>NC_142373.1:17299292-17899292 GCF_059441005.1 Hippichthys cyanospilos | reverse complement strand
CCAAGGCTGGTTTTGCTTTACTCCTCCACTTTGGGCACAAGTCCAACTGAAGTGAATATGATAGCCCACTTTAGGTGGGTTAAAGTTATAAACACACAGTGAATTAGCAATGTTCAGGCATCAGATCAGAAACACATTGATAGTAAGTGCAGAATACAGTACAAAGAGACAGACATGGAGGAGAGTGGGTCTCAGAGGAAAAGTAGAGGAGGAAAAAGCAGATTAGGCAGACAGAGAAAGATACGGGGAGGCAATTTGTGGCTTGGAAGAAGAACAGAGCATGTGGAAAAGAAAATATAAACAAAGAGTCAGAGGACGGCCAGGAACTGCGACGGCTGCTTGCGGACATCCAGCAGCAGCCCTGCACTGTTGGAAAAGGCTACCGGGAGGGACAACAAAGGACACAAGAGGAGCCGGCTCCACGTGAACTGTCTGCCCTGCACGGCCAGGGGACACACATTCGACACTGCGAGCGGAGCAGCTGCTGCCACAACAATTCCCCTTGTGCTCTCTTACTAGGGGCGGCCTTGCTTGGCCCGCTAACAACAAGGACTGAGAGCAAAGAGAAACAAGACAGCACAAGAGGCAAACGCGCTTCTGCGGCTGACACCATTTCAAGGGAATATGCAATCTTGGAATGGCTGTCATGTTTTGAGTGGGAGCTGCACCCAGAAGACTGAGACGACCACAGCAGGAAACTAGAAAATCAATATGCATTAGTGCCTCTATTAGATACTGGGTTTACTATTGGTTATGAAAAAATAGTCACTCCAGGATAAAAGATTACATAAAAAAAGAAACGTTTGGAAAAGTGTGGTTTAGGTCATTCGTTTACATGATGAGGATAGTTAAGAAGATGTCATAGAAGTCATGGTCATAGTTAAAATGTTGTTTTTTTTAATCATGTTAATCGAATTGGAGGTTTGAAAACAAAAGTCAATCTGAAGTGGACACCGATTGGCTGTCATTTTGTGGGTGGAAAAACAAGTGCAGGAGCAGAAGAAAGACGTTAAAATGGAAGTCCATGTGAGAACTGTCGTTCCAGTGAATGATGAATTTAACTTGCATTCTTTGTAAGCAGGCGATTACTTACCACAGAAGTAGCCCAGGTTTAGTCTACCACATAAATGCAAAGTACTCAGCTGTGACTGTAGCTACAGCTAAGAAGAGCGACAATTACAGAAACTATTGCAGCTTGCCATGGCAAAGTTCTTTGCCAAACTAAACTCAAGAAGGCGTTTGAGCATTCGGCAAAGGATAGGACGGACGATGTTTTATCTCAATGATATTTTCTAATTATTTCATGATTGACAAAAGAAAACCGCAGCATTCCTCCTGATGATTGAAACTAAAGGTTGCAGCACTTGAGAATGAAACAAAAAAACTCTGGTTAAGGGATTTAGTTAAAAAAATCTTTAGGTTGGATTACAAAGTGATTAATTGGATCAATTACCCGGTAATTACAGATCTTAATGAATTATTCTCTCAAACGTTTAATCTCATGACAGTGCTAGATTTGAGCCTCGAGTCTCAAAAGTGGGAGGCAGCAGTGTTAACCACGACACTGCTGTGCTCTCGGCCGGACCATTTTGATACCCCGAAAAACTATGGTCCTATCCCATGTAAAATTACCCTACACCAAATCGAAGAAAAAGCATTGAAAATGGCCTGGAGCGTGATTAGGCATGTCGTGAATGTTTTGTCGAGAAAGGATGACAACGATTCCTCTTCTTTCCCCTCTAAAAGCCGGCTGCCGGCTACTCATCCAGCGCAGTTACATAAACACGCTTAATAGCGGAGGACAAGGGTGGGCGCCACTGTTCCTGTTACCAAGCAGAGTAAATAAAAGAGATGGATTAAGTCACAGGAGGTGGGGGGTGCAAAAGTTGACACACCAGTCAAGTGGGATTGTGGATCCTTTCGAACATAAACCGATTTCAGGCACGTGTTAGCACAGCGGTCTAATCTCTTCAAGAGACAGGAGTGTTTTCATTCGTCTCCATCTTCACCCGTCCTTCAGAGGACGCAGAGACGTACTGCATCAGCAGCATCACCACCACCACAGAGCCTAAAATAGCTCCTGCACACATGCACCGGCGCACCACTGCACAACACGCTTCCGCAGTGTAGCCGCCAAGCACACAATTAGCAGCTGATTCGCTCACAAACAGCAACGACGCATAAACACGATCAAGGATGACTGGCCCAATGAACGACTACTCACGTAGGACAGAGCTCAAATTCATACTTCTTCATCAGCCATTGACGCAGGGTTGGCAAAAATGAAAACGAGGGGATGCAGAAATGACCGGTCAGGGTTGAGAAAAGGCAGCACAAAAAAAGCCAGAAGAGGGCGAGTCACAGGCTGGAGAATGACAGGCATTCCGGTTGCTCTGGCAGCGCACGGGCTATGAGTGGGCGGTCGGTAGCGTTACCAACCCCGCTCACGTCACACTTTTCATGAATGGAGTCGTCTGACGCAGAGAGCACGAGGTTCACAAACCTGCGGAGGAGGAAGGAGGAGGAGGAAGGGGGAGCTTTCTTGCACTGACTCGAAGAGGAGGAGCAAAGAGAGATGAAGGGGAACGGGGACGAAGGGGGGGGGGGGGGGGGGGGGGTGAAATTGGGAGCAGCACCAGCTGCAAAGAGCAGGTTGGGCTGTGGTGGTGTCTCTCTAAGTAGGACAGAGACGGGGATTTTTTGTCTTTTTTTCTACATGAGAAAATCCTTTTGTAAATCAAATCACAAATCAATTCAGCTTGCAGTGCTTATTCATCAGATGACGCATAGCAAATACAGTGCTAGCTTACAAGAGCCTTGCTTCAACATTTGCAAATTACCATGAACTGGATGACTGAGAATCCACAGAGTAAAAACATTTTTTTTAGCAAACAGATTGTTATTTGTTTTTTTTCCCCAGCATACTCATATCACCAGTCCAAAGCAACAATGCAGTTGTAACAGCCAAATACAAATGAACTTGAGCTTTCACCCCAAAAATAGTTTTAATGGCTTGTGGCCAAGACATGAACAATTCATACAGTATTTATATTTTGTGTTTTACACTAATTCTATGTTTAAAATGAATTATATGTGTACCTGTTTAGAAAACAAAAGATTGTAAAAGCTCTATGGCCATTTTGCAAAGCTGCAAATTTGACAGCCTCTTAAAATTTCCACGCTCTATAATCCATCTGCTTTGTCCTTGACAATCCCCTTATGTTTTTGTGATTCAATTTTTAAAAAAAAATGTGTATTACTGAATATTGTTTGTGACTCCTCAAAAACGATTGTTAATGAAACGTTACATATATGACTATAGTGGTTCCATTGTATTTATTTGTACTATGACAGTTATGTATTTGTCTTTACTATGCGTACATGTGCATCAGAAACATGCAAGAAAATGTTTTTAAACAGTTATTAGTTGAATTAAAAGTCCCCTGTGGGCCAACTAGATGACATATGACATGAGTAAGAACAAGGAATCAGGACTGATAGAGCCGGATTATCAGAAGACTTTTCTTTTACTAAGATAATTAAACAGCTCTCAAAAATCCTCCTAAAGTCCACCTCTACATTTCACTCACTCACCCACACACACTGTGTATTTCTGTGCCTGTACTGACCCGTAAGAGCATTGCTGGACATCTCAAATGTTGTACACTACAGTCTGGGTCTCACTTTGGCTCTCACCTGAATGCACACACAAAGCAAAGGGAAAAGGTTCACACGGGGGAAGTGACATTTAAAGTTCATATAAACCCAGCATGGATACAGCGGATACGTGAGAGTACACAAAGTCAGAGCAGCTGCGGAGGAGTTTGCTGTTTGTGAAAGAGTGGCATGAGCTCAAAGGTTGAGTCACCGGTAAAACTGCAGAGCAGAGATGGCAAAATTCAGTGCGTGTGCTTGTGGTAAATTGTGAGAGTGTGTGTGTGCGACCGAATCAAAGGAGACAGACTGAGATGGGAGGGTCTTCTGGTGAAAGGAATGGATCAGGGAACAGATGCTCCACCTTGTAGTCTTGTTACAGGCAAAAACCTTTGAGTGTATTGATGCATGGAGAAAGTGTGTTTATGCATACGTGTGTATGTGTGTGCGTGGAGATGTGTGTCCATCCAATCTCTGGCATCAAAATCCACCCCAGCAGGGGACCCTGCAGGCAGAGCTCTGATATCCTGCGGTGAGGATAAAGACAGCCTCTAAATAGTGTGAAATGGCGGCCAAGAGGAATTTACGCACAGATGGCTAAGGGCGCTGTCCGAATGGGACACACTTTAAAAAAAAATGTCATCCTTACTCTACCATGACCAAAATTTACTCCAATCTCAAATCGGACTAAAGCGGGGTTTATGCGTACCGCTTTTTCAACATCTTTTTTCAATGTAAGAGTGTTAGTCAAACATTAACAAAGTGGGGTGGGTAGCCAGACAAAATATCAAACATAAAAAGGAAAGTAAGCATGGAATTCAAACAGCTGAGCAGTGAACTGCAAGCGATACTGACAAGCCCAAATTCCAAGGGTCCAAAGGTCATCTGATCACCAGCTCATGTGGAACACAAACAAAACCACCAATACAACACCGACATAAATACTTTTCATAAAGGCCTCTTTGGTCCCATGCCCAGTAATTATTCTACATCATGCCGAACTGCAAATACTGTATACTGAATACGTAGACTATTGCAGTTGTTCTGAAAAGGAGGTACAAGTACCCCAGGGGGTATGTGAAGGAACTTCAGCGGGTACGTGAGATTCAGGGTGTCTGCAGGTTGTCGATTCTTGCTTCTAGTGATTCGGGCTTTCTTTTCAAAGTAAGAGCAAATTAATTGGAACATGAGGTGCCTGATTGGTTAACCGTGTTATAGTGACTCCTTTGCCAAATGCAGTATGCCTTTATTTTGTTGAGTTTCATACCGAAGTGCATCGTCATTAGCGATCCAATTTTCCAGCCGACGAACCAGAAATAAAACAGATGATGTATTATCCATCTTCCAGAGGCGCTGAATAGAATATCCCAGGAAATATCACTACAAACGTGATTTTAACACTTTCTTTTATTGTGATTTTATTGGCCCGGCCCACTCAGGAATAGTTTCCTATATATGACAACCCTGCTCTAGCTGTTTATTACTGGTTAGTTTAACATTTTGAGAAGTAAAACAAATTTTTTATCTTTTTTACATTTATGAAACTTTGATGGTCAAATGTTCTTCTGGCAGTTTGCTAAACAAAAATTACAAGTCCAACCTCAATCGCTAGGTCAGATTTATGACTTTTACCTCGTTACGTCCCTTTTGCCAACAATGCAGGACACTGAGAATGAAGACAACACAGCTCGACACGCAGTTACAACACAGGGGCCCGGCTTCGAGTGCAAACGAGCTGTAAACCACACTGGCGCTGGCCCGTTATACACACTCATTACTATTTCACCAGCAGCGGAACAGCGGCACTGACAGCTCCTGTGTCTTCAACATCAATAAGAAAAAACCCACCCAGCACGCAGGGTTATATTTCCAACTGCTATCAGAAAGCAGACGCTCACTGACATGTTGGCCATTAGGCTTGGTTTTTGAACTAATCAGATCCCAGTACTAGATACCTACAACAATGTTGGTATTCGGATATCCTACTGGAATGTCTCCCGACAAACTAAGTGATGGGAAAACTATAGTAGTAAAACAGCAATTTAGCAAGCTTGGTTTGTTGAGAATTGATCAGGAATGGCAACCGTCTTTTGGCATCCATTAAACTGAATTTGAAAATTAATCCGATGGCTCTCGCCAGCCTATACTGTATGTGGCATTTGAGTGCTGCTAGCTGTTAACTCCGCTAGCATCTAGTGCTGCTAACCGCTGCTAACCACTAACACTGGAGCACTATTTGCTGGCAACACGCACTAAAGAGTACAATGTCATATTAAATAAGTCTTTTTCAAGCATCTTTTATTATCTTTTAATTATCATTATCATGTGTCAAGTCAGCTGACAAACTGGTTTGGCCTACTTCAAAATAAAAGTCTACCAAGGAATTGACGCGTGGATGTTCTTTGGTACGATATATTTTGAAGTAGCCTTCTCACCACGTTTGCATTTGCATAAACGCTTGTTGCTGTGGTTAGCTTGAAAGGAATGTAAACATAAGTAAAAGAAATGTTTCAAGAATTCTCTAGAGCCAAACTGCTCAAATTACTCATTACTTTCTTTGCTCCTAATCTGGAGAAAAGCGAAACAGTATTTATCATGTTATTATGAAGATTTGATGTGATTTTGATAGTCAACCTGTATTTCTAATTCCATTACATTTGAAGCTAAAAATCTGTGTACAAAGGCAAATAATAATCTTGAAATGTCATGTGTTCAACCTTAGAAGTTAGGCTGTGTTACAAAGAGTCATCAAACATACACTCAAGCACATTTGAGTTGCAACTCAAGTAACTAGACCCCTATGAGATCGTTGACCTTGTATTTTGGATGGGTGGATGAAACTCGGCCCGCATGCCTGGCTGTTGGGTTCAGCTGAGTGGATTCTGCACAAAGCATCCCGCAAGTCGGAGAGGATGATAATGCTTTGTGAGATTATCCCGCTGAGCACACCGACAAACCACAGCTTGACCAATTTGCATTGAGAGGAAATTACGTAACAAGGAGTTGTTATCCTACAAGGTGAATTCTATCCATCTATCGTGTAGTCTTCATGTTTAGTTAGTTAGTTTAGCTCAGTGAAATTCGTTTTTGCGTAACTTCTAAATAAACTACATAGGTTTGGATGGTTAAAAATGACAAAAACTGAGAACAAAGTCATAGTGAATTGTTGCATAATCAAATTGTATGATCGCCATACACTGCTTACTATCTCAAGAGTGTGTGTGGGACTGCATGGATGGCTCAGTGAAAGATTAACATTATGAAGGCTTCTGATTTTAGAGAAGACAGTGGTCATCTTACAGCTGCGTAATTGTTTGTCTAAGGTGCTCCTGATAGCTGCAAAGGTGTGTGAGAGGTTAGACAAACATGTGCAGTGCAAAGGCAAGGGTAGAATTGTAACAGAAATAGAAATAATCCAATGAGGTAAACTATTCAAAATTTAAGAGTTAAAAACACTTCTTGCTCTAAAAATGTCAAATTTTAGTGATGTGTTAAAACTAATAATGAAATAATAATTGAATCAATCAAGATTAGGGCTGTAAATCAGCGTCCTTTTAATAATCTATTAATCTGTCGATTACCTTGTCTCTTGTTTGCGCATTCTATTTAACAACTGTACCTGAACACATCAAAAGCGCTGTATTATCCTTTGTGATCAAGTGCGCACGAGTTCACAGACAACAAACACCAAATGTCAACACTCCTGCCAAGAGGCTGGAGTGGCCTGTATGACGAGTTGATGCGCTCCCATTCTCCACTCGTGTGTATTAATATGCTCCCCATGAGGCGCTGCAGGCTGTGGTAATTATAGAAGCTGGGCTAACAGACACATCACAAGAGCGCAGTACATTCAGAGTAGCGTGCCCTTGCGTGAATACAGCACATGAATGCATGCATGCATTATGCCTAGGATCTATTATGGAAAAATTGACTGAAGAGGAGTTTAGAGATTTTTTTTTTTTTTTAATTTGGGTCAAACTATGCTACTTTAGCCGTTCCACTGAATGCATAACCATCTTACCGTATCATAAACGTATTGTTACTTTCTCTATTTACATTGATAAAAAAAAATCTGTTTGATATTAGCACACTTGGGTTCAACAATGTGGAGTTAAGCTAAGTCCCTCTAGCTCGCCACTGTAAAGCCCCTGTCGGGCTTAACCCACTTCTCAACAAAATCCCACTCCTGGCACTGGCCGCCCAGCGTCTGGGATTGTGTCCAGTAAAGCCAATGGAGGAGTGGGGGATGGAATTTGCTTACTTTCTCCATCATGCTGACTTGTTACTATTGGTGTTTTTGTGGCCTGATTTGGACGTAACAAGATGATCTGCCGTATGGGCCAAACACGCTGCTGTCGCTACCTCCAGTCCAACGTTTGTTTGGCCTTTTCCACTTAACTGACCTTCACTGGCTGAACATTGAGCACAAATGCTATACTGAGCTGAGCTCCATTTCCAACGGCATCTAATGTTAACCCGTGCATATAAAAAACAAAGCAAGCCGAGACGCTTGCTTGAATGTTGCATAAAAGAAGTCTCAATTGATGATCAGAATGTTCTTTACAAATGCACCCGATTAAAATGAATGCAATGTAGAATACAGTGTTTCTGTGACTCAGAACATGAGCATCTCAAAATGCCTTTTTATTTACTTAGTAGGCTTTGGCAGCATTCGTAATTTTAGCTGATGATCAAGAAAATACGTGAGTATTTTGTGAGTATTCTGTCTGTCTGTGCTGCTGCACCCTATGTGATTAAAAATAAATTTCTTTAAGGTACCATTCCACGGCAATTATTTTTTTCCCCAGAACAGAGGTCAAAAAGAGTCTGACCTGGTTGAAGTTTAACATTGACAGAGTTTGTCGGTTGTAGAGAATAAATATTTGAAAAAGTAAAAATAATAATAACCATCAAATGTGGGTGTCATTTTGGCGTAGAAACACTATTCATTTTTCAAGTAGATGCTTGCTTAGTGGCTAGTATGCAGTCCATCAATTCCACAAAAATGGCTGCCCGACAATGTAGCAACAACTTTGCATCACCTGCCAACCTCAGAGGAGTGGAGGAATAAATTGTTTGAATTTATGCTTGGAAATATTCTCAAGAGGAATCAGAATTGTACACACATTGCCACATTTTCTGGAAAGTGACTTTATAAACCTCACACAGGTTGTCCACCTCATTTACTTATATTCTAAAATTATTATATAACTACACTGCATCACTAGCACAACAATAATGATATACCTAGAGAAAATGTAGTCGCTACCTCAGTCTGGCCAGATTTAGGGTGGATCTCAAACTAAGAAGAAAAGCGATTCAATCAAAGCAAAGTTCATTTACATATCAAATATTCAAAAGAAATGCAGCCTTCTCACCTGTCAGGTGTTTTGGACCAACTACAAACCTAAAAATATTAGCATTGCTAGCCGGAATGATCTTTTAACACCAAAATAAATAAATAAATAAATAAATATAACATCAAAGATGATAAAAAATAATTTAAAAAAAAAGTTTTGGCATGGGAAATTTATAAGGTTCAAATCCAGTGAAATAGGTACTATTTATGTGCGCTACCATTATGCGAAGACACTTCCCTAAGGCAAAGTCATGTGCGTGTTCTAAATATACAAGGTATAATTACCTTTGAGCCATTTTTGTTGTTTGGCAGTAACGTTCAACTGGGAGTGGCAATAAACAGCTTGAACCTTTTCCCCCATTAAGAATTGTTCACTGTCTGCCAAAATTCTAATTGTTGTGGGGTGAGTTGAGTTCAAGGTGATAGGGCATCTAAACTCCTCAAATTCATAAAATAACCTAAAATCGGATCAAAGCTGAGCACAAAAACCTTAAATCTTTTACTTACTTACCTTTTAATGTACTGTCACTGGAGTGAAAATGCCAACTAAATGTCAATGCACTGCTATGCTACAATACAGTTTACTGACGCAAAAAGACACTTGCAAGCAAGTCACTGGAATTTTACATGCATAGTTGCAGGTGAGTCGTCAAGTGGTTGTCAGGTGACTTTCTGCCATAGTTAAGACCACACAGAGCCATGACTGGAGTCGATGCAAGGCCAGCGGGAGAGGGGGCGACGACTCCATTTGGCTAATTGCGGCTGCTGACCTGTAACTGCACCGACCACTGACAAGCCAAAGCTTTTGGTGACACACGTGCAGCAAAGCAATTCTGACAGAGCACAGCATCCGGCAGTCATGCACACAGGGGACACATTTGCTGCTGACTGCCAACATACGGTGGAGATGGCAAACAGCCAACACAGGAAGTGGTTATGACACTACGCCGTCATGAAAAGGGGGATAAGCGGATGGCAGGCCGCCCATCACAAATGAATATGTTTCATTGCTGTTCCAGCTAGGCTGGTGTCATCGCTTGCTAAGATTGGATACATGTAACAAGTTGAAGTGATAAAGCCACTGATTTGTTTACATTATTGTTGAAGTCATGTTTGGTGAACAGCAAGAGGGTAAATGCCCGCCCACAGAGATAGATAATAAAGGGTGGATTTTGCTGCTAAATTCATATTCTACAAAACACAATTTTATTCTGAATACCGCCTTTTGACTAGTAATGGAGCACAGAACATGTTATTGTAAAGAAAATTTCAATTATTTTTTCTTCTCTGATAATCTGCTCATTCTTCCTCAGAATACGTCACAGAGACAATTTGTCCTGTACGTGTCTTCTGCAGACGGAATATAAACCCTGGAAAACAATTTTGAGTCTCTTCCTCTACCCTACACCAACAGCTGTTACATATGTATGCCAAAACACTACATGAAACTTCTCAACTCACGTCAACATAGTTTAGTGGCAACAAAATGCCATGAGATGGCGCAAAAATATTACGTCTGCTCCCTGAGCACAAAAAATATCAAACAAGCAAGTTTTTTTATCAAAAAAAATAAAGGGAAACTTTCCAATAATGTATATATTTAGTTTGCAGTGGTGTAGATCTACAATGCATTCGTTTAGACCAACCTCTCATGCAAACTACAACCACGGGAATAAACGTGAATATCCTGGATTTGCACTGTAAAAAAAAACTAGATCAGCATGTACAGTGTTTTACCTGTGAAAACACCACAACACTGCCTCGAGAAGAGAAATAAAATTACAGCAGTGGTGCAACAAGCACTCCTTACCTTTTGCTGTTCGTGAAAAAAAAGCCCTGAAATGCCACATTATTATGCGGTTTTAACGTGGCCACACTCGGTTACATAATGATGGCGAATATGAACTCTAACCCTTTAATGCTCTCTCCGTTCACCAACGACGTTTTATCGGCTGACTCAAAATAATAGAAAGACGAAATGGCGTTTATATGGGAAGAAAAACAATACTTCGGAGTGTAATAAACAGTCAGCTGTCAGGTCCCTGAAGGCAACAGCGGCTAATTGACAGCTGCCCTCTCGGAGGACTTTAGCTTCCTCGAACCCGACATGACAACCGAACGCTCGACAACCAAATCAACACCGTCAATCTTTATTTTTCAAATTATATGAATAAAAATTGCTTCACGTTACCGTTTTCTGCCGTACAAGCTCCGTCGACGGGTCTCGGGATTTCAGTCGGCTCCCTGTGTGTGGTTCTCAGGCCACGGAATTACTGGCCAATCAGCTGGGGCGCGTGAGTTGCTTTCGTCACTTCCGGACTCCCCACACTGTGCACCTGTAAAAAAAAAACAAACAAAAAAAAAAACAGCGCAGGAAAAGAAATAAAAAAGTACTGTTCCATCAAAGAAAATGTTCAGGTTGAATCTTTTTATTTTTCAATATTATTTAGTGTTTGCAAAACATCTAATTAAAATACGTTTTACAAGCAGAAATCACAAACGTCAACAATTCAACGCGACTGTTATGGTTGTTGCTTTTGTTTTTATACATAATTTTATTTTAATATTATATTCTATGGCAAGGATGATTGTATGAAAATAAGGTGCAGTTACAGATCACACACTAGGTTTGCAAAAACAGGGTCACATGGGGCAATCGAACCCACAAGCTTCAAAATATTTTGACAGAAGAACACGTGATTTGTTCGTAGGCAGGAGGCATAAAGATGAGGAATGAGGAAGGTGTGGAAACCGATACTGGCCTCTTCCAGCAGCACCACTGCATGCTTACACGAAACTATTTCAACGCTACGTGACAGGTGCAGCGCACACAAACAATGGCAAAAGTGCTAGGATGGCAGAATTTTACACCGCAAAAGAAAGTCAGAATACAATCCTGGAGTGGATTGGATTTTTTTTTTTTTTTTTTTTTTTTTCAAAAAAAGGCTGAAACTGTTATTTTGTATAACAGTATAGTGTTTTTGTAGCTATGGAAATAGAATGTGATATATGGATTATTTTTTGCAACTTTTTTATTTCAATACCAACTTTGTGGGGGATTTGTATTACTTTTTCACACAAAAAAACCTGCCAAATTATTTTGACATGTTAAGTGTTGCATATATGGGCTCCAGGGTATACAAAAGAAGGTGACAAAATAGTGGCACATAAAGCTTTTTTATTTATTTATGCAGTATGCATTTATTTGAGTAAGAAAAATGTTCTCAATGAACCCACATTGAAATGCAATGGCAGCAGGATCAGATTAACTTCAGTCACATACAAATGTAAACATTCAAGTGGTCTTTGCAAAGGTAAACAAGGACAGATTTGTGTTTTCCTTCTATAGTACTGTACTGTGTAGCTACTGCATTGGTGTACATTTTCAGGTTTTCATGTGGCGTATTGTGGTCTAACATAATGACTATTTGTCGGACATCTGTCTATGGATTATGGAAAGATGCATGTTATGGAGCCAGCTGTGAGCATTTACAAGTATAACAGCAACACATACAGTAGCCGTAACGCTGAGCACCGGAAGGTTTGTGCATGCTTTGAGTGAGGTTGCATGACATTTGAGCAGCATGTAATGATATGACTTCTGCATAACTTTAAGCGCCAGGAGAGTTATGAATTCCTGTGATGGAGTAAGGCGACCCGCCATAATGTGTCGCTTTGGTCTGGGCAAAGTCCGTTTTTGCAGCTCACCTCCAGCCACTGCAGAGAGCCACGACTGCACGCCACCTTGGAGGGGGAAATTAAATTCAAAACAGAAAACCACTTAAAACCTTACCAAATAAAAATATTTACGGTGGCTCTCACCATGTTGACGATATCCTCCGAATCCTCACTTGAATCCAGGTGAAGGTTGAAGACCGTGGTTTCCACCCAGGCGTTATCTGTGTTCCTCACGTCGTCCACGTAGCCTTCAAATACCTGAGGTAACCGTAAAGAAGAACTCAGACAGATGGAAAAAAAGTTGCGTTTTGGAGAAAAAAAATTTACGTCTCTGGGATCAAAGTCAAAATGTATAAAAAAAATGTCAAACCATATACAATATGTTGGAGATAGCTTTCAAAATCTAAGTAATTGTAGTAAGAGCAAATTTTGCATTTTTTTTTAAAGCAGGTTATTTAGGCCGTCACTGAACACGGTTTCTGCCAATTACCTTATTATTCAATTACTATTACTTTAGTCGGACTAAACACTTGATAAAAATCTGTAAAATATATAAATAACCACAGCAGACTCTTAAAAAATGTATAAATGTCCCTGGCATTGAATGAATTCAGAAACATCGAGATACATTCGCATTTAGTCAACAAAATGCTGAAGTAGACCTACCAGTATTCCCTCTGCTATTTTTTCATGTAATTTTTCATACAAGCTCTGGCCCATGGTTTTCATCAATGCCGAAGGTAACCGTTCCGCAGATTCAACCGGTCCCTGTGAGGGGTTGATCAAAAGTGGGTTGTCACCTAAATGTCATGTGACCTACACTGAGGTTAAAAAGCAACGCAAAGTGGCACACACCCCTGGCAGAACCATATTTTGGTGCTCATCTTCAACTGCCAGAAATTCCAAGACTGAGCGTCCACTGTCCCGCAAGCTAAAAAAAAAAAAAGATACATGCCTTTTGATACGCAAAAATCGAGATTCCGTCCTGTTATTTTACTTGAAAAGGACCCACCGTGTGATCACCAGTTCTACATGCAGATTCGGACCTAGATGACTAAGTGAACCCAGACCTCTGATGCCTGTCCTTCCTCCGGGGTTTCTAGTGTCAAAAGTTGATATCAAGTGGACTGTATTGCATCATCAATCAGCTTTAATTGATCTAAACTTCATACCTGTAATTTTCTAAGACTTCAGTATCTGATCTGTTTAGAAGACAACAAATGGAATTAAGCAAATATTGGTAATGGATTTCAGATGCACCGTTTGTTCATATGGGTCACAAAACCCACAAAACATACCCATCCACATTGCCCACTGAACTATAATATGAAGGCACGTATGAGCTGAAGCTGACCTTAAAAAAAAGAAAAAAAAAGTGAGTAATATTGCACGCAGAACCATGTGGATCAGAGGTTGAAAAGTCAAGCTCGCGCACCTCCCACGGCACCTTCTCCTCGGGTACGGGAAAGCGAGTGACTTTGCTATTGGGGTAATGGAACTGCCGGGCTTTGACGTGGAAGCCGTCTGGCTCTTCCACATTTTCCAGCGTTTCGGAATAGTCCTTTCCTGTTGAAATTGTCGCTGAAGCAAAAGAGAAAACGAATGAGTGGAAATCGATGATGACATGTAGTGAAAGGAAAGAAATTGCAGACGGAGTGGTTGCTCTTCTTTCCCGGCAAGACCCTTGGACTTGAGACTCTCCATGATCCACTGAAGGCCTTTGGCTGACTGCACAACCTGTAGGTATTATTTAGTGTATGGTATGGAATGGGACATGATGTATCTTGCTCTTGTGCAACAATTGGGTCACGACCTGCTCCTCCAGTCGGACCAGACGCTTCATCATGATGGCGGAGCTTATCTCCTCTTCCCGCTCCAGCCTATCGGACATGGCGTTGACCCTGGAAAAAATTGTTGACAGCATGACTCACTTGGACTAGATTTGCATAGCGGGGCTTGATGCTCAGTTGTGATTTTTTGGGTGTTTGTTTTTGCATGAGGTCGTTCACATTTCCAAATAAATGTGAGCTGCATGTGACCTATGTGTGAACGTTAAATGGACCAAAACTGTCTCGCATTGAGGACGCCGTGAAATCACACACACAGTGGGCGTGCCAATGGTGTAAAGCCAAAATATTTTCAAAAGAAGCACCACATTTGTCTCATCGTTACAATTGATCAAACGTTCTCCCTTATAGTTTTAGTTCTGCCGCAAAACATAAATGACGTGATAGATTGCAAGTAAAACTACAGAAAGGTCCATCTTTGTTTGTGCTTGTCCTGGCGATTCTTCTCGGAGTTTGGTTGCAATGTTAACAGAGTTCAGCTGCCACGGAAAGTTGATTGAGGTAAATTGTTTAAATGCTTTAAACCAGGGGTGCCCAAAATTTTTTGGCTGGAAGGTCAGGGTGCAGAAGTACACTGAAATATGTTCTTTGTGAGAATGTGCCACTTGGCAGTCTTCTCCATTGGAGTAAAGCAGCCAAATGTTGTGAGAAAGCTAGTCATTGCTTCAAAATAAACTATGCTGTAAGTATCATGAGTAATGGATGACACGAACGGCCTTGCTACAGTTTTATTTTGAATTTCCTCCCATAAACATTGGATAGTGACAACAGGTCAACTTGATCATGTTTTCCTCCCAAGGCATCCAAACAACAGTTTCCCCACCCCCCCTTTTTTTTTTAATCTGATCACTTTTTTTCCCCATGTAGTGTGTCATGCAGGCGACCAACAATACCTCAGAGGGCGACGGGTCGACCATGCACCTGTTTTATATAATATAAATGAATCTCCAAAAATTATGTTTTAATTTTCACAGACCTAATTATAATACTAACTTATAAAATTATTTTTTTATTTTTATTTTATTTTCAAATAAACTGATTTACATATAGCAAAAATAATGTTTGGAGAACTTGGTGCTATAGAACACGGATGGCTGGACTTCACCATTGCTGAAGTTCATACTTTTGCGCTGTGTCCACGATGCATCGTTCCATGGTCTGGCTCTGCTGCTGCTGGGTGGACAGCAGGTATCTGTCCTTCATCAAGGCCTCCCATGACAGCAGCTCCTCTTCTTCGATGTGAGGAAGTTCAGTTCCTTAAAAAAAAAAAAAAAAAACAGGAAAAATATCAACACGCCTAAAAAAAGTATATATATATATATATATATATATATATATATATATATATATATATAGGCAAAAAAAAGGCACTGTTCTCACTAAATTTTTGTGATTTAACTGGCGGCCTGCAAAGAAGCACGTTCCGGATGAAGATGTAAAGGTGGCTGAGGATGATGAAAGGAGGTGGAGCAGCGGGGCGGCTGTGGTACTCCTTAATGAGCTCGTATCTTTGGAACTTCCATATACGGTCGGTGTTGTCCTGTACTTCCTGGAACGTGAAGCTGCAGTGGCAAGAGACAGAGTATGTGTGAAATTCACGTACGCAGGTGAGCATGTGACAATGTGGGAGGATTTACTTGAAGATGGCGATCAGCAGGTTGAGCAGAAGGATGTTGGCGAAGAGGAGGTAAACGCACAGCATGATGATAGTGAGCCACTCGGGGAAGGCCGGGGTTTGGTTTTCATTCAGCACTGGACATTTGGGCTTCAAAGGGTCGCTGCCATTCATGCTGCACGAGTCCAAGTCAAATTCGGAATCTGAAATGAGGAAATCTCGTGGTTCACTGGTGGAACCGGTTTTTCCACATGAAACTCATCCAAGCAGACGTTTAAAGACCTTGCACTATGCACTCTGTACACAAATTCAAACAGATTTTGGACAGACAGAACTGAATTCAACCGATGAAGTTCTGTGGACTGAAAACGTTTTTAAACTCACAATCGACATTGGTGGGGACGTTGCCGAAAATGATGAGGTAAGGTTCGTAGACAGCCCCTCGGAAAATCCACTCAAGCCGATTGTCGTTGTGGATCAAGATGCCCTGTTTGGCTACGCCATACGCCACCACCCAGATACTCAGCAGGAACATGAAGAAGAACATGTCCATCATCTAGAAAGATACATGACATTGGAGAATTGCTACTTTGAAATTTCCCAATCTGGATCCTCCTACCATTCTTCTAACGATGATGATCTTGGGTCCAAGCGTCCGACTGATACTGAAGATGGCCATGAGGCGCAAGCAGAAGACCACAAAATCGATGCAGAGGATGATCTTCCCGGCGTAGAACAGCTTGGTTGTTAACCTTGAGAAAACAAATGATGATGCGATTTTGTGTTGAGCCGTGAGACGTTTGTTTGTCCTGAAGAACACATTGGCTCACCTGAACACAAGGCCGATGATGAAAAGAATGATGGACAGAACATCCAAAATATTCCAAAGCTCTCGGATGTACATCCTGGCTTTCTTATGGAACCCAAAGCCGTCGGGGTCATAAAACAACTGAGGTAAAAAATACAAAAAAGTACAATATTGTAGATTTAAATACTCCCCTGATTTAATAGAATAAAAAAGAATATAATAGAATAGAATCTATACTATGCTGTACAGGTAATTAACACGCATTGCGCTTCTCACCTGTCGTACTTCCTCGCTCACCACAGAGAAGAGCCACACATACAGCAGAATCTCCGCCGGTGAGGGCGTGGTCTGGAAGTCCATCATCAGCACCACCGCAAAGAGAAAAAGGAAGGCAAAGTAGGACACTATATTCCAGTAGAACTTGACCTGAGGCGAGCGGTATAGACAAGCCAGTCTGGACCAGCAGTTCAGAGACTTCATGGTTGTCAGGTCACTACTGGAGTTATAAAAGGGGCCATCATCATTATGGATTTTAATGGGATGTGGTTATGGAATTTAGGCATAAATGTTTACTCACGAGCTTTTAGACTTAGTTCGGAGCACACTACCCGTGACGCTTGCCACCGTCTTGATATCCTCACATTTCTCGTTTTGCCTCTGGATGAGCTCGTCGGGTCTATTCAAAATGAAGACACGTCAATGAACATAATGGATTTGGTCCACATCAAAATCCATTGAAGACAATTACTGTCCATTTTCTGTAGGAGTCGTTCTTATTACAATTTGTACGTCCATTAGTCCAGTGGGCGTTTACATTGATGCTTTGCAACGGAGCCAATATCATACAATTTAGCAATGAGTTGCTTACAATTCAGTTGCTCTTAATTTAAAAAGACATACTGTTCCTACAATAGCATTAAAAAAGCAACATGTAAGATTTGCTGATGACTGCAGAAACCCTGTAAAAATCTCTCAAACGTCCCCGTTTTAGAACTGCTCCATATCAGAGAATAATGACATTTATTATGAAAATATCTTTGTACTTGCAACAACAGCTACCGCTGACATCTGCTGGTAAAGTTGAGTATGAAAAGAGTACTGTATACTAATCAGATTACAGGCAGTCCCTAGATTTCTA
Source organism: Hippichthys cyanospilos (assembly GCF_059441005.1). NCBI lineage: Eukaryota > Metazoa > Chordata > Actinopteri > Syngnathiformes > Syngnathidae > Hippichthys > Hippichthys cyanospilos. The sequence continues at coordinate 17,881,193 of NC_142373.1, read as the reverse complement.
ATTTGCATAATACCAATACAATAAATTACATGCACTTGCACAAAAATGTCCAACCAAATCAATGCAATTGTCAGTAATGTGAAGGTCACCTATAAGTCAGGAAGCTCGTGTAGATAAGCGGGAAGAAAATCATGCAGATTGTCACTCTCCAAACAGGATTGTCCACTGAAAGTTCCCCACACCAGATCTCAGTGAGGAGGGCCTGGTAGAGAACGGACATAGACGCACACTCACAAAAGTATGTATACATTACGTATATTTTTCTTGTTATTTTTCCAAACCAATTTTTCCAATCAATTTTTAATCATCAGCTTTTCAGATGAAGTATCTGCTTGGAGGTTTTGTGTGTCCATGCTTGTATTGCCTGAAATCTCAAATTTTATCGTATATTTTCTGACTATAAGGCGCACTGGATTAGAAGGTGTGGTCACTATGAAAAGGTATATTTTTGGAAATTTCCATATAAAAAGCGCACTAATGAGTCAAACTTTATTCAATTCAATTTGAAGGTGAATAAAGTTGAATAATGAGGATTTTTGAAAAAGCATTTTAAGTGTGTCTTATTGTCCAAAAAATTACAACAATAATGAATACTTACTGTTGTTACTGTTCTTAAGTAATTGACTTTAAAAACTAAAAACTGAAAAACTAAAGCATTCTTTCATTTGCTATAAGTTTTTAAGGTAAATAGTTAATGTGGAGGCTAGGCTAAAGTGTTATAGAAGTCTCTAACTTTGCTAATTAGCCAACATGCAGCTATAAAACTCTACCCCAGAAATACATTCAATTCAAAGTTTCTACTAAAGTTGTTTTTCTATTATAATAATTGTACACAAAAAAGAAAATACACAGTTTTTCACAAATATTACTCTGAGGTCCTTTGTCCAAGCTTTTGCAGTTAGCCTCCAGCGCTAGCTCATTAGTCAACATCCAAATCTTAATCTACAACACAGGGAATAAATTAAAAATAAAACTTTTATTAAATATTCTATTGTATATTCTTTTCTATTGTACTTTCACACAGTGGTACTCAAATATTAGATTCAGGTCCTTTATACAAGGCGAGTAGGCTCTACCTGGACTCCAGACAGCGCCACAAAGCTTTTACAGTTAGCCTCCAATGCTAGCCTCAGGCACGTAGTCTTCCCCCAAAGTGGCGACACGCGAACCAGCAACCTCTTAGCTCGCTCCTCACCACCGTTGTAACACTGGGTGAACACACCTACAATATATCGCATAAACACACAAGTAAATAAGATCTGGAGTTTTTTGGGACTTTGTTCTCCACAGTACTGTATGTGACGTACAGTCGTACCAATAGCGTGCATTTCAAAGTGATCGGCCAGTTCTCGCATATCGGCGGCCTCGTCCGCATCGCTGCCCTCCTCGGCCATTTTCCTCAGGATCTTGCAGGCGGCCAGAGCAGCGGAGATACAGTCGGTACACTGTGCCAAACAGCATACACACGAGATTTATTATCTTTTTTTCGGAGTATAAAACGCGTCAATACAAATTCAACAGAAATCCTATTTTTGTCATTTATAAGTCGCACTTGACTAAAAGTTGCAGGGTCAGATATTTGAGGCATAAAGATGATATATTGAAGACATTTTTAATTTTTGTTTTACTTTAAAACTTTTTTCCAAACTGCCTGGTTAAGCAACATGGTTTAAAAATAAGAGCAGCACCAATATATTTTCAACCTAACACCGGCACACTCATATTGTTAGAATACTACATCAATACAACAGTAACACACCTGATGGCATTCAAAATATCAATTCAACTTCAAAATCTATTCTTCGTCTTCTTCTGTATCCCTTTGTTTATTGCAGTGCTTCTCAAATAGAGGAGTGGGCCCCCCTGGGGTGCACAATGTATAACGCTAGTGGGGGGTGCAGATGACCCCAGGGAAAAGCTTTGTTTTTATCATGTGAAGTGTAATTGCAATAAAATAAGAATTTTCATTTTTTCCGTTTCAGGCGCTTTGATGCACTTGGTCATTTTTTTCAGTTTTAGACTAGCTGTAAAAAATAATAACAGTTGTGCAAGGTTGATTTGTATTGCTTTTTCTTTTGGTACTGTCAGAAAGGACACAGGTTTAGGAGTAGTTATGTCATTTTTGTAGATAATTATATTTATAATCAGCGCGTCGGGTTCAAAGAGTGAGAAAAAAACTCACAATTTATAGTCCGAAATTTACGATGTAGATTTTTTCACAGAATGGGCCTATTTAGACAATGTAAGTAGTTGAAAGTACAAAAAGTCATTTTTCATCCAATTTAAACTAACGTACTTGGGCTGAGTGGTTGGAATCGCTGTTATATCAAGTATTTTTCAAATGTACCTGTTCCCAAGCGATTTCAGACAGCTCCCTATTTTTCTGGACGACGGCCCAAAGAAAAAGGTCCCTGGCTGGGTCTCTCTGGGCCTCAGCGAGGTCCACCCTGAGGGGTGCTTGAGAACCTGAAAGGCTTCTTGACAGCTAGAAGAATGGAGGAAGGGCTTATCAAACACTCATTGTTGCAATGCCTTGGTGTAAAGATATTTTAGTTCCATTACAGCAAACTGTGCCCGATCAGCAAGTATAGCAGTAATGAATATACGGGCAAACTGCGACAGTATGATCCGATATTAATAGTAACTTGGCTTTGTTTTTGTTATTTCAATTGTAGTGGCTTCTGAAATGTAAAGATGGGACTGGTAGGAAATTCGTTTTGGAGGGCAATTCAAATGAACAGAAGAGCAGGGGTGTGCAAACTATAGCCCGAGGGCCTTTTGTGGCCCTTGGCATAGATTAAAAATGATAACCTGATAATACATATGTTGTATATATATATATATATATATATATATATATAGATAGATAGATAGATATATGTATATATATGTATAAATATATATATACAGTATATATGTATATATATATATATATATATATATATATATATATATATATATATATATATATATATATATATATATATATATATATATATATATATATATATATATATATATATATAAAAATGCATAAAATAACATTTAAGGTTTAACCATAACACTCCCTTGACTCATTCAGGGCCATGGACGAGAATTCTTATCTTTTAAAATTATGATAACGATAATAAATACAGTAATACAATTCTGGGCAAATACGTTTTTTTTATGGCGAGGAGCTGTCACCCTTGACTAATACTGTACTTACCTCATACAGTATAAGCCAATTGAGCACTGTTGTGATAACTGTGACCATTGGATGGCAGTGTTTCCACACTTATAACACAGCTGTTATCAACATGCAAATCAAAGCAATGAATGGAAATCAATTTTTTATATGATACCACCCATATTTAGAGGTTTCCTTTTCCAAAAATTGGTTTTCTTCACTTTCTTCATTACGGTAGAAATATTAAATATATCCCATAAATTACTAACAGGTAACTGCTTTTGAAATAGTAATCTTAAGACAGACAGCGGATGGAGATGGGCTTTGGCTGATGTTCAGCGTCGGTGCAGATATTTTCTGGTGGGTTACAGGATCTATGACCGCCTCAAAACTGGCCCGTGTACCCTTCTATTTTTCTGATTGTGGCCCTCGGAGGAAAAGGTTCGGACACCCCTGCAGTAGATAATGGACTGAGTGTCTCACCGATGTGGCGTCCTCCATGTTAAAGTGGTACATCATGGTGGGCGGCGGGTAGATTGGCTGGGTAAAGCTGCCCAGCAAGTGGCGCACCTCATCCGACACGTAACTCAAGGCGATGCCATCGCTTTGCGATGAGCGCACACGGTTCCTGACAGCGAACACTTTCCGCCTCCTGTAGGTGTGGACACGTTTGGCCAACTTGCGTAGGAAGAAGCAGTTGGGTAGGTGTTTGTAGAGCTCGCACAAAGTGTCTTCGCTCTGCAGGAACTCCCTCAGACTCACGCCGTTCTCCAGCAGGAGGCTCACAAACTGAGGCTTGTTGCTGGCCAGGGCTGAGAACATGGCCCAGTGGAGATCACTGGACTGGAGGGCCGGAGGAAAAACGAAAACTAAATATATACTGTATATATATATGTATATATATGTGTATAGCAACTTCACCTTCCACTGACTCTCATCGGTGAAGATCTCGGTGGCAGCTATGTCTACTCTGTTCCAGACTATAGCCAGTTCCAGTTGACTCCGCCATCCCTCCACTGCTTGTGATGCGCTGGTTCTCGAAGCTGAGAATACAGTCAGTGCAGAAATAAGGCAAGTTCCTCACTAGAAACTGCGACTGGCAGTTTGTTTGGAATTTGTATTTCATATTAAAAATAGAGCAGGGATTCAACCGGAAAGAGCTGTGTACTGTGTGTACTGTATATTCTATTTAAAATGTATTTATCGTCAACTTATGACAGTAAATTGCTAATGAATGTGATAGACATGTTCTTACTCAGCTAGCTATTTGTATCTCAGCGCCATTAACGGTCTAATTGGTGCAACATAGTGGATGGGCTCTTGAGCTTTTGATAATGAGATTTCGTTGGCAGTCAATTGCTCAGAAGTGGCTCCCGAGAGTACACGATGGCAGAAGAATGCTCTCTAGCTTAGTCAGCAGGAAATCTTCCAGGAAATTCTTTTAGTGATATCAATGGAGGTCAGAAATGGAAAGCCTCTGGAGTGGAGAGGGATGTGGAATTATTTAAAAGCATTCAAAATTACCTTTAAAAAGTGCTTGGAGGATGGCCACATCCACATCTCCGTGACTGTCTCCACCTCCTCTGAACACCGTCAGCAGGTGAGACATCCTGATTATGTCCTGAATCTGGCACAGGGTGAAGAAGTATAAACAGATCAAATAAAGAAAGCGGATAAAAGGTGAGTGAGTTCAACTGACTTTTTTGGTCCACTCGATGATCTTGAGGTCGGTGAAGTTGTCGTACTCCAGGCTGAGGAACTTCTTGAGCAGGCGGTGGATGAGGCTGATGGTGACCTGGCTCACGGGAAGCCCCGCCGCATGGGCGATCACGTCGGCCATTCTTCCGGAACCCTCCAACACCACGCAGGGTGTGTCGTTGAGCATGGCCGTGTAGATGGTCTGCAAGGGGGACAACGTTACAAGGTCAAAAGTCAGGAGGAGCTGAAGATGAGAACATGGGACTGGACTCACGTTGAGCGTTCCTGCTCCTCCGTCCAAAACGACGCACACCACAGGGATGTTCACACCAACAGCTGCCAATGTTAAAGAAACAACAATACTGTATTACAAATATTGATTTATGAATGCAGAACCATGTAGAGTGTTTTTTTTAAAAGACTTGTGAAACAATATTTGCAGAACTTCACCCATATTTCAAGCCCCTTGTTATGTTTGATTGGAAGGAAAAGCAATATTGTCACTTTGACCCGGAACGTATTTAATCACCCAAACTTGGCAGAAATGTGTCAAATCCAAATATATATATATATATATTTTAGCCTGTGATTTATGTTCATTTTTAAATATATAAATATATACATACAAATACATATGCAAAGTACATGTTTACATGTACAATATATATATATATATATATATATATATATATATATATATATATATATATATATATATATATATACATATATATATATATACGTATATATATATATATATATATATATATATATATATATATATATATATATATATATATATATATATATATATATATATATATATATATATATATATATATATACACACACATACGTAAACATGTATACAAGTATGTGTGACACGTTTTCAAAAAAACAGGCTTATGTCACAGGGATTATTTTTGAGTAATGGACGAAAACCCGAATTTTCGACAGAGATGTCCATTTTGGGCTTTCTGTAAAAACAACCAAAATGTTCAGATTGTAATCGAAGTGTATGAAAATAAGCGATTGGTAGACAATGCAATGAATGCACCAAAAGGTTATATGAATTTTTCTCAAAACAAGGGATTTCGATAGCAATAATATCTCCGGGTCAAAATGACTCAAAGATGTAAATCTTCATCCGGAAGTGTCAAAAACTCAGTATTTTGATTGTAAACCCATTTACAAAGGAACGATTGCATTTTGTCTCTCTCGAATAGCAATGCTGGAACATCCTGGGTCAATTTGACCCGAGGTGATGTGTAATTATCCCAAAATGTATTTTCCCCCTCAGAAAGAGCAATCCTTTCTTGGTTCATTTCGACCAGAAGTTGCGGTGGTTCATGGCCGCCCACATGTAAAGTGACCAGCAATGTCCGATTCTCAAACCTTTATTTCCAAGAGTCTTTCCAGAGATAAACTTCTCTAGACGACTTCTCAGATCGATCTCGACACCGTAGCGGCCGTAGGTGCCGTCGTCCACCAACAGGAAGTGGGTGTGGTTGTTGTCGAGGCAAGGTAGTCGACCCTTGACGTCCATCGGGTAATGAGCGGGGAAGCAACCCTGAGGAGAACACGGGTTATAAGACATGATAGATATTGACTGAAATACGCCAAATTGTGCCCAGCGTACCTGTGTATGTACTAACACTTCTTTGTTGTGAATGACTCCCCATGTTGCCAGTCCAATGGTGACGATCTGGCCCTTCATGGAGCTGCTGAGGGAGTAATCCCTCACAGCTTGACCAACATGCTTCATGACCCCAGTGTTAGTTCCCCCCGTGATGATCCATGCGCCTGTGCAAAAGCGCCATTGTCTTCACTACTTGTCATTCACGCCTATAACACAGCTGACTTTACCAGTTTTTTTTTTTTTTTTTGTTGCTCCCTTTCTTAGTCCTGATTTCATTGCTTGCCGGTAAGTGCATTCTGGCATGTGTTTCAAGAGACCAATGATTGCAGACCAAATTTGCATATTTTCTATGATTGGCTCTTGGCCAGGAAATGCAAGATAGAAGTTTTGTAATTCCCTAATTAAAGACATATTTTTGTCGATTCTCCCTCAGATATACTTTGTTTCACTTGTAGTGTATGTGACGGATAAAATTTAGACACGTGTTAATGAAACCGTCATCTATAGTTTCGTGGGAGGCAATATAAATGAGTTATGCACCATTTCAGAGATTTGTAGTATCTTTAGTCATGTAAATTTAACCACTGGTCGCATAAATAGTCACAGAATTTTAGCCGTGTAACTTTAGTCGCATAACTTGAGCCACATACTGTAATTAGAGTCGCATAACCACCTAACTTTGCTCTCACAACATTAGTTGCATATCTGTAGTAGTTGGAATTTTGTAATATAACTTTAGGAGTATTCACGGTCAAAAGGTACGTAGCTCAATGTTGTTGTGGCAATGTTTCATAGAGCACTACTTACTCTAATTAATTTCTTAACATGCGCTGTTTACCTGGATTTGTGCAATGCAGATTTGGCAGCAGAATTTGCCTTTTTACGCATCTTAAATCTATAGCATGTTTGGTGTTGCATTAAGATGATATCACTTTTCGACCTCAGTGGTAGAGATGCACACCGGAGAGTAGATACACCCATTGATCGGTGTCCTGTGATGATATCTTGCTCTAAATGAGAGGAACTTGTAACCCGTATCTCATCTTACACCGCAGTCACAAGAGCAAATATCTGAGTCTGATTTTATTTTTATCCTCGTAAGATCAAGGTCAGATTGGGATCTGATGACATCCGGCTCCAAGCAGAGAAGAAAAATCAGTATTGGCGTTACTTGAACCATGTTCTCTTCTTTTTGGATGCCACTAATCTGTTATTGGTTGAAAAGATGTTTGTCAGTACCTGTTGTCTGGGCTACTTTGATGAGACCTCTTTGGAAGACGTTCTTCAGCCGGGTCTTCAGGTAGAAGTTCTTGGCTCCCCCGGTGACGGAGATGAGCAAGTTGGGTGGGGACGCTTTCCACTGTTCAGTCATTAACTGGTAAAGCACCTCAGGACTTGTGTCTGTGGACACTCGAGCATACTATCATGAAGAATGAGAAAAAGACAGATTTTAGAGCATACATATTAGGCTTTGTTGAGAATTGTACAAATAACAAGACTTATAAAATTGTCACAGTTTAGTTTGATTTAATTGTCTTATTTGTATTTATCTCAAAATAATGTCCTTTTGGGACTGACATTAATGAATGGAGGAGCATTAACTTTACTTGTATACTGAATTTTCTTTTCACCTTGGTCGTTGTCTGTCTCAAACCACCAAAGTTGATTTCCCCGAAAGCATCAGTGGGTACTTCACGAACGTGCGTATGTGGGTCCCAGGTACCGCCGCCCATGCCTTCCGTCTGAAGGGCATCGGGCACATGCTCGCTCTTGGTGTAGCCGCACATGCACACATCCTCTCTGTGGTGAGGCAAGGAACAACATATTTAACTGCGGCGCTACTTTGACTTACAAGTGACATGACTTGTGAGTTTTTCCATATGCAAGCTGTCATTTTGCCATGTTTTTGCTTTGATTTGCAAACTGAAGAATGGAAGTCAGTCTTTCATATGGCAGCACTCATATTTACATAGACATAGCACACAATATTCTGTTGGCCTTGAAAGGTGAGTGAAAATGCAAGAAATGCTGGGCCTCTCGAGCTTTCCTTTTCCAATATTGTTTGGCACTGCAAGAGTTAATAATAATAATAAATATAAATTGATGTGAAACTTAAGATAGATGCACCTATATAGAAAAAGGTGTAAAACATTGTACTAATCTTTTTCTAAAACACATTAAGACTGAATGTGATTTAGAAAAAAAATGCTGAAAGTTTTTCTAAAGTTTATAACTCCTGCCCAGACTTTGACAAATATTTTACAGTATTTTACTAAGGACTATAAGTGGTACTTTTACTTACCAGTAATTTAAAATAAAAATGTTAAAATTGTTTTTTGGAGCCTAGAACGGATTAACGGCATTTCCATTCATTTCAACGGAGAAAGACGATTTGAGACATGAGTGCGTACGCTGAACAGATTAAGCTTGCATCTCGAGTCGGCACTGGACAAGATCATTCCTGCAACTTTATAAACAAAGCAAAAGACCCCCTACCTGGCACCTTTTTCGAAGAAGCAGCACTCTTTCTTGCGGATGTTCTGTCGGATCCAGGTGACGTGCTGGAAAGTAGGAGTCAAAGAAACCACCTTCAAGGCTGCGCTGGCACTCAAAGTCAAATTCTGCATGAGCTGAGACCCTCCCGTCTCCGCCATGATGGTGGAGGCGAGCTTGGCTAGGAGTGATAGCAATAACACTGGAACAGTTCCTTGAGACCAGCCTGTTTGTGCTGTCTCATCCCTCTCATATACTGTGATGTCAGTCGGAGGCGAGCAGGCTGCCAAGCCTTCCATTTACTGAAAGACGGACGCTAGGCCTAGATCGATACATTACATCACCGCTGGCGAATTAATTACTGATAAAAGAATATTAAAAATGCATCACTTGGAATTCATAACAGTTTATACACAAATGAAAATCCAGTGGGATGTATTTAGTACTCTTGTCTTCGGTTTAGCAAGCTCTATACTAAAATTTTTATGTTGTCCAATGAAATCTGTTTTTGCAAAAAAGTAAGCAACTTTTTCCTTCTTATAGCATTTAGGGGTGACAATTGTAGTTGCGGTTATGTTTTTGAAAGCCAAGCCTGTCTTTTAACCCTTGTGCAGCATTTTGATCATTTTTGGGTCATTCTCTTCCACATCGTTCTCATTTTTCATCATTTTATATTGCGATAACTACCATAATCCCCCAAATTTGACACACTAGTTTTATTCCCCAAAATTAAGGGCAAAAGTATGGGTGCGTCCCATAAATTGTAACTTAAAAATTAGATTTTTTTTCTACACCTTTCGAGGAAGATTGTTCCGTAAGCCACATGAGCAGAGTGTTGGTGCACAGATGCATATTTTTATTTTGGCCATATTCTTACCTACAATAACTACCGTAACGGGACGAGCTAGCTAGTATGTCATTTGGCTGTTAGCAGCTAGTGGCTGTTGCAGCAAACAGCCACTCATGTTATCTGAGGTTGTTACTGCATTATTTTCAATAAAAGAAGCAAGCAGACTGAACCAATGTCTGAGTCCATCCTTCAAGTATTTATGTAAAAATGAACTTGAGTAGCATTGTGAGGAAAAACACAAATAACTGCTTCAAGTCCGTTCAACGTTACACTGGTGACGTTCACTGACCACTCACAATGTGGGAAATCTCAAACACATGTAATGTACAACAACCATACAACTTAGGGATATGAACACAAGAAAATATGAAGGGTTCAGGAGGATGAGGTTTATTCTGTTTTGCTTTAGCTTTTTCATTGGTGCCAAAGTGTTGCTGCGTCTTATACGCGTCAGCATAGAAAACACCAGAATTTGACCTCAAAATGAAAGGTGTGTCTCACATATGGGTGCCTCTTATATTTGGGGGATTACTGTAAATGGTTGTGCCATGTTGAACTTTGAGACATGTTGGGTGAAATTTCAGCTCCCAGTGTCCTCTTTGTGTATTTGATGTGAAATACCTTTGAAGTAAAGATCAAAGAAATAGACAAAATGCAGGTGTTGCCGAAGTGTCTCTTGCCTTTTTGAAGGACTCGATCACTTGGTTGAGTCGACATCTCATCTGACGCTCCATAACATAAACCCTTTTCCCCTTCTTTGCTTTAGCGAAAAACGAGACAGGATTGAGCCACTTCATCAGGCACACCTGCGCAACAATAAAATTAGCGACCCGATACAAGATTTGTGCTGCAACATTTTTTTTACTTTTCTCCTTACCTTCAGTGCCTTTCTTGTCTTCCAATGAGCTCGGCAACCAACATGAAGTCATGATCGGCTTGGAAAACACAACAACACCTAACACAACATTCATACAGTGTTGCCACATGCAGGTGCAATGTTTCATTTTCATCTCCAGGCATCACAGCGTGTGTTGCCAGGCAATGCCCACTGAGTGTCCAAGCAGAGATTTTTTACACCCTGGGTTGTTACAGTATAACCCAAATTTAAACCTAAATAGGACGTTGGTAATTGGTCATTTTACTTTTTTGTCGCTTTTTCCCACAATTAATTAAAAATGAGTCATTATTTTTATGTTGTCATGCACCTATGAGGCAATGAACGCATTGTTGCGCCACAGATTTATGAATTTCTATGTGTGTAGAAAATGTCATTTCTATCAGTAGTTTCAATTTGCCTGAGAGAGAAATCCAAACATTTTGCAAGAACTGCTCAGATGAAGCAGTCTTTAAACGTCTCTAATACAAACAGTGCAGGCTAACCAAATGGGATGGAGTCAAAAGCCTGAGAATAAAATGACATAGCAAAATAATTTTGATACAGAAAAGTCCGCATCATGAAAGGCATCCATCTTCCTGTCTGCACGTGAGAAAAAGTTTTTAAATTCAACGACTAAATCAAATGAACAGCTGCACCTGTGTAGAAAAATAAGACAACAAACGTTCTTACGTCACAATATTTATTCAACAATATACAGCTCCGTTTCTCTCTACATTTCAGATTTGTTTCCATTTCATACTCTTTGTATTTACACAATTGAAAATAAGTCCCTCCCCATGTGTACGGCCTAAGTGTTGCTCACACTTGCATCTTTTTCATCCGACAGGCCTGCTTCTCTCTCGTGCTTTTGGTGGGGCGTTCAGGTAACAAATGCTGAGATGGTCACGCACCACGTTGAAGGAGAGCATTTTCCGCATTTGGAAACACTGGGAATACATGTTGCATAGAATTCCATTCAGATGACGAGAACACAAAGTTTGGTGCTGCCAAGTGTTCAAAATGTCTTTTTTTTGTGTTTGTTTGGTAAAATAAACTCCTGAGACCCCCTGGAACTAAATCGACCTTTTGGCATTCAAAAAAATAAAACTCAATAAATAGCTTTTAACTGTAGAGATAGAACACAAACAGCATTGTGTGGCGGGTGCGACGTCACAGAAAAATACCTCTTTAGAAGAGACTTAAAAACCCTGCACTGAGTGTATACACATTGACATACAGTATACATATATCATATACTCCATATAGATATATATTTATATTTTATTATTTTCTTGTAAAAGGGATTTAAAGTGCATCACAATGATTGAAAACAATGTTTGTCACACATGCAGAGCTGGAAATGAACTTTGAAATCATTTGGACCTGACAACAATGAAACCTCCTAAATCACATAGATTAGGTAGTGTAAAAGGTTGAGTAGTTATATCTGTGTACGATACTGTGACAGTTAAGTGGTAAATTTGACTTACTAAAAAAAACAAAAACTAAAGAAAACTGTTTTTTAAGTTCGACTGTAAAGCCTATTATTTTATTGTATTCATTTTAATCTTCAACTGTACATCTAGTAACGGTTCAAGTTGATCTTTAAAAAAAAAAAACACACACAGCAGTACCTATAAAATACCACTTGGTGTCAGCGTTGCAGAGCAAAATCTTTTTTTTTTTTTTTAATTGGGTGCGTTCAAAAACCTAGGCCTTATGTAATTTATAGTGGTTGCATTTGCTAAACATTTTTAAATACTCCATCAATCGGATTGTGTAAAAATAACTTTTTAAAGAATTTGCAACCAAGTAGATGCGTTTCTCTTAGTGCCTTACGACCCATAAAGTTAAAAAAAAAAAAAAAAAAAAATCAAGAATATGAGTCGGACTTTGGAGGTTCCACAGCGCTATGACGACTTGGGCACGGGGTGAAAGTGAGAGACGCAAGTTACGTAATGGCGAGTGTTCATTTCCGGCAATGCCACATGCATATTTTACGACAGCGGACACAGAGAAATAGAAATCACAAACTTTCCAGCCGGTCCCCGTAGGTCATCTCGGGTCATTTACAGCAAACGAGTATGTACAATCACCATGTAACCTCGCTTCAAAGACACAGTATGACGACAAGGGCCAAAAAGTGCAGTTATGTACACTACTGGGACAAAAACGAATCACAACTGTGTTCAACTTAAGACAGGCGAGCAAATAATTTGTTTAAGGACAAGTGTTGGCACGTGTGGTGGAAAAAAAAAAGATGGCGGGGTACGACGAGCATGCGAGCGAGTTGACGTAAGGCGAGCGGACAAGGTGAGGAGCCCATTCCAACAATTGCACTTACAAAAAAAAAAAAAAAAGTAAGACATCTTAAAAGTAGCAGTTGAATGAATCCAGTTATTTCTAATGACCTCTAATTGATGGCGGGCGCTTAAATAAACCGTAATGAGGTAGAGCAAAAATGTTCCACAACTCGCTGCATAAACGAACTAGGATGCTGTGAAAGCCACTCGCCACTAGAGGGCGGAAAAGGCCAGCATAAAGAGCCAATGCTCAGTCATCCAGTGATTTAAATGCATAAATCCGTCTATAATGCTTTACGCTTACGCACACAAACACACCCACATATATATTTTTCTATAATATATATTTCTCCCGAGATCCAGCCTATTTATTTGTGTCCACTGTGTCAGTTTTGTCTCAGTGATACAACAAAATTATCACCATTAGAAAAAGATATTGACCAAGAACAAATAATGTCCACCACAGTTTTGACACAAATAAAAAGTCAATGTCTCAGAAGGATATATGCACTTTTTTTTTCCTTACATTTAGTAATAATGACTTCAGTAGTGATTTCCTCAAGTCCAGTTAACAGATTTGGGCAGGCTAATTAATTCCTGTTTGGTTAGACAGCACAGATTGAACTCTGTATATCATTTAACATAAATAAACATATTAAACATCCTAACTTCTTTCTTTGGATTGTCACTTAAAAAATAACCGAAATCTCCTCAAACTAACATTGAGAAACAGCAATTATCGTATTCACTGCCAGCCCAGTAGAAAGGGACCTTTGACGTCTATACGCGTCAACGGCGGTGAATGAATTCATGGGAAATATTTAGCTTGTCAGAGCGATTGCACATGAGCCCAGGAATGACAGGGGCGGAAATAGGGAGGACAAAGCGCAAAGACGCCTTCTGCGGAGGACTTATTGCTGAGTGAATGTCGACTCAAACTAAAGGTGAAATGCCATTGAACCACTACCGAGACAGTCCCCTCAAAGCAGCCTGAGGAATCACCTCTTTTCCATGATTAAAAGGTGTACACACAAACACACACATCCACACACATGCAGTGGATATAGAAAGTCTACACACCCCTGTTCAAATGCAAAGGTTTTGTGATCTCTAAACAGATCGGAATATAAATAAATTTGGAGCATTTTACACAATTAATTGCACCTTCGACCACAATTGAATTTTATAACATATTTTCCAGAAGATGAGCAAAAATCATCTCATTGCAAAAGTGTACACGCCTACCACAATTTTAAGTGCTACAGATTTACCACAAAATAAGTTCAGTTCTTCTTGTAGTCTTCTCTTGACATTTTCACTGTAATAATTTCAAATGACAAAACAAACTCCAGCTACCATGATAAAGGCAATTGTCATTCAATCGAAAAATATGGCACCAAACAAACATTGCCGTTAACTGGAGACCCCTGTAAAATGAATAAACTTATGTTAAAAAAATGGTCAGGGAGGCTACCAAGAGGAGAGCAGCCATACAAGAAAGGATGCAGGAATTTCTGGCCATTAATAGTCGTTTAAATCATCTAATGCCAAAGGCGTATTCAATCCCAGGGACTTGTTTCAGTATTGTTTTAAATTAAGATAAAGAAGGGTCTTAAAAATAGCTGCCTTTTAAAAAGTCTTATCTTTAAAGAAAGATGAAACCAAGGTTGAACTTATCGGCCATATTTCAAAAAGCCGTTTGGTGCAAACAACAGTAATGAGTCTTAGAACATCAACATACCTGCAGTCAAATATGGTGCTGGCTGTATCTATGTTCAAGGACTGATTTTCTTCAATGGCATTTGAGGCCTGCGTCAATCAAGGTGGGGGGAATTACGAACAGTTCCAATTAGCAGTGAGTGTTAGCACAACCTCCTCTGCCTTCTGCTTGAAAGGAGAAAATGTCAGGAAAAGCCAAGTAGAACATCTAAACTTTAAACAGGGTGTCAGAGGCACTTTAAACGGTCCAGGTAAAAAGTATGAATACGATTGGTCAATTCTGAAGACAGCCACACCCCTCGGTGACAGGACGGCGTGCGTACTTGTGCATCTACAAGATCTCAACTGTTTGTTTTTACATCTTTTGTTTTGTGGTCAACAGATGTAAAAAGTTTCATATCACAAAAAGATGACGTGAACAGGGGTGCGCATACATTTGTTATATCTACTGCACATGTTAAACCTGCGATATGATCTGCATGTTGAAGCTGGGGGAACGGGACTGCTTGGTGAGGGGCGCCCCCGGGGACAGAAGAGGGTCGTCCGGCCTGATCAGGTGACCCTCCTGCAGGCTGGCGGTGGAATGGCGGTGGGAGCCGGCGGCGAGATGCCCGTCGCCTTGGCCCGGGCCTCCGCCGCCGCCCTCCTGTTCTTGTCTGCCGCCGTTCTGGCTGAAGGCCATGCAGTCAAAAGACTTACTGGAAGAGGTGCTGCCAGTTCGTACCAGCGGTGGCCCGGAAGGGAAGCTCAGGTGCTTCTTGATGGGACTTAGCTGGATGGCGTCGAGACGGATGCTGGCCGGGGGCGACTGCTTCCTCTGGTGCTGCCGCTTGACCTCCGCCGACGCCTCGGCCTGTTTGGCCGCCTCGGGCCTGTCGCGCTCCTTGTCCCGCGACAGTCGGGCCGTGATGGCTTTCTTGATGCTGCTGCCGCCGCCGCCGGCCTTCAGACCACCGCTGACGCCACCCGCCTTGGTGCCGCAAGGCTGGCTGCTGTTGGACGCCCCGGAGGAGAAACCCTCATCTGGGTCGTTTGCGTTGAAGGAATCCTCGCCGCCGCTCATACCGTCTGCGTCTAGGTTGATCACATTTGTTGTTTTAAAATTAAATATGAGAACAGGATAAAAAATCATTTTCAAGTACAGCTCAGTCCATACAGCATCATGAGCTGTGCAAAAAACAAGAATAATTCAAGATCGAACATACTGACCTTGAGCCAAGACCTGTGAATGAATGTTGTGCTAAAGTCTTAGGCCAAACTTTTTTGTTTTTAGCTATGATTATCACACACATGTAAGGCTAAAGTGCTATTCATGAGTGAAGAGAAAATGGAGCCTCATCAAACACTTTTGATATTTTCTGCTCCCCTAGATGGCACTGTTGGTTTAAACCCTGGGGGAAATCTTGACCGGGAAATCTTGACCCACCTCGGGCTTTTTGATGTTTCTGATGTGTGATAGCAAAGGAAAGTTTGTTTAAAATAAAACAAAACAAACAAACACGGAGGGCAAAATGCATAGATTGTCATAACATGACGACTTTCATTATGCCATGCTGTCATTCCTTCTAAATGCTTGCAAATGGGAGGTCAAGCAGTACACCCTATAGGTGTCAAATTTAGCTCACGTCAATCAATCAATCAATCAATCAATCAATCAATCAAATGTTATTTGTATAGCCCTAAATCACCGAAGTCTCAAAGGGCTTCACAGATGAAAAGAGGTCATGTGGAGACCTCTTTCGAAAAAAGAAGTCGTACAGAGACATCTTTTCAGTGTAAGGTACACAACAGCTGTTGTGTACCTTACACTGAAAAGATGTCAGGCTCATTTACTGACATTCAATATTGGAAATATTGTCAATATTGTCAATTTTGAACATATTGAAAACCTGATGTTTTATCATGCATTTCCCGCTATTTTTGCATTAATGCTTTCAACGGCAACTTGAGAACGGGGCACAATAACAAGTTTTGTGTTGACACTCCAAAACCTCCGAGTGGCACTATTGGCCAACTTGACATTTGCAGGCCTTTCAATGACTTCGATGGTTGGCTTAGCCTGGACTCCCATAATGCAAAATTCAAAATTCATTTAATAAATTTATATATTGGATGATGACCCTTTCAAAATGACTCTGACTCAGTTTCAAAATTTTTCGGCCCAAGTTGAGTGATAATACAGCCGGGCTAGTGAAAAGTCCCCGGACTTCCAGAGGTTAAAGTTGCAGTGGAAATATAATACATCTATCTTTCACAAGCCATTATCTTTTCACCAACCGCACCATCCAGAGGAGTAAAAATATGTCAGAAGTGGATCATGAAGCTTCATTTTCCCATCACTACTATTCACAGTGAACCGGATCCTTTTATTCTTAGATGTTGATGTTGATGATGAACATTGAAGGCTCACTGACAAACAACATTTGCTAACCTATACTGTAAGACCACCTTTAGCTCTTGAAAAGATAAGAATGTACATCTTTCATTAGAATCCAAATTGTCAGTGCCAAGAATTAGTTATGCTGTTTAATATGTATAATAAGGGTCTGATGTTTTTCCCCTTTGCAAGCATTTTAGGCATGGTAATGAGCCAAACGCCAGCAGAGGGTAGTGGTGCATAATTTTGGATTGAAAATCCCTTCTGTCTGCCAAGGATTTACAATGGGGGGAAGGTTACTTTAATTCCATGCTTAAAAATGAGCTAGCACTCTAATGTTATTATCAGTGCAAATTGCTAGCATTGAATAAAGTCATTTAAAAAAAATTGGAGAGGCTGAAGACTTTAGCATGATACAGTGTTTAACCCAGGAGACGACAGTTTTCCTATCAGGCTCTGCATTGGTGTGAATTAAAGAACATCCTCATTCACTGGTTAGAAGGGATGAAGACAGTTAGGAAAAAAAAAAGGACAGTCGAGAGAGACAGCAGTCGGTCTCCATCATGCACAGTCGGGACGAGCAAGCTAAACGGACGGAGCAGAAAAGGATCCGTTTTCACATGCAAAAGAACACGAGGGCGGGGGAAGACGCATGCTCTCCATCATTTATTTCTCCTGCGGCAGCACTTGGTCACATGACTGGCCGGCCAAGTCCAGGTCGCTAATCTGCGGAGAGTGCCGAGGCCGCTCCAAACGTCTCAAGAGATTGATGACGCGGCGCTTTGTGCTGACAAGTCCGCAAGGCAACTGGGCCAGACTAGCGCGTTCACACATTCAACAGAGAGCTTCAAACGTGTCTAAGACACATAAGTAAATAAATTAGTGACATCTAACAGGAGTGAGAAAAGCAGCATAAATAAAAACCCTGCCGCGCATTGACCAAACGTCTTCTACAGAGATAAATTGATGCATGTGTCATACAGAGTGAATTATTTGTGATATCCTTTGTCACAACAGAAGCTTACAATCGATTTCCTATACACTCTGTATGAAATGGCTTGACACTGTGTAATTTTGGCCAGTGTATAGATTTTCAAGCTCCTGGTCAACACAAGGACGAGCATGAAACGAACATGCAATCCAGTTAGCACACACAAGAGCCTCCTTTGCAGTCCTCTCCATTGGAAGAGCTGCAGAACGAACTTTCAAGGGGAAAAAAAAAACATGCAGACAACTGAGGAGTGCTTTCTTTCGCGTCATAGGTTAAATTTCCAAAAAGCACACACAGAAATAGAGACTTCCTATAAGACAAAATGGGCTGAATGGTTGGACCTTGGCAATTAATGGATCTCTATGGCACCGCTTAACATTTTCCGAATACAAATCAGAGCCATTGACTCGACCTTGTCACGTATATTGTTAGGCGTCTGGAGGGACTCTGGAAAGCTTGGCGAAGCTTGGGCATGCATGACAGAGGGCTCGTTCCCACTCACTGAGCCGAGGAAGAAATGTGACATGGCAATCACTAACGCTGCTGGACTGCAAAAGAGAACGAGAGCCGCCCATATGAAAGGGGGGCCAACGAAGAAGCCGTCTAGTGAAGCGCAGCGTGGAAACAAGGTGTCAGGTGCTCTGCCAGTCATCTAAAACGGATCTACTTGATCTTCTTATAAGGACGAGAAAGGACAGCCTCTATGACTCAGTGAGTGACAAGGGCCAAAGTAAGAATGCGCGTGTGGGAGGGAGACCGAGAGGTTTTCGGCAGGCCCATGCAAAAAGGCCGCTGGCCTCACTTCCAAGCCAAAATTGGCATTTCTTCCATTCTCGTCGGGCAAAGAGCAGCGAGCTGTTAGCTAAGGATGTGGACAGGTTAAAGCCATGTTTCCACCAAGTAGTACAGTTTAGTATCAGCTTTTGGTCCAATATCAGTTGCCCCCTAAAAAAATAAAAACATAAACGTATTGGATCTCATCGGTTACATTCGACATGACTGATTTTATTACGCCACAGGCAGTCCATTCCAAACTCCATTCCTGCTCTTCAATCCAGTAGTATCTGGACCTTGCAGGACAATTTATTTTTAATGACATAACTTATTCTACAAAATCATAATCGCAAGTCAAATCTGTCATCCAAAACTTGGGTTTTCTGATCCGTAGCACCACTACTGAATAGTTTGACTGGATGAGAATTTTTTTTTAAAAAGCACTCCTGCTGATATTGTATCTGATTAATATCGGTATCCAACAATACTTTTGGCTGCAATATGCATCCATTTTCTTCGCTGCTTATCCTCACCGGGGTCACCGGCATACTGGAGCCTATTCCAGCTGTCTTTGGGCAGTGGGTGGGGTACACCCTGAACAAGTTGCCAGCCAATCACAGGGCAACTTTCGGCTGCAATATTGTCATTTTATTGGAGGTTCAAAGGTTGTATCAAGAATAAAAACACTGACAAATATAATGGTTTGTCTATGATCATCAGACTATCCCATCCCTTGTCGAGAGCTATTTGTCAAAAACTCGCCCCCGAATCTAATAAGAAAAGGTGGTCATTCAGTGGTTGAAAATATTTGTTATTGCCATTATTTTATGGCATCTGATGATGTCTGCTAAAAAAAAAACAGACGTGCTAACATCAGCTATATTAATCCACACTTTTTACTTTGAATTACATCTAACTGAAGTCAAATTCTACATAAGCCAAAATGTTCTGTCATTTTGAGAGATTTTAAATTATATATTTAAATAACAGGTGTTGGACCGAACCAAAAAGTACTCGCTTGGTGAAAATGGGGCTGACGGGTTACTATAAGGGAATGCAGAGGCAGCAAAGCGAAATCCCGCAAAGCTCATGAAGTGGAGGAGGAGGAGGAGGAGGGTGAGTTTTGGGTGGTTGTTTCTCAGGGTGTCCGCCCCTGTGCCCTACCCTCAAGTGTGATGGGGGGAATGATGCTGCTGCTGTGATGGTGGTGGCGGTGAGTACCCCCTTCTCTCTGCCCATTGGCCGAAGGGTGTTGGGCGGGACTAGGGCGAGCGACGGTGACGCTCGACTCCGCGTCGCTCGAGTAGTCAAAACAATCTGGGAGTCAACGAGACAGACGGGGAAATATGGTTCTTTAGTGGCAACGAGCCTCGCTACTGCGACCACCTCTGGTCTCGACAGCCACAAAACAAAAATAAACGCTACAATCCTAAAAGCAACCTACGAGAGTGATGAGCACCATTTTGTCATGACTTTTTGCGAAAGAGGTGGGTGACGAAAGAATATGCGGCAGTGAGACACAAACTACAAGACAACTAGTACAGAAAGTGACAGGAGACACCATTTTGCGCAGTGCTAATGGTGTGGCAGGATTCTTTCACACTGCTCAGAAGACTAAAATATGATTCAAATCATTTTCTCACCTAAAAGCTCCTTCTTGCGACCTTTCACACGTTGGAAAACATCACGTTATAATAAATATTTGCATTACTTTCATATGGTGATAAAATGGTGAGGACAGAAATGGTACTTGACGAGCGTGCTGTCAATTTGCGTAGCCTCACCCTCTCTCTTCCAGCGGTGGCGTCGGATGGAGGCAGTGGTGATGGCTGAGATGGAGATGCGGCTAATGGTGGGTGTCACTTCCACCTGTAGAACTTTACGCCCCTGCGGTTCATTGGGAGCACTTTCTGGCAGCGAGTTCTTCATGGCGTTGCCCAGCTGTGAGGTGATATAACGTATAAGGGACATTAACGTGGAAGCCTGATAAGAACGGTTGAACGGACTGACACATTGTGTAACCCACAAGTGTCAAGCTCCGGTTCTCAAGGGCCGGGGTCCTTTGTGTTTTCCAGGTTCCTCTCCCAAGAACACCTGATTCAAATGATTAGATTATCAGCAAGTTCGGCAGGAGCTTGAAAACTATCCTAATCATTTGAACCAGGTGTGTTTGGGCGGAATGCATCGAAAACATGCAAGACACCAACCCTCGAGGACTGGACTTTGAAATCTATGGGCGTGCAACCTGTTGTTTACCAAGAGAGGTTGAGAGTAAAGCTCCAGCTGGGCTCTGTACAGAACATCCTCCAAAGCTTCCCGACCCATTTCCCACTCTCCATTGTATCTGGGCAAAACAAAGATACACAACAGTGTCAAGGATATGATTAGGACTGGGGGGAAAAAAGTCAACCAGGTCTGGTAAGTCGACTAAAATTAGTTTGACAAAAAGAAGCTCTGCTGAAACCATTTTCGACACCGACTTTTCTTGCAGACACAATGGCAGCAAGAGAGATAGATGCCATCAAGAAGCAAGATATCACAAGTTTGGGATCATTTCCAATTGGCTCAATTAATGCAGAGGGGAAAACGCAAACCATCTAGTGGCCAAATGACTCATGCTATTGGTGTTTTTTTTAAAACGCTTGCTTATAATTAGTTAGGAGGCTTTCATTGTAGCTCCCCCAAAATATGACCTGTCACTGCAAACAATTGTCAGTGGCTCAGAGAAGAAAAAGAGGCTCATCGTAGAGCTGGGATCAATTTGTTATGTAGGCATAAAAGTGAAATAGCCTGAATCATCAGCGTCTCTTGCTGGTTGCAAAAAAAAAACAAAAAACAAAACTATCAGGTCATTTCTGTGATATGCTTATCCCTGCTACACAAATACCCATCCATCCATTTTCTATAGCTGCTTATCCTCACATATGTCGCAGGCTTGCTGGTACCTATCCCAGCTGCCATCGGGCAGTAGGCAGAGGACACCACGAAATGGTTGCCAGACAATTTCAGGGCACACACAGGCGAAGAACCATTCACGCACCCAGTCACACCTAAGAAAAATTTAGTGTGTCCAATACACCTGTCATGGATGTTTTTGGAGAGCCGGAGAGAACCCACGCAGGCTCGGGGAGAACATGCAAACTCCACGAGCGGGATGGATTTTGAACTCGGAACTGTGAGGCGGACGTGCTAACCACTGTTCCACCGCGCCACCCTACATGAATGTCATCAAACCTAATATGTGAGATTACATGACCGCATTGGAGAAATGAGTGAACAAAAGAATGTTTGATCCTGCCTCAGGAGCAAAGGCGCTGTGTTCCCTTTGTCCTCAAGAGAGAGGATAATGAATGAATTTCAGTTTGAAAAGGGCAGGGAACATTTTGAGGAAAATGCATTTAAAAGCCTAATGTGACAGCAGAATGGCTGATTGATGTTCATTTTTGTTGTGCTTGCCACCTTCTCTTACTGTGGCACTGAAGGCTCAGCCAGGAATGAGGATATATTCAAAGCAGGGCATGGAAATGAGGTGGCCAAGATTAAAAAATAAAAGAAAAAAAGAACATTATTTTATCTTCATACACATGTATTCCGTCTGACCAATCCGATTGCTTCTGTGCCTCCTAGGATGAAAAATTAAGCCGACAGTGGATTGGTCACACTCGGTTTGGGGCTTCACGCTAAATAGTGATGATATGCGTCACTGCAAAATCGAGGGAGGTGCCCCCCCCCCCCCCCCCACTGAGGACGAGATATCATCGTGTAGGCCGTAATCAGCTTTGCATCGGCCGTTATCATGAGGGATGAAATCACCTGCTCCCCCGGCGCATTGCTGATGTAATCAGTCTGCGAGTGTCTGTCCTTGGCACTCTGAGTGTTTGCATGCCACGTTGGAGAGCAGTTGGTCTACACTTGTCTAATGCACGCACACAATCGCAAAATGACAAATGATTGTTGTGCCTGACACTAACGTCAAATAAATAGTAAAAAAAAATTGTGCCATGATAATGATAATGCATCTGTATACAAACTTAATAAAGGCATACATTGTTTACATAGGAGTCACAATAAATCATGTCAATTTGATGTTTCATGTTGCAATTGATTTGTTCTTAATTTGAAAAGAAAACTTTTCCTGACATGGCATTGGATTAAATAAAATTTGCTGATACCTGCAGAGTCCCTATTAATCTCCCATGTTATCCCCTGAAGTGTCTTTGTTAACCCGAGAGGTACTTATACAACCCTTTGCGAATCCCTGTCCTAGAGGTCCTTTTAAATCTTTCAGTGCCATGAATGAGAATTCTCGTTTTTTTAAATAGAAATAACAATAATAAATAATTAATTTAAATCTCATTAATTATGATTTTTTATGGAGGATAGCTGACACCCTTGATTAATGCTTACCTAATCTAAACTCAATTGAGTACTGTAGTGATAACTGCAACCATTGGATGGCAGTGTTTCCACACTTACAACACAGATATTACCTACATGCAATTCAAAGTAGGGAATGGAAATCAATCTTACATATTTACATAGACCTAGCACACAATATTCTGTCGGCCTTCACTTGTCACTAAAAGAGTTACGGGTTAACAATACATTCATGATAGTGATTGTAGCGAAGAAAAACTACTACGAAGACTACAGTGCATGAGCTCCTTTAATTGATTGCGCAACCGTACCCAAAGAAGTGATCGCCGAGCATTAATGACAACCAATCGGCTGAGAGACTTACATGGCATGATAAACGGCAGTCAGCATTTGCACCATGAACTCAGGGTCCAAGAGTACGCGGTTGCAAGGCTCCCTCCAGAGTTTCTGCTGCTGCCGCGGGAAACCGCACACACACAACCTGAGGGTGGCACACACACACATTCAACAACAGTTGTGAGCACTTCGTGGACGCCAAGCGGCTTGACTCGGCTGCCGAGCATTGTTATAGCGCTCTGCAATCTCCACAGTGAAACCTTGCCGTCTGTCTAATGTGAGCTCGCTCCAGGCCTCGTCTGCCTGCTCGCAGCGTGGAAGTCTTCACTCATTCCAAAATAGTGTGCGCACTGCAGCGGCGCCATTACTAGCGAAAGCCTCGGAGAACAAAGACTCATCTTGTGACTCACATATTGATTCTCACAGACCGCAAAACATCGTAGTAAAAATCAAAAAGAAGAAAACAGAAAACAAAAATTGTGTGATGATAGGTGCAGTTAATTACGCGGGGTTCTCAAAGCTAATGGGGCAAAGGAACCCCTCAAAATGTTCATGCCAATCAAACTATTCTGTGGACATTTAGATGTTTATTTTTGTATTTGAATCAATATTGTTAGAAAAATTGTGTTAGAATGAAAAATTTCTCAAGGGAAAACATTTGAGCATTTTCACAAGCTACGTGAACAACCTTCATTCTGTCTCGTTAAAATCAACTGTTGTTTTCCTCTTTATCAGACAGTAAGACTTAAAAAAAAATTTAAATCTTAAATTTTCTAAGAGGTTTCACATTTGGGGTAGGTAAAACTTGATGGAAATTTTAAGATTTAAAAGTTTTACTTTAAAAGAGCTTTTATTTTTGGGGTAGGTAAAACAGATAAGAAATTTTAAGATTTTAAGTTTTTATTTTTTAATTTTAAAAATGTGTCATTCTTTCACTGTCTGATACAGGAAAACATCAGTTGATGTTCACAAGAATAGTCATAATATTGTGACATTTAACAATGGAGAAAAAGCAAAAAATAACATTTTCACTAAAAACGAGGACTTTGTTCCTGTAATAACTTTGATATCTTGTTTTTGTTTATTGTTTTTAAACTACTTCACTTACAAATGTTAGAATGATGTGAAGAAAATCACATCGGATCTTTTAATTTGGCAGGGAAGAGTTTTTGGTCAATTATATTAGTTTTATTGAAACATTGTTCATGAAAAAATGCCTACATATGCCCTCGTTTTTTTTTAATATAACAATGTAAATATGGCAAAACAATGGCTCGTGGACCCATGGATTAGGGAAACCAAGCTTGACAACCCCAGTTCAATGAGTACAATGAGTTTATGAGCATCATCTGCCATGACATCATTAATGGGCAAAAACCCCAAACGATAAATGTTCCAGCAGCGAAATGTAATAGCCCACCTGCCCCAAAGAGGCTGTACATTTTGTACATTAAGGTGACATTGCAATTCTAATATTAAGTGCAGTACAAATGAGTGCAATAGAAAAATAAAGCATCGCGCTTCAGAGACGAGGAAGAAGAGGATATTTAAGCCAAGGTCCCATATATTTATGTTGAAGATATTTACTTAATGTATTTTCTGTCCGTGCTTGCATTGCTCACCGTGAACTCATTCTGCAGACTGCTTGATAGGACGACAGGGGCATGTAAACCACAGCGGAGTTGTAGCACAGCATGAGGAAACACAACACCTCAAACCTGCAGAAGCACATGAATGTCACAAAGGCTTAAATCACATGGCCAAATTTGTATTCCGGCACGGCTCAGCCAGGTTTTTATATTCCGCCGGCTTAACATGCTCTATCAATGGAGTGTTTTACACTGCCTGTAAACGTCAGCATTCTTACACCTTGGAGAGCGTGCACGCAAGTATCATTGCACGAGGTTCTCAAGACCTCCGGCGGAAAGAGCTATAATCGACCGAGTGCAGTGGAGGTAAACGACCGGCCGTGTATCATCGCAGCCGAGCGGCAACCCCCGAGGAGCTTTTTGGATCCTCTTGTCATAAACGATATTTCAGTCTGAAGATGGATTTTCACATGTGCTTAAAGGAAGGCCCAGTCGTGATGAAGTCCGCCTATTACTTAGCTCGTTTCAACGTACCTGTTCTGAGCCGTGAAGGTCTCTCTCTGAGGGTGGAGGCCGCTGTACACCACTCGGATCAGATCGTGTTGACACAGAGCCCCCTCTGTCAAGGCTATGGAGCCTAAGCTTGAAGGCTTAAAAATACAAACGCACAACAAAATTTGCCATATATGAGAATGTGATAGCAATGTTACATTCCATAGTAAATACAGACTTAGTCAAGTTAATAAAGTTATAATTCCTATACATACTTGTCACTGACAATGCCAATCAAACCCATTCTGATAACAGAGTGGAAACTATCATATATATCTAAAAAATGCTATTGCATAGATTGTCAAAACATGATGACTTTTGATATGCATTCTAAATACTTGCAAACAGGAGGTCGGAAAGTACAGGGTGTACTTTCCGACCTCCTGTTTGCAAGTATTTAGAATTGGTGTCAAATTTAGCGCATTTCAGGCTCATTTACTACTACTCAAATTTGGAAATATTGTCAATTTTGAAGATATTGAAAACATGATGTTTTATCATGCATTTCCCCCGATTTTTGCATTAATCCTTTCAATGGCAACTGGCAAATTGGGTGCAATAAAAATGTTTGTACCGACACCAGAAAACCAAAAGGTGGTACTGACGGCAAATTTATGACATTTGCAAGCCTTTCATTAACTTCGATGTTTGGCTTAGCCAGGACTCCCATAATGCCAGTCTTCAAAACTAATAATACTGTATGAACTAATAAATATTGCTATTTCAATTTCATAAATGTATAGCATACTTAATTTACTATTATTGCATTTTTCCAATTTTTGTACATAAAGGGAGCAGAGGTTCCCCTTTCCAAAAATGTAAAATATGTATGGATTGGGCTGATGCCACCGAACATTTTGAGGGGTTGAAAATATTTTTTTACATTTGACGATGTTTTGATCATTTCAAAGTCAGCCCAAGTTGGGTGCTAATGAGGCCAGGCTAGTGAAAAATCCCCAGACACCCAGGGGTTAAACTGATGGTTTTCTTTTTTTTTTTTCTCTTAAGAACGTTGCACGCAATGAAGACAGGATGGATTAATTTATAGAGCGACTCAAAGCTATGCTAAAACCGGCGAAGTTTGCTTTATTTTCTCAGCATGGATGCTCAACCTTCTCTAGCATGCTGTTACGGTTAGAAATCGCATTCAGCCTGAGCCGCACGCTCCCGTCTTATCGAAAGCATTTAATAAACTCTTGGAGTAGGTTGAAACACACTCCTCTCTGTGTGTGCTCTTTTCCAGGGTGTCATTTTACTAACCTGCGTTAATGAATGACTTAACATATAGCTGCAAGTCAAGGTTGGCGGTGAATCATCGCGTTGTCTCATTGCAAATGCAAACAGGGTTTAAAATGTTTTTTCCTCACCTCGTGATAAATGGATGGTTTGGATAATGAGGGGATGGTGAAGGAAAGGAGCTTGCTGTTGCCGTCTTTGTCCACAATCTCCTGGTAAACAAAAACGAAGACCAAAAAAAAATGTCATGAAAGCAATGGTGCATTTCTTTGAACAATCTGGATCCTAAAGTTTAGTCACAGTAGTAGGTCTTCACAGCGTAATCCGAATGCTGCAGGGCTGAAGTGGAGCTACATCCTGCACAGAGTCAATCAATCACCAAAACAGGAATAAGTGACTTACTACCCTAGCATCAATGCCATAATAAATTGTATTGGTATTTCCCAATGCAATATACAAACATACGATTTGTCAATAATTTGTAAGTCAATACTACAAAGCCATGTGGAGGCTGGCCAATAATGTTTCCCTTCCCTCTTCCCTGTCTCCTGCGTATTCTTTTCTTATGTATATTGTTTAAAAAAAAAAAAAACAAGGAAAGAAACTGACCCGTCAGTCAGTGATGATATACAGTAATTGTTCAAAGAGAAACTCCCCGAGATACAATCTCAATCACTATGATTATGAAGTGCCTCCGGACATATGTACAGCAGCATGCTTTTCATATTTCTTCGCACGTAGACATTTGCTGTTCATCCTTTGCTTGTAAACCAGCTTAAGAGGATCACAAATGCTGTCTCACAGG
Source organism: Hippichthys cyanospilos (assembly GCF_059441005.1). Classification (NCBI taxonomy): domain Eukaryota; kingdom Metazoa; phylum Chordata; class Actinopteri; order Syngnathiformes; family Syngnathidae; genus Hippichthys; species Hippichthys cyanospilos. Next base: position 17,853,408 of record NC_142373.1, on the reverse strand, counting down.
AGTTATCAAAGCACTTGTCTCTTGGCATGTGAAGACTGATAAGAACATCGTTATAATTGCATCATCAGATATGCATTTTTTAAATATGAATCCTCTTCAGAATGCAAAAAAGCTAAGCTCATAAAATTTCGGCCATGCCGTTAAAGAAAATTGATCCATTTGACTGAATTCTGGAGCAAGCAGAAAGTAATCTAAATTTGTAAATAAGGGCTGATATCAAGACAGAAATGTCTGTATTTTTATTAAACCCACCACCGATTTTTTAGATGATTCATTCTCTATAATTTACTGTAGTAGAATGTGATGCCAAACAGGTTAAATGCATCATTCCTTCCTCTTGACACATTTAGTCCAGGCCTTGCCTTACTGGTTTGGCTTATGTGTGGCATTTCTAGAAAGCAAGCTGCTTATCGCAGCCCAGGCGCAAAGAGAGCAGTATGTGCACGTGAAGCACGCTGCATGTGTGTAGAATGCGAGGAATAAATTATGCATGGATATACTTTTAGCAGCATCGGCTGAAATGGAGTGCTATCTATTGACATGTCTCTCTCCTCCCTCGCTCTTCGCACATTGTCAAGATGAGCTTTCCTTATGATGCAATCTAACCGCGGGCCATTAGCTGGGGTTTTCCCTGTAGGTTGTCTTCCAGCCCGCCGAAATGGTGCACCTGTCTGAGAATTTAATGATTTTCCACATTAGCACACTATCCATTCAACCTCTATCCATATTAATGGACAAATATAATTGTTGAGAGACATTCCGCATTTGGCGTCACCTGGAAAAGTGTGAAATAATGATTCTTCATCAATAATGCCAGTCAAGTCTGGGTCGAAGCAAGGGCTCAATAAGTCATCTGATCCAAATGCTACCACCAGTTAACAACCCCCAGAATAGAGCCCTCTTGATTCCACTGCTCAGTGTAGCCTGGCTCACAATTTGGAGAGTTCTCCAATGTAAAAAGTGCTTAAAATCAGGATCAGGACATTAGTATGATAACGCTATCAATACTGGTGGTTTTTTTTTTTTTTGTTTTGTTTTGTTTTTAGCAAAAACATTATTAGTATACACGTACCAATTGCAACATCATTTTAATGAAGCAATATTGAAATATTTCTGCATTTTTCAGTTGCTTATTTGCATGTTCCTAAGCCAGTATTTCCTAAAGATTGCATCATGGTGCATTAGTAATGACCTATTTCCTCGTAACCAGAAGATTAATTGCAAATTTGTTAGTACTAAAGTATCTTTGTTTATGCCAGTGACATAACCGTGACAGGCGGAAAAATTACTGTAATTCCCCAAACATAAGACTCAAAAATGAAGGCCAAAAGTATGGGCGTGTCCTATAAACATTAACGTAAAAATTCAAGTTTTTTTTTTTTTTTTAAGTCGACACCATGAGGAAGATTGATCTGTGAGCCACATAAGCAGAGTTTTTACGCACAGATGTGCATTTTATTCTTCATTTTATCCATATTCTTACTAACAATAATTACAATAATGGGACGAGCAAGAGGGTAGATGTCATTTGGCTGAGTTGGCTGTTAGCTGAGGTTGTTACGCCATTATTTTTAATAAAAGAAGCGAACAGACTGAACCACTGTCTAGAGTCCATCCTTGTTCACGCACAGGAATATCACTAAAACAGAGAGGATCTTGTAAAAGTTATGATGTCTCCATCCGATTCAATTAAGAGTGGCAAGGTATAGAGCTGTGCGTACTGGTTAGAGCGCATTTATTAATTGCGGTCTTCTGACAGATACACAATCATAAACTTGGTGAAACACAGGTGGTTCATAACTTCAGGTATTTATGGTAAAATGAACTTGACCTGCGTCACGATCAAAAAGGAAAAACAACTGCTACAAGCGCATTCAACCTTACGCTGGCGAGGACTTCACTGACCGCTCGCAATGTGGGAAATCGGAAACTCTCACAACGTGGAACAAATGCATAACTTACGGATATGAACATGATGCGTCGAAAATACCAAAATTTGACCCCGAAATTAAGGGTGCATCCAATACACATGTGCATCTTATATTTGGAGAATTACTGTAAATGATTTTCCAGCAAACTACTGTGACAGGTACACCAAGGTGCTGAAATGTGGAACAGGACAACACAAACCCTGACAAAACATGTACAGTAGTCCATCAGTGTAAATAAGGCTAAGGCATCCACACAGACCCTGCTTGAGAAAAGCGATACATACCAGGTTGTAGATGCCCAGGAGCAGTGCCTCAATGCAGCCGTTGCTCTGACGATCTCGGCTGGCCGTGACTCGAAGATAGACCCACACCAGCTCGGGCAGAAACTGCATTGTGAAACGCCGCAGGCGCTCCTCTGAACTGCGATAGTGCTCGAACAGCTGGTGGCACACGGGCTCCAATAGCTGGATGGATCAAAAGGAACATGCGTAAGAACATGTGCCTATGGCTGAGGCGCTGATCTGATGCGGTTGAACGCACACTGCTTGTGTCTACTGAAGAGCATTCCTCTGTCCATAGACACAACAACTTTAGCCCAACAGGTCATTGACAGCTATCCATTTTCTTAAATTCACACAAACGCACACACATCCTCTCTTTATTGACTCACTAATGGGATTGCACAGGCAGAGTTGAGATTCGAAATTAATTTAAGTCTGCGGTTGGTTGATATCAAATTTGACCATGAAGGAGAAGAGAGAAAAAAAGGCTGCCGAGATAATTGGATTCTCCCACTGAATCACGGGTGTAAAATTAGTTCCATTGCACCGTCTCTAGTCTTTCATCAAGGATTGTCTTCAAGACACCCCAAAAAAATGTAGACGGCGAATTTGCTCGTACAGAAAGCACCAAAAACGTGTCTAGATTTTTTTTTTTTGGTATGAATTCCATTCAAACCCCTCTCAATTAGCCTAAATATTCACCACTGAATTGACACGAATACCAATTCCGGTTATGCTTCAGTTCAGTGAGGCTCTAAAGGAGACCTCCACAACACTTTTGATCTTTTCCTTGGAGTTTTTTTAGTAATGCTAATACAAAGGTATACCAGTCATGTCAAAGAAAACAAATGTGATGGCTACATTGGTATTGCAATTCATTTATTGCTTCAGACATAGAAAAGCTATACAAGCACATCTGTCCTGGCTGCTCAGTACAGCATATTATCATTGAAAGTAAATGGTAGTTGTGTTTTTTTGTATGCGTTTTGTGTTGTATGTCACCTCATTGCCGGGATCCTGGATGACCCTGTACAGTGCCGGTACCAAAGACTTCTTCAAATGAAGGCTGCCGGCATAACTTGAGAGCTGGGTTTCTGATAAGGACTGAATAAAAGTGAGGAAAATGGCATCAATTTGCTTGAGCGATGACACATGAGACGGTCGTTTCTTAAAATACGAATTGGCACTATGACACAAGTAGACTGCAGCATTTCATCATTTATACACATTTTAAGCAGCATTACCTCTAAGTAAATCAAGAATCCTGCAGAATAACAAAGAAGCTGTTCCGGTCCGTGAAATCAAATGGGTCAAACACTTCATATTCTTTCCCCCTTGTGAGAAAGGGTTGAATGATGGCAGTGAAAAACTGCCTCTCATCGAAGGCAATGTCAAAGAGGTTCTGGGAAACGTGAAGAAATCAGTGACAGGATCCCATAATTGGACAGGGTGAGGAAAATGGATCCACTTGAAAAGAGGCGTTCTTGACATCAAATTAGAGGAGGCAGATTGAACGTCAGCGTGCAGCCTTTTGCGCAGTGTGCTGTTCTTCCTCATTCAATGAGTCTTGCCTTCAATTGTGCATTTTCTTGCTTTTAATAATGGCCAGAATTATTGAATTTGTTTTAAACTGTACATGGACGTATTCAGTCGAGAAAAATCTATCATTAAAGGATGTATTGTATATATTCATAACGTTCCACAAACACAACAATGAAACTACTATCTTTTCCTTAAGATCGTTTGCATGTGCGCAGCAACGATTTGATGAATGAAAAAATAATAAACATTCAAAAGGTCTCTAAAGTAACTTATCAATTAAGAAGAATCACAGACCAAAAAATTTGTATTACCTTGAATTCCGAGAGCCATTCTTCAACTACACCGCGCTCTGAACCCAGCATCTTCCTCAGAGACACCACGCAGCTGCCTGGTGAAAATAGAGGAACATCTATCAATAGTAATAAACACCCAGGTAAAATAATTGCCTGAGCTCAAACTCTGCTTTCAGGCAAAACCTCAGTAAACTTCCCACAAAAGCAGGGCTGCAAAAACAACTTTTGATCACGATCAGGATATAGGCTGCCACGATTAATTAAGCTGATCCTGGGCGATATTAACATTTAAAAAGCCGGCTACCGTAGATGTCAAATCAAGCGCTTTGCCACCCTACCACCAGGGGGCAATGTTTCCCACATGTATGCATGACAAAAGCTTGCACTTTTCTCACCCTAATATATTATTTACCAGTGTGAAATGGTGCTGAGTTTCCTGATCACCTGATTCCTAATATAAACAATGTTAGTTCTCAATCGAGACGCATTTTGAAAAAGCCGACAAAAAAAAATGGAATAAATTCAGTTTGAAATGACCGAAAATTACATTTTGACTGCTAATTGAAAACTCAGCAAGTAATTTAGCTGTGTTTCCCTGTGTGCCAAGTTTTTGCCATGTGTTGGGTAAATTTGTTTTAATTATTGCTTACTTTATTTATTTTACTTCATTAGTATTATTATTTATAAGAATCAAGCCTTGAAGCCTTGTTTATATATTGCTTGTTTAAAAAAAAGGGCAATAAATAGAAATGTTTGAGCAAACATGACGAATAATCATGATTTCAAAATTGACCAAAATAATCGTGATTATTATTTTGGTCATGATCGTACTGCTTTACCACAAAGTATACACGAAAACTCCAAATACTTTTGGCTGTATTTAAATTTGTGTGTGCCTTTTGGCCACATTTCTACAAGAGATGAATATACAAAACTTTCTGGGACGCTCATATTTGATTTCTTATGACACTCATAATGAAATACAAGAGGAGATAGTGAGTCACTGCATGGCACTGGCCACAGTTACATAACACGCTACTATGCTGACCTCACCTGTCACCATGCATCATTGAATAAAAACCATCAGCACAGCATCCATATGGGGCGTCCCCTGATGATAAATCTTGGATTTGGCAATTTTTCAATCTCGTGACATCACAAGCAAATAAAACATGCATGTTTTAGGATGCATCAACTGAAACCATATGTAATCTGTTTTGCCCATGTAATATCCAAGGGTGTCTATTATATCCATAATACTGTCATTTGTGTACTGGAATGTTAAACAATATTATTACAATATATATATCAACTTACAGTGGAGCTAAAACAAAATTGGAGGAAAATTAGGCAAAAGGCTGAGAGACAACAAGAACCTTGGCAGGATGGCCAGCAAATTAAATTAATCTGAAGGTGCACCCTGCAAGTACAATGGCTCGTGTAACTTTTGTTAAAAAAAAAAAAAGGTCTCGCCACATAATGCAAGTTAATATTTGATAGTTAATATTTATTGACGTAACCCCTCGTCTGGTATTTTGTCCAAACCTTTGATCTCTACATCAAACCATACTGTATAACAACAAAGAGAAAGCATTGAAAAAAGACATTAGGAAGCTGAAATTTCACCCAGGTGGTGGAAACTTGTCAAAGTTCATTCAACATGGCACAACCGCTTAATTACCACACTACCAGGAGTGTGTCATCCTTAAAATACTGCCACAATTATGTGGAAGAAAATCACCCAAAAAGGTCAAAATATTGCACAGGGGTTAATAGTGCAGGGGCGTACAGGACTCCATACTGGTCCATCTGAGAGGCTATTTACAAGCCTATTTAGATGCATAAAGAAGGTTTTAGTTTTCTTACCTCGGCGAGCGACAACTCAGATCTCCTCAGGGAGAGTCGACTGGTTTTCAATTATGTCACGCATTTTTAGAGGTCACCTAGGATATAAACAGACAAAACCAACAATTAACCGAAACATCGGCGTTTCCGTGTCTGAACATTGAAATACATATTAAACAGAAGACGAAAAAGTCATCCTTCATCAATAGGTTGCCCTACGACCAATAAATTGACGCTGTGATAAAGTCAGTGCTTAACTTGGTCCTGATGCAAGTTGGCTGTAGATTAATAGTTAATAGAATGAAAACACCAATTTAATTAAAACAATTCTTAGAACACTGGTTGCGTATGGTTTGCTTGATATTGTCAACTGTCTGACTGACAAAAACAACAAGCGTCGACAAAGCATCGGAAAATAAGTCATTTAACCTGCAACTAAAGAAGGAATATGAAAATTCCATATTTTAATTGTACTATACAGTAGGTGCATATTTGGACAATGCCATGGTGGATCATTTATTAAACTGTGTAACATACATGTAACACACACACACACACACACACAAAAAGAGCACGAGAGCTGCCTAAGGACATTAAGTCAAAGGTGAGCGAAACAAAGGTGGCATTCATTATTTGAAACCGATGCGACAAGGCAGAACATTTTAGAGGCTCCTCAAGTTGTGGATGAGTTCACTTAAGTGCAATTTAACAGTTTCTGTTACTCATAGAGTGACTCGAGTGCATCCAAAACCGCTGTGGGAATAAATTATTCATCTTACAGTGGTGAGAACATTTGCTTCGCTGTTGTGTTCACAACAGTACCAAATGTACAGTAATATTGTATTTTTCACCCGCCGAGGCAGGCCATCCCAATGCAGTATTTATCTCACCAACTAGCTGTATCAGTTAAATTACATAGACAATATGTCACAACAATAAGCAAACTTCCCTACATTGGGCTATTCCTCAAATATACAAGATTGGTTCATTGTCTCCAGCGAAGTTTCCAAAGGACTAGCAAAGCACCAACCCATCCTGTTTACTGCACTTCAAACCCATATTACAATAGCATAAAAAAAAAACCACAGCTAAATAGTGCAAATGGTTGGAACAAAGCCAACTAATGGACTTCGGGAGACAAAATTTATTATTCCATTGTTGATTTGTTCTCTGACTTAGGCAAAGTTTCCCATCCAACAACAACTGTCTTGAATAGTTATACAATTAGAAATCAGGAATCCATCACAGTTGCAAAAGCACAATAAATGCCTCACCAAACACTTAGACCAAAAGTCTAAGTGCCCTATTCAGTTCAGTCTATTTACTGCAATATAAGCTTCTTGATGCATTTCAAGTGAACCATTTGCAGGATGTTCTTGTTGGCCAGACATAGTAAGAAGACCAATTGCATTCAACGGTGCAGCATTTTTGGCCCATTCATAAAATTAGGTCCAATTATACATTCCAACATAATTAGCATTCATTGGTCGCTAATGGCTTGAGTGCTGAAGAAGTAAGGCCACCTTTGAAAATACACATTACACGCTTATAATGTGTTTCTAACACCAGGTAACTCATTACACTTGGGTGTTGACACTCATGATAAGCCAAGGCAAAGACATGGTCATTCCCGGCTGCAGTTCGGGTGAAGGCTTTAAATATTTACATGGATAGAACTTTCCAGAAATGATTGCTAAAGCAAAAACCAGCCCCCTTTATGTGTCTTCTCTGGGAAAGTTTGCTCTTAATTGTCTATTTATTACACATGTATTCCATGGTTCTAAAATGGGGGTACATCAGATTTTAACATTCATGCAGGTAGGACCATATTAATACTTTTTAATAATGTAAAACAAACAATACATTTTTTTGTCAAATTAAGAGCAGGTATATTGTAACATGAAGCAAATTATTGGTAAATTGTTTTAGCAATAAAACACAGAAATTTAACAAATGATCAATACAATCCATTTTCTGGAGTTGCTCGATAAAATACAGCTAGAGATACCACTACAAATGTAGTTTGAAAATTTAATAAACTGAACATGGATGGAATTGCACTGATTTGCATTTGAAACGCTACTATTTATTATAGTGAGTACTCAATCATATATATATATATTATATATATATATTATATATATATATACATACACACACACACACACACACACACACACACACACACACACACAGCTGTAGCCCAGAGACCTGTCCCCCCCTAACAAAAAATAGCCGATACTTAGTGCAAGTAGTTTAATAAAATAACACCCACAACTCTATATATAAAGTACTCAAATGAACTGAATTGCTTGGAAAGAGCTTACTCTCAATACTCGGTAAGCAGCCCAAATGAGCAGTGCCAAGTCTGAGCAATCCAACATTTTTTTATTTTTTTTTTAACCCAAGGTCATCTTAGCTCACTCAACCATGAATTATTGAGCATGAGCAAGTCCCGTGCCGGTTTGTGCCGCTTCAAACTGCGCATGTATTCTACACGTGAGTATCCAACCAAATTAGATCATCACATCACAGTAAGAATGTGGCAAACATACGGGCGATTCCTGAAACTGAGGAAATCTCTCAGCCTTTCTTGGTGTGTGTTTATTTGCAGGAGGTCTTCGAGGAACGCCCACACACAAACAGTTCATCCAAACACTTTCCCTGGGTAGAAGGATTAACTTCCTAATACGCGACCACGGCGAAACTGACGGCCGTAATCCCCGCCCCGTTGGCCTCTCTTAATCGTTACGATAACAAGCCACTCGGCGATGCAACGGGCTGACTCCTCGGGAACAGAAAGAGCTTCATAAATTCATTCGAATCCCAAAGACATGCTTTTACTTTTTAGAGTCCAGATATTGGATCCCAGGTACTTAGTTTTTTTTCCCCCGTTTTGCGAAAATGGCTGGAAATAAATGAATCAAGTATTTAATAATGAATTACATCAGGTAATTTAAAAGTAATCTTATTTACCTTATTACCTTAAATATCAATCATAATTACTTTAGGTACTTAAATAATTGATTCATTAGGTACCAACATAAACAATTACATTACCGGTAAATCGATTTTTTTAGGTACTAAAGTCATCAATGACTTTATTGTCCAAAGTAATTATTTTAGTAACTAAAGAATCAATCACTTTAGTTACGAAGTAATTACTTTAATATTTAAGTGTATGAAGTAATTAATTACCTTAGCAAATTACCTGAATTGTTTGATTATTTCCCGAAAGTAACTGATTACTTTAGTACTTAGTCTCTAAAAATAGTTGGATCCAAAATATTCCAGTTATGGATCAAAATGGACTGACCCAACATTTGGGTCAATTTGACCCAATTTTCTTGGTTGTTTTGTACATAATTAGGTGATTATTAATCCTTTTTTTTTTGTTTTTTTTTTTTTTAAGTGTGTAATTACCAAAAGTAATTGTTTACTTTAGTAGTTACACACTAAAAATAGTTGGGCCAAAATGATCCAGGGGTCAAAAAGGACTGACCCGATACTTGGGTCAATTTGACCTAACTTTCTTGGTTGTTTTGAAGATAATTAGGTTATTATTCATCCACATTTTTTAGTGTGTAATTACCAAAAGTAATTGCTTACTTTACTTTACAATTGAATTACCTAATGCCAAACATTGACAAAAAAAAGAAAAACTACAGTATTTGTAAATGTAGAAGTAGAAATATGTCTTTTGAATAAATGAAGTAATAGCAAATTCAGCTGTTTAGAACAACTGAAGTTTATTTTTAAGAGGCCCACGAATTACAATAAAAGCCAGGTACAGAGTTTGAACCGCATGCCATTGAAGTTCGGGTGAGCAAAGGTCATCGTCAGACAGTCAATCCTAGTCAATAATTTCATGGGCAAATCAATAACTCCGCCCCTAGGACACAAAAAGTGACATATTACGGCGGGCTCAATACACTGATCTTTTTCAGCAAGAGTGAGTAAATGGCTATAAAATACTGTAGATGACGGTGATGTACGATACAGACAGAGAGGGAAGAATTGTCTGCAGTCTCAGCATCATCCTTCTCTGGGCGCTCATAGGACAGGCGAGGGGAACTGAGGCGTACGCACATGCAGGGCTAAAATTAGCAACTGCAGCTGCAGGGCCAGACGTGCTGCCATGGGCCCGTGTTGCAAAACACCATCTCTCGTTCACACACTCGCTCAGGGTCGCCTCCAATTAGACAAGGCGAGCCACAACAAACAGAAAAAAAGAGCGCAGGTCAACGCCAGCATCATGTAGACTCACACGGAGGACTTGAACGACGACGCGAAACTGCGTGGTGGATCATGCATGCATGTATTAACTACTGTAAATTGTTTTAATTGCCGTTCATTGGTTTGTTAGGCAAAAATTTGATTTTCACAAAACCCTGTTGTGAGCTGAAATGTGTATTTTTACTCTTTTATGGGTTCAGGTATTCAAACCGAGGTTATGTTAGGTTATGTTATTTTTCCTTTTTTTCAAGTGTTTTGCTTAAGGAGGTCCTAAAAATAACCCTAACCCTAATTAACAAAGTACTAGCGTAAAGCAGTTGATTTATAGCACTACTTTAGGTAAGTCGGTACTACATTGATTATTTCATGTAAAAAGTACTAAAGTAATCAATTAATTTAATTATTAAAGAATGAAGGTTAGCAATTAAAGACATTCAACCACAGGTGCTTATAGTTTTTTTTTTCTCTCAATAGTTTAGCTAAAAATGGCTGGTACTACACAGGATATACCAAGGAATAAATTACTTTGAGTACTTACGTCTTGGAGTTACTTAAGGCAGTGGTTCTCAAACGGGGGTACCCAAGATTTTAAATAACCAAACATGCAAAAATCATTTAGAAATAATTATTGAATTACTTAATTGTTTCAGGAAAATATAAGTTTTTAAAACAAATTTCATATTCAATTTCATTATAGTAAAACTCAGATTCTCCCCCACACTAGAATGGTTGGACCCAACTTGTCCTGTGCCACCTCTCGTTACCTGTCAAGTTATCGATTTATTTTTGTGAACGCATCTCTCCTATGTTTCAAAATGATCATAAATGTTCGCAGTTGGAAGGAAATTTTGTAAATTCCCTTCCCTTGTACTAAATTTAAAAAAAAAAAGAATGTTCCTTGTTTAGTGTCCCAGTCCACTCACATTGAGGCAAAGTAAAATCTATAACAAAGAGCTGAAAGCATGTGGCCTTATAATGATTTTCAGATAGAACAAATCAAACAGGCAGATTGTTTGGTTCTGAAGAATGTCTTGAGATAATGGCGACCGGCTTGATGAAAACACGATGGTAATGTGTATTGTACAGATGCAATTGACTCTCATTTCCCTTACTAAATAAATCATAGCATGTCTAAGTCCAGCGTTTAGCCATCGGCTAGCTTTAGAGAAGATCATCAGAAACAATCAAGGCTGTGAAAACTGGGCAGTTGATCACGGACTGAAATGCATAGTAGACAAAAATTGTGTGTGTGTGTGTGTGTGTGTGTGTGTGTGTGTGTGTGTGTGTGGGGGGGGGGGGGTGCTAAGCATGCCTCAACAAAGGTTGACCTTGAGCAAGTCAGACCACAGGCTTTAAACCACAAGGAATAGCTGACAGAGAGGAAAGGGCACAAAAGAAGTGGGTGCATTAATACTCAGAGGTGATCCTGAGAGTGCGGCATGTGCATTAAAACCATGATGACGAGATTTGAATTTTGGCTGCGTAAAGTGCCGGTGTAAATACTAGCATAGCAAAGACAAAATGCCTAAAGCAGCTAACTTTAGCTAAACTAAGAAGCATTAGTGAGACAACTCCCCATGCTATTATCCTTTTAATGCTCTATTTTGCGTTCCAGAGCCCGTTTTTTTTTTTTTTTTTTTAAACAGGCGTCGTGTTGCCCAGCGTTCTCTCCTACGCTTCCCTTCCACGTATTTCCAATCCCATCTCAACATCAAATAGCTGGCGCTAATTCAAAGGCGCCATGGATCACCCAGGCTTTGGCGACTGTTCAACTTTGGACTGACAGCGAGTCGTGACCAGCAAAGAGAGCCGACGAGCGCTGAGTGGAGAGGATGGTGTTTGATGTTATCTAATACTGACCACCCTGTTACATTAAAACAGGTTTCCGTTCTGTGCTGTGCTGTGCGGGACGAATAACATCACAATACCTCTACTTACAAAATTAATTAGTTCCAGAAGTTTACAAAAAAAAAAAAAAAGTGTCTTTACCAGGTTCCACTAGTACCGTACTTTCTGCACTATAAGGTGCGCCAGATGATAAGACGCACCCTCAATGAACAGCCTACTTTAAGACTGTTTTCATGCATACGGCACATTATAAGGCGCATAGATTAGAAGCTACATTAGTGGTTGGGGTTGCGTTACAAGCATATAAGTCAGTCAAACTTGATTAATAGACAATTAGAAATCAAGAATAAACATGATTTGTGAAAAGTACTATCAGAAGTATGGGGAAAAAATACCCTTCGAGTACATTAAAAGACTTTGGCTCAATGCCAAGACAAATCGAGAGTTTAAAAGAGTGTAATTATGATTTCATTCAATGTTAAACCTATTTTTCATCTAATTGCAACCAAAAACCTTCAAATATTGTGTTTGGTTGATTTAAAAACAGTTTCTGGATTTATTTAATAAAATTGTGCTTTCTTTTACAAATCCCTTTTTTTTCACCTTGTCCCCATATAAATTGCTTCAAAATTGGAGTATATACAGGATATCAAAATTTCAAACAGGGTGTTATAAAAAAAAAAAACAGTAAAAAATAACAGTCCTGGCTGTAACCAAGAACGTTGGGACCAGACGCTGATGATTAATTGTTTGCACTTAGCCTCGGATATGCTCTGGTTGATGTATTCACAGATACCGATCAATTATGCACTTTGTTGTTTAATCTCGACTCTTTTATGGTTCCTTTTTGGACAAAGAGATCATCAAAGAAATAGCTCCTTTTGTGCAGATTGCCGCGGCAGGCAGCACGCAGGCAGGCAGACATGATACATGGCAAAGCAGTGAGTCACATCCAGCCGACTGTCAAGCCTGTGCACGCAACCTGCCTAAAATGATTCCACCATGGCTTTTAAGAGCACCAAAAACACATTCAGACGAAGGAGGAACAAAAAGACAAATGCAAATTTTGACACATTCAAAGACAGAAGTGCTCAACAGGCAAAATGCATATGAAGCCTTGAGCTCTTTTATCTTAAAGCTCTCAGAGAGAATTTTTTTTTTTAAATGTCTTCCAATGGGGAACTAGAGAAAAGTGGTGGGCTTGAATCCTGAGTGATTCTCTGAGGCCGTGAGGACGAGCGCAGTGGAAAACAGTCCCCGCTGCTAATCCATGCCGGGCTAATTACAGCTTTGATCCTTTGGGCGAGTGTGTCGCCATCGGAGGGAGGAAACACTCCCAAGTGCCACCGACATTGTTTTTGTTAAACCAGTCACACTTCAATCACACCTGGGATGCACATTGGCACTGCTGTGCTCTGTTCATTTAGTCTCAACTAGCTTTACCTGTCAATTTTCCACAAATTCTTTCCAGTTAACTTTGGGTACAAAAAAAAAAAAAAGAAAAAGACAATTACTCACGAGGAGGTGGGATGACGGCAATGTGCAAAGGAATGCCTGCAAGGTGAGACGGGTGTGACATTTAACATCACACTCCCGCCCTGTTGTGTTGATAACACAATTGTTGCAGTTCAACGATTGCAGTATTTTATACTTTTAATGACAGTGTTACCCCACAATATCACGGTTAACCTACCACAGCCTTGCTACATCATTTTCAAAAGAATGCAACTCTGTGTCAGAACTACTCACTACATGAACGCATTCAATGCCAGGGACGTATTTTAACGTTTTATATAAGAGTCCAGCCATTCAATCCCAGATAGTTAAGTATCAATATCATACTTAAGTATGAAATCGATACTTCAGTAAATTAATTTCCAGATACTTAAGTATCTGGGATTGAATAAAATAAAACGTGAAACTACATCCCTGGCATTGAATGAGTTAAAAAAAAAAACTGCACTTTTCGGTGACTGTTCTTTTACTTGGCTTTTTCAGCATAAGTAATACTGTAATCCACTTGCATATGTGAAAGCAGAGGAAGCACAAGTAAAAACTGCATATGTATGAATGGATCTTATGCAACTGAATATTTTGAGGTGTTGAAGGAAAAAAATATTCATGAATGACTTAATTCTCACACCTTAAAGGGTGAGACAATATTTGGAGAAAAATGGTTTTAGTGGTCCAGAATACAAGGGGCACATATGTTAAAATGTATTCCTGTTTTATTTTTAAACATGCTATTAACTCATGGGAGGGTTAATCTGCAATCATAATTTTATTGTGGTAAATATCGAAAACTGTATCATCTTATTAAAACCAAATTGTTATGCAAATAATGACCTCATTGTTAAAGTGTGTAATCAGACTGGGGAATGCTTTAATGCTGTGGGACAGCAAACAGTAGCAGCAAAAAAAAAAAAAAAACAAAAAAAGGCAAAAGTGGATAAACATTGACTCTGATGCAACAATTTTGCTGGATGTCTTTGTGGAAAAAAAAAAGCTTTTACTTTTTATGGCGTTCTAAACAACAATCAGTAAACTGCAGTCATCTTGTTTTATGCGGCGTGTACGTTTAATGTGAAGCGCTTTCAGCAGGCCTCGCGCCATCAACAAAGTCGACGATTTATTTTTGAAAGCACACCAGAATAACCTCACAATTCATTTCTAAAGAAATGCTAAGCACAGGTGCCATTCGTCACTGAACAGGATACGATGCAGAGACAGATTAAATGGGTAATTGGGAGTTTCTGTTCTAAAATAGCCCGCTGTCCTAGTGATAGTCCCAAAACACACAGCCACAAAGACAAGAGAAAGGGAGGAGGACGAGGGGATGATGATGATGATAATTGAGGATAAGCAGCAGATGGCATGGCTTCAGTTCAGCATTTTTGCCAGTTATGATTTGAAGAACCTGGCTATGCAAAGATGAGCTCAATTAATAAAAGCCAATACTGTTTCAAGCATTGTTAGCTTGAACTACAACCGAACCACTCAAATGCAAATCAATGGTGTTTCAGTGTTAAAACAACCACAGGTGAAATGTGGTGAATGAAAGCTCTTAAAGTGACCATGCGCATGAACTGTTTGGATCGCCTTCACTCCAGATGGATTAGAATTAATCAACCGGAGCAACTCTGGGAAATATCATAATGCGCCAATTATTTCCTAAATGTTTACAAGCCAACAAAACAAATTAAACAGTAAAGCTCAAAGAAAATGATTCACCTCGCTCATAGACAACATAGCGCAGATTTATGCAAGTACATGTGCTCAAATTACTACCACTTTTTTTGTAAAATTACAAATTTTCCACAAGACAGTACAAAGAATTATTTTAGTTTTGCTTCGATAAATCACAACTTCTTGATCGACAAGTACTACAGTATATTTATAACAAATGTCAATAACATAATTCATCTATTGCAACAGTTCACATTATTAGCAACGACACAGCCTCTACTACTGTCCTTTTACGACTTTAATTCTTAAATTACTTTTCTCATTCACCTACAATTTATTTCCTCTTATGCGCTGTAATTACGCTATTGCATTATTATCAAAAAATGCTGTTTGCAAAAACATGAATACATTTCTCCTTTCAAGTACTTAGTTCTCATAAAAACAACGTCCTTATCATTTCTTTAAATAAAATTTATTACTTATTCAATTGTTTCGATATTTTTCTTTTCAGGGGCTCCCATTCAATAAGATTACTCTCAACCACCGTATTATTAGGTACACCTGCTTAAAATGCTTTATTTGCAGACGAAGCATAAAACTGGACATAAGAAAACGTATGATTAAGAATATGTTAACCTGTTCTTCTTCAGGTTTCAGAATATTTGCATAATCTGCTTGACATACAGTGCAGGGGTACCTAACGAAATGTCCAGCGAATGACTCGTGCCACGGTGGCACAAAACCCGCGCGTTAAGAACGCGGAACACTTCCACCCTTGTGTTACCGTGACCACTGTCGTTACATTTCGCGTTTAAACATTAAAGCGCGTTTCACCCCCCGGCTTGTGCGTAAACTTCCAAACCACAGCCGCTAACCACAGTCGCCCCGCCGCGGCTAGCTAACCCTAGCGCGACTCTTTAGCTTGGCCCGCACGGACGTTCTTCCGTCCTCTGTCGTGACCAGGCCGGAGATCACCCGAACCTATCCGTTCGTTGCGTCCCTCCGCTCCACCCGGTTTTAACACTTAGGGCGCCGCGTATTAAAAAGCCTCAGGTAGCCTTCAATGCCATACAAGCAAGATGGTAACGCTTCAAGCCCTGGTATCGTTTTTTTCACTTCCTCGCCCGTGATTCGCGAGACACCCACCTGTAGCGGTGTGGGTTACGGTGACTTCGCCCGCAGGGCAGAGAAGAACAGTAATGTTTGGCGAGGGCGGTCACCCGGATCGAGCGGCTCGCCTCGCGCGGTGCTCCGGCAGCCTGTGACCGAGAGCAGCGCCTCCTGTCCCGTGTTTGTTCGTGCGTGTGCACTGCGACGACGATTCAAGAAGCTAGCCACGCGATTGGTCAAGTTGAGCGGAAGTCGCGCTCGCGTGCTCAGTAAAAGGGGGCGGAGGATGAGGCGTTTAAAGACTGTCGGACGGCACGCTGCAGCGTTCCCGACGGATTTTGTAAAATGCTTAAAACATCAAAGGCGCTTTGGATATTTATTCAAAAAATAAGTATCGACTCTATAGAGACACATAAAATACAATTTGCTCACTCGGAAAACAGTCCGTTTATCCAAAATGCCATGTGACCAAATCCGGGAAACAAGTTCGCGGATTTCCTGTGTGTACTGTGTCAACTACGCTGATTATTTGAACTTGCTAAAATGTTTGCTTTACGGCTGGTTTCTTGGGAAAGAAACGTTAAACATTTGCATAATTTATTTGTTCTTTTTTCATTATTATACGTTGCAAACATTTGAATGCAATTGGTGGATGTTGACTTCCGCCTGGTAATTTGATCATAGCCGAAAGTCACAACGTGTGGCCACTTCCTGGTGCGCCAGCGTTTCGATTTGACTTATATGGGAGGAAGTACAATTTATAACGTCCACATTAGCTTACGTTACAGCACAATATATACATGTTTATTGCGCTATAAATGTGTTGACAACGACGCAAATTTTTTTTATTCTCCGAGAAGCATGTTCCGTTGGTGTGACGTCATAGAAAGTGGACAATCCCTTTCATGTACTGTGGGTGGGGGTGTTGCACTAACGAGTTGTCCACCATTAACACTAACGTCAAAGAGGAGTTCGTAACTTGCTGCGCCACAATTTCGGTATGACTAAAGTGCATTGAAAGAAAGGGGGGCATTGAGTTCAGGCGACCTTGCAAGTATCGCCAGATGCGAAATAATCTGCTAAATCGTGAAAAGGTTTGCAAAGGCGTCGTTGCTGTAGGAACGGGAATTAAAAAGGTTTTGTTCGTTAAAAGTGGGTGGTTTCCGTAAACACCCGTGCAGTCCTTAATAAACGTTATTTAATATTTTAAAAATTTGTTTTAAAATAGTCGTCCTGTTTTACTGTTTTACTTCTGTGCTTTACCACGGAAGCCCCCACCTCGTCGTTGGCTTTGTCCTTTAATAATACTGCGTAGTGTGGAATCCAGTTGTACTAACAGAGAACTTCACGGAAAGTTTGCAGATGTGTAACGAGAAGTTATTGCTCACAGCAGGCTTTTTTTTCTTTTTTTTTTTAGGTTTGGTTTCACAATTTCTGTCCGGAAATTCCTGACCCATGACGCACGTTGACGCTACAAGTTTTATAGTAAGTTTTCCGACCGTTTCATATTCACACGTTTTGAGTTGTTGTTGAGAACTAAAACCAACCGTGCTGATGTTTTATTTATCAGTTTCCAGGACATTTGGACGTTTGTCCTCCAAACCAATGCAACGATCGCAATCTACTTCCTGTATTGATGGGTAGTTCTGATGGAGAAATGCTTCGTGTTATTCATCAAATATCAGAGTCTCTCTGCAGCAACGAACGCTTGAAGGTGTTCTACTTGTGTGAGATTCTGGACTCAGAGAATACAGCAGCTCGTATGAAGGAAACGCTTAAGTCCAAAGTCATGAGTTGCGACACTGGACGTCTGTTTTTGGCTGAGCTCCTGCTGCATTTGAGAAGATATGACATCCTGAGGCAGGTTTTTGGCTACAGCAGGAATGAGGTGGAGAGAGAATTGAGATCGAGACAGTTTCTTCCCAGATTCCGGTGAGACAATAACCTTTTCCTTTTTTTTTCCTCTTTGATGTCCTTCAACTTGGATCAGTTAAAAGAGGAACTCAAATCGAAACACTTCTCTGCTGCCCTCTAGTTAAAATAGAAGAATTGCATTTAATTACATTACTTTGCTTTGTCATATAACGCTAACAAAACTCGACAAAACAACAAAAACAATGTTGTGATTGTTGTGACATCACACGTCTCATGATCTAACGCCAATAATTTTTACTTACCTTCCATTTTAACATCAAGAAAGTATCTTACATGTCAGTATTTCACCAAGAACATTTTAAATGACCCACAAATCACAAAAATGAAACTGTTTAAAACAAATATTTGGTGCTAGTTTTACAAAGCTTGCGTCCGTTACACTCAAGGTGGTGTTAACATGAAAATGTGTGTGCATTAAATGTGTGAATTTTTAAGAAATTTTCAAATTAGAACTTTAAATAGTGCCATGCTATCTGAGTTTCTAACATTTTTAATTTGCAGAAAAATGCTCTTGTTGATGAATAATTACTATATCGGCATAGTAGGCAGGCATCATAGAGTCACGTTTTTGGATACAACTAAGCCATTAAAAATTCAGTTACTTATTATGTCCCACTTACTATTCAAGTACTGTACTGTAATTGCGAATCACAAAATTTTCTCATTTCATCCCTGCTCCCTTGCGCAGAGTACTGATGGCTCATATAAGTGAAGACATGGCCAGTGAGGATGTGAATAGTGTGAAATTTCTGCTGGGTAACATGCTACCACGTGAGAAAATGGAAACTACCACGGTAAGGAAAGATGTCAGTGATATTTCCCCGCATCTTTGGGGGGGGGGGGATTCTGTTGCCACAACAGACATGATTGAGTCAACACTTTCACTTCTCATTCAGAAAATGTCCTGCTCTTACAGAACTTCCTGGACTTGATTATAGAGCTAGAACACCTTGATAAGGTTTCCGCCCAAAGAGTGGACTTTCTGGAGGAATGCCTAATAAATGTAGGCAGGGTTGACCTGGCCAAAAAACTGAAGGTGTACAAGATGTCAGGTGAGTGATGCAGTAATTTCCCCAATGTGCTACCATGCTTGAAAAATTATGCATTATTGAGTAAATCAAAGCCAAGTGCCAAAATCCATTTTTTTTTTTAACATTTGAGAACAACTTCAAATAGTCCCAACACATGCATATGTCCAGAAATTCAAGCTAATAGCTATTCCAGGTCATAAAGCATCATCCACATCATTGAAAAAATACGATTATGTAAAAATGTGTCATACATTGTAGGGAAATGTTCACAATATGAATGAAAATAGTCACAATGCTGGTAATGGATTAGTCATTTCCCCGTGTTTAAATCCTTTGTGTTTCACATCTGATTTTAGTAAACTTACCAGTTCCTGAAGAGGTGGTCCCAGTTCACTCTGCCCCGGTTCACTATGCCTGCCAAGTAAGCTTAAAACTGATACAGTTTATATATGTAACTGTTTTGCCTTTTTTTTCTTCTTTAAACATTAAAAAATGTTTCACTGATTAAACAGTACTCAACTTGGGGGGGTTGATCGCAGGTACGTTACTTTAAGGCAGTGCTTCTCAAATCGTTGGGCGAGGTGATCGCAGGAAAAAGGCTCTGTTTTTGCCATGTGAAATGTAGTTGCAATAAAGTAATAAATTTCACCAACTTCTTTTATTTTCAGGCACTTTGGTGCACTTTTTTTTTCGTTTTAGACTAAGCTATAACCCGTATAAACACGATAAAAATAATTAAGTTGTTGAAATTTGATTTATATTGCATTTTTCTGTTGTTAATGTTAAAAAGGATACATGTGTAGGTATACTTAAACAATTTTCATCAATAATAATCTTTTTTATATTCAGTGCATCGACTGGGGGGGCAAAAAGTTTTCTCTTTTCTCAGGGGGGCCTGGCAAAATATAGTTGAGAAACACTGCTTTAAGGAGACAAATTAGGATTCGGGGTGACCTAAGGATAGTATACTCCCAACTAATATATTCATTAATTGATCAAGAAGTGTGTCCAGAATGCTTTTGTTGCTCGGTTCTAACTCACTTTGAATTTTAAATGTCTACATTTGCATTTGTGTGTCAAGAGTCCAGTCAACCAGTACACATTTAGCAGTGACCCCAGAGGAGTGTGCATCATCATAGACTGCGTGGGTAATGACGGAGGTAAGAAACTTTGAACCCACAATTAGGCTTTATATATACAGGAGGATGCTTATGTTTTGTGTACAGTAGAATTTGGAGGTGGCACTAAAGTACATTATGTTTAATAAAATGTGATCATTTGAAATGCCAATCCGCATACAAATTATGCGCTCACTATTGTATAAATAAAATGATATATAACATTTTACTATTGTCCAATATCCAATCTGCCTGTGACATGGCACACATCAATTTGATACTCTAACTTCTCCCACAGATAAAACAAATATCACATTTTGACACCTTAATACAATAAAAAAAATAGGAAATTTTACCTTTTTTGAAATATATTTATATTTTATATATATATTTATATCATATCACCCTCTACAATTGAATTTAGCTGCAGACCGCTGTGTGCACCAACAAATTATGTTGTTTTTTTTCTTCCACCCAACATCCCTTCATTCCCATTGTGGTTTAATGCCTTGAGATAAGCGTTGAATTTATTCATGACCACTCGTACCTCAAATAAATGGATAATAATTTCAGCCTCTTGCAAGAAAATAACTTAAGGAATTAATGAAGAATTTTATATATATATATATATATATATATATATATATATATATATATATATATATATATATACACACACACACACACACACGCTGAATTAAATAGTTTGTCACTTTTTGCTTCAATCGCTTTGGCCACCTGAGGGCAGTATAATACAGACATTGCTATCCCTAAGGGGAAAGGATTGTTGTGGCTTTGGGAATAATAAAAGTCCGTATGTGTGACTGCTGGTTAGGACCACGTGACACTGTTTTTCTCTTCCTCAGGCATGCTGGCGCAAACGTTTCAGTCACTCCACTTCAGCGTGACCCTGCACAAATGGCTCGGTTTGGTCGAGACGGTTTCAGCGCTGCGAGGGGTCTTCCAAGGAAGTCAACAGCAAAGCGGCGACTGCTTCGTTTGCTGCATCATCAGCCGCGGTACCGGCACTCACCTGCTGGCCACAGAAACAGACTGCGAAGGGCTCCGGCTCAAAGACGTCCGCCGCCTTTTCAGCGGGGACGTCTGTTCCGCGCTGGTTGGCAAGCCGAAGCTATTTTTCATCCAGAGCTACAACATCGAGACGGTCCAAGCCTCTTCCGTTGAGAACCACAGGGACGAGGACCTAGAGTCAGACGGTGGCGGCGGACGGTTGGTTGCCGATTGTATCCCGTCGGAAGCCGACGTGCTCTGGAGTCACTGCTGGACCGGAGAACATCAACTACGGCAAGGTCAACACCACTCCGTGTACCTCAAGGCTTTGACGGACGCCCTTGCGAGAAGCCGGGGAAGGTATGGACACATTCCAGCTTTTTTTAAATAAAACTCACTCACTTCAAGCTACTTCCCCGGAAACAAATCACAAAGTAGAGGCAAATCACTACTTAAGTCTAAAATTTAAATTTACTTCAATAAGGTTCCTTGGGATCAAGATGGAGTTAAAGCACTACTTTTGTTGAAATCTCAACTCAATTAAACCTAGTTCCTTGGGGGGGGGGAAATCCTACAAGATGGAGGGAACGCACTAGTTTTCTTGAAGCTCAACTCCACTATAGTACCTCAAACAAAACACAAATCACTACTTTGTCTACAATTTAAATTCACTTCAATATGGTTCCTTGGGATCAAGATGCCACAAGATGGAGGCAAAGCACTACTTTTGTTGAAATCTCAACTCACTTCAATATAATTCCTCAGAAACAAATCACAAAATGAAGCAGTATTGTTGAAATCTCAACTCACTTCAACTTAGTTCTTGCGAGGGCGGGAGTGCAAGGTGGCATAGCACTACTTTTGTTGAAGCGCAACTCAATTCACTTCAATTTGGTTCCTTGGAATAAAGCACTGATCTTTTTTTGAATCTCAACTCCCTCCAAAGTAATTCCTTGAAATGAAAAGACACAAAATGGAGGCAAATCACTACGGTAATTTAAAATGTTAATTCACTTCAACGTAGTTCCTTAAAAAAAAAAAAAAAGCAACGCAAGACTTTTTCTCTTCAGCCTGAGCACCAAAACAGTCTTTTTTTTCCTTTTTTTTTTTAAAGTGACAGAGTAAATTCACAAGTCAGTGAATTTTCTTTATTTAAAAAAAAAATCCAACCTATTGTCGGTAATACGCTCATCAAGCATTTGCTTTTTTTTTTTTTTTTTTTGTGTAGTCCTAAAAAATGTTTTGTGTTATTCCAACAGGAACAGACATGTGCTTGATCTTCACAAGGAGGTGAATAAAGCGATCTTCGAGCACAACAGGGGGCATCCCGAGGATGAATACGAGATCGACCTGAAAACAACTTTAAGAAAAGATCTTTACTTATAGATTTCAAAAGAGGCTTGTTCGTAAGCACAGTTCATGAGGGGAACA
Organism: Hippichthys cyanospilos; assembly: GCF_059441005.1. Taxonomy (NCBI): domain Eukaryota; kingdom Metazoa; phylum Chordata; class Actinopteri; order Syngnathiformes; family Syngnathidae; genus Hippichthys; species Hippichthys cyanospilos. The sequence goes on along the minus strand of NC_142373.1, from coordinate 17,830,610 downwards.
ATTATTTCCGATGAATTTGTTCTCTTCTTCTTTTCTGACAATAAATAACCACAGGGCAATATTAAATCTTAATAAGTTTTCTGTACTTTGAATGCTATTTTGTAAGCGTGAAAGAAAAACAGTTTGAAAGAGTGATTTTTTTTTCTTACTAAAGAGTACATCAAATTATTCTACTTTGAAATATACATATTGAAGCATCTTTTACCTTAGAAATTGCACACTTACTGTACTAACAATGCGAAAAAAAAACTGACGTCAAATCAATCCCACTGTAATGCTGAAGTGCATTTACATTGCAAATATGCTTACCATTTATGATGTCAGTTTTATAATGAATGTATATTTGTATATTTCAATGAAGCTAAGAATTTCAGCACATCAGACACCTTGATATCATCTAGGTATGCATGTAGCTTAATGTGTCTTGTTCTATTTATTCTGTGCCACTTTTCTTGCCACGTACGGAATTCAGCTAAAAATCAGATTTGAAGGTTTTTGTATTTTGCTTGGATTGTTTTGAGTTTCCTCATTCTTTATTATTTGATGTCATCATACGCCTTGTATACATTTAGCGTATTCTGATATGATCTGCCTGTATTGACTATGAACATGATGACAGTTCTTTTTAGAACTGGAGTTGAAGTTAGTACACAGAGTTTAAGGGGGAGGCAGATTAACATTTTGTATGTTTTAGACACGCATGACTGGTGTGCCTTTTATTCTTAATCAAATTTATGGCGTTTATTTATAAGGGTAATATGAGTTTGAAATATTAAGTCAACAATTTGGGGGAGGGGGGTTTCAATTATTAACTAATACCAGTACTGTATTTTTTTTTCTATAAATGAAGTATCACAGTTCATGTGATTAACTTTTAAATTTCTACTGTAATACAAATTTTGCCAGGACCAAATAAAGTGCAAAAAGTGTCTCCCTATCTGTGTTGATCATGGATTATTCTTACCGCTCTAACAGTGAGCAGTGTACTTGAGATAATCGTCATAGAACATGCGCACAAATTATTTACTTCATATTAAGACTCAGAGGAACAATAATATCAGCATTAAAAAGTCCCAAGTAACAGGAAAAAGAAAATTTCTGCTTGGATTTGAAATTATTCCAGCGTGCTTTACAACACATGGAACATTTCCAGTTCGTATATTACGTGAGTTGTATAACATTGATAATTTCCCACCTAGTGTAACAGACAACATAAGCATTACCCTAAAACAAATTTATTATTGCTCACTACGGCCAAAGCTTGCTTTGTTTTTTTTTTTGTTTGTTTGTTTTAAGATTAAGTAGCTTGACATTTGTAGTTAACGTGACGGCATACGACAATCAGTTGTTTCTGTAGTACCAAGACTCACCTGTGGGAGGCAGTATGCTCCTACAGAGCCATTAGAAAATGTACTTGCGGAAGAAATAATAGAGGCTAGGCTAAAACTGTTGTCTTATTTTATAACTAGATTGAATTTGCTTTTTCTCTATTTAATACCAGTGAACGTGAGGATAAGCAGTTGAAACACAGACCAGTGTAGAAAGTTAATGTTGAACAAAAAGGTAAACGCCAGGATAGAAAGGTGCTAAAACTCACCCCAAGCACGTTTCAGGCCATTGGTGAACAGGTTCACTTATTTCTACATCCTTAGTTTCGAAACTGCAGCTCGTTCTAAGGTAGTGCCCCCATTTAAGCACTGTCATCATTCAACATGCTGCTTTATTATTGCAGTCAGGTGCACAGGAATTCAAATCAAGGTGAATGCACTTCTTCTTCTACGACTAGCAAACAACATTTGGTGCTTTACCGCCACCTTCTGAAACGGAGTGGGTCTGAATAGTCCTATACAGTATTTCATATCTTCCGCTTTTATGGTACACTCAAAAGATAGAAATAAAAGTTTAAGACTTAGTTTAGGAGTAAGCTGGCTCTAGTATTCAAATATACTTTATGGGGTCTCAATAACTAGCTGTGCTTTTTTCATTTTTATACGTGGCCGTTTCAAGATAAGGAAATAGAAATTAGCACTTGGGAGAATAGGAAACTGAGATTAGTTTCCTGCAGTTACAAGGAGAATTCCTATATTGTCTTTAAACATAGTTATGATTTATGTCTTTAAAATGAGCTGCCGTTGTTTGTTTTGTCTGCTGAATTAAATTATTTGCATCAAAAACACTAGTGGCACTTGGTATATATGACTACTCAAGAATAGGGTACAGTACTTGGACTGGACCCACATACACTGTTTATAAATACATATAGCTGTTTTTTGCGAATTAATTGCACGTTGATTGAGATTAATTGCAATTTTCAACAACTTTCTACATTTTCTACGAAGCTTGTAACAGATATTTGAGTTGATATTCAACGTTATTTTCTAATGAACGGCCGAGCAACTTTAAAACGTTTAAAGTGTGCAGTTGATTCTCCTCTCCTCTAAGTTTGGTTGCAAAGTTAGCAGAGTTCAGCTGCTACAGAAAGTAAATAGAACTGAGTTAACTAAATGTTTATTCATTACATAATTTATATTAATCTCCCCTGTCATCCCATCAATCAGTAACTCAATATACATAACCTTTTATACATTAATCTTTATTTGCAGGGAACACATTTTCAGTACTACATCATAAATATGTAATTCACTTATTTTGGGACTACAAAACATGGTTTTATACCAACTATTTTTGCTCAATTGAAACAATAAAATACATAAATACATCTGTAGACTTTTACTTAATTCCAGAAATTGTTTCAAGTGCAATATTAAGTCTGCATGAACATAAAACATATTTTTGTTACTCAAAAGCAAAATAATATGCTGATAAACGTAAAAATACATTTTACCACAATGTTGTTGTATGATTACTGAAAGTCAGGTGGCAGATTGAGCAGGCAAAAGTTGACACTGGGGAGAATCAAAGTGTGACTTTTTGCATGTTTTTCTAAATTTCCCTTCTGAGTGAATCTTTGCCCACACACTGAGCAGGCAAAAGGTTTCTCCCCGGTGTGCGTCCTTGTATGCCTTATTAAAGTTGTCTTCTGATTAAAAGTTTTACCACAAATCGAGCAAGCAAAAGGTCTCTCTCCAGTGTGTGACCTTGCATGCCTCATTAAACCGGTCTTCCACGTAAATATTTTCCCACAAACCGAGCATGCAAACTGTGTCTCTCCCGTGTGTGTTGTCGTGTGTCTTGCTAATTGCTCCTTATGAGCGAATCCTTCGCCGCAAACGGAGCAGACAAAAGGTTTCTCGCCAGTGTGTGTTCTTGTGTGCCTAATCAAACCTGTTTTCCAAGTAAAATTTTTACCACAAATTGAACAGGCAAAAGGTTTCTCCCCAGTGTGCGTTCTCATGTGTCTTTTCAGCATTGACTTGTTGAGAAATGTTTTGTCACACTGGCAACATTTCGCTTGCTTGTTGTCAGTTTGACTTGTCAATTCGCCTTTGGGGTGTTGCTCATCATTAGTGTCGGAAGAATGTGAGGTGATGTCGTTACTATCTGAAAGTGGAGCTAAGAGGTCGTCTGCTCTGTCTCCCTCACCTACGTCATCTTCTTCTTCTCTCTTCAAGGGCAACTTGGTGATACTGGCCTCCTCCCACCATTGAACCCTCTTTCCATCCTGACTTTTACTGTGTTCCTCCTCTTCATCTTTAATGAAGGTTGAGGACGCCTCTTCTTTTATATGGGATGGTTCCAGCTCTTCTTTCCTGCTCCTCCACTCTTGGTCTAATTCACAGACGTCTGCGGGACATAAGAAGACCAACATAAGCTTTGGAAAAGTCAAGCAAGGCTCATTAAAGTCGCATTATGGTAGCAGCAACTACAAGGACCCACACATACGGGCAAAAAGTTAAATTATACGTTAAGAACAAACCTGTTCCACGCAGCACCATTTTTTCTTTCTTTAAAACAACATCCAGTGATTGATATCGCTCGTTCTCGTAGTGTGTTTCACAAATTTCTTCCCTGTACTCTTCTTTCACGCTTTTTGCACACATTTTCAGACGATACTCACGCTCGAGACTCACTAGCTCTGTTAGCGAGGTTCGCTAAAAAAAAAGTAGCTCTGAAGTTCATCAAATGTCAATCGTCAAATTGTTCTAGAACTCGACATACATGTATGTATAAGGAAAAAGAAATGTTGTCAGAATGAGCGCTTAACAGACGCGCAGTCTTACCATCTTATTTTTATTTACTTCTGGCAGACAAGCGGAAAAGTGATTGCTGTACTTCCGGGAAACGGCATTCTAGTGCTGTACTGCCATCTGCAGGTGAGGAGGTCAGAGAAGACGCATACGTTTGGATTGAAATCACATTAATTGACGTTCAAGTAAATAGTTAAACGAAGAGTACTGTTACACATAAGATTTCAATTTGTTTTTTTGGAAGGGGGTTACGTTATTTGTATACAAAGGTATTAAGTTAATACGTATATATATATATATATATATATATATATATATATATTTTTTTTTTTTTTTTAATTACCGAATATAATAAAATAAACTAATTGTTTAGAAATATCTTATTAGGTTTACCACACATCTGTATTTAATAAATAAAAAAAATAAAAAGCAAATTTAAAAAATAAAAACATAATAGTAATTATGTTATTAAACTATCATTTGCAATCAATGTAAAACAATGAAGCAAATACTGGATACAACCGTTTGTATACATTGTACCAGTTTAGTAATGTTTTTAATGGCAACAAATCAAATTAATTCAGATTAATTCAATTAATTAAGAAAAAAATCCATGACACAACCAACTACAAAAATGATTTAAATAAATAATACAACAGATTGATGAGAGGCAAAAACGTCTTCAATGACAGAAGTAAAGACAAAAGAGAATCTTAAATAAAGATATCATGTCAAAGTAAAATTTCTCCTTGGATGAGTTCATTTTAGGGAAGAATGAAGAATGAACAGAATTAGAAGATAGAAATAAAATATATATCGCTGTTTGAAGAATCACACTTTATTTTATTCAAGATAACATACAATTTTCCATTGTCCATCAGTCATATATTATTTTCAGTATTTCAAGAACATTTCAAACTGCTCTTCTCACCAGCAAATATTTCACTGTTTCTAATCGAGGTGTATTCTTGTGTTTGTTGCCAAAGTGTGATTTTGAAGCATATTTTTACCACATGCTATCAATCTATAGAACCAATCTTGTTTGATCCATTAGGTTGCATGCTGTGAAAGCGAAAGTTGACTTTTTTTACAGAACCAGAATGTGTACTTGCATGAGTTACTAAGTGTGCCTTCTGAGTAAACCTTTGACCACAAACTGAACAGGCAAAAGGTCTTTCCCCAGTATGTGTCCTTGTGTGCCGAATTAAACTTGACTTCCTCGAGAAGGTTTTGTCACAAACCGAGCAGGCAAAAGGTCTCTCCCCAGTATGCGTTCTTGTGTGCCTAGTGAAGTCTACCTTCCAGGTGAATATTTTGCCACAAACGGAACAGGCAAAGGGTTTCTCTCCAGTGTGTGTTATTGCATGTCTCCCTAATTGCTCCTTATATGTGAATCGTTCATCACAGACAGAGCAGGCAAAAGGTTTCTCCCCTGTGTGTTTACTTGTGTGCGTAATTAAATTTGTTTTTCCAGTGAATCTCTTACCGCAAAACGCGCAAGCGAAAGGTTTCTCCCCAGTGTGTGTTCTCATGTGTCTTTTCAGTGTTGACTTGGTGGCAAAGGTTTTGTCACATTGAGAACATTTGGAGCGTTTATCGTCAGCGTGACCTTTGGAGTGTTTATCGTCATCAGTGTCAGAAGAGCGTGATGTCATGTCATCACTGTCTGATAGTGGAGCTAAGTTGTTTTCTGCTTGTGATCCTCCACAGTGGTCCACAACACCTTCTTTAGTCATGCGTTGACCTGAGCTGCAGCCTGGAATCTCAGCCTCTTTGGTATCCTCATGTTGACCTTTTCTTTTATCAATTTCGCTCTTCAAAGTGACATCAGTAATTAGCAACTTTGTGATATCCTCCTCCTCTTCTTCTTCCTTGACATGGGGAGGCTTCTCCATGGACATTGTCTCCTTTTCGCCCTTTACAAGGAAGAACCTTTGCTCCTGCTTCTCAGAACAGAGAGCTTCCAATTCAGGATTAACGGTACAGGCTGATACCATCCATTTTTTTTTTCGAGAGTGTGTTTTTTTGTGCCTTAATAAATCTGATTTCATAATAAATCTTTTACCACAAACCAAGCAAGCAAAAGGTTTCTCACCACTGTGTGTTTTTGTATGCTGTATTAAATCTATTTTCATCGAAAATCTCTTACCACAAATTGTACAGGCAAAAGGTTTCTCCCCAGTGTGTGTCCTTGTGTGCCTTATTAAATCTTTATTCCAAGTATATCTTTTACCACAAACTGAGCAGGCAAATGGTTTTGTTCCAGTGTGGGTTTTCGTGTGCCTTGTTAAATCTGAATTCATAGTGAAGCTTTTACCACAAACCAAGCAGGCAAATGGTCTTTCCCCAGTGTGCGTTCTTATGTGTCTCAATAAACTTGTTTTTCTGGCGAATATTTGCCCACAAATCGAGCACGCCAAAGGATCTTCTACAGTGTGTGTTGTTTTTTGTGTTCCCGGGTGTCCCTCCTGAGTTGACGTTTGATCACCAATTGAAATGGCGTAAGGTTTCTCCACATGGTGTGTTTTTGTATGCCTCACTAAGTTTCCCTTTACGGAAAATCTTTTACCACAAATTGTGCAAGGAAAATTTTTCTCCACGTTGTGTTTTCTTGTGTGTCTTATTAAATCTACATTCTGTGTGAATGTTTTACCACAAACTGAGCAGGTAAGAGGTTTCTCCCTACAGCGTGTTCTCATATGTCTTTTCAAAAATGACTTGTCGAAAAATGTTTTGTTACACTGAGAACAGTCATAGGATTTCTTGTAAGTGGGAAATGTCATATCTCCGATAGGGTGTTGTTCATCATCGGTGTCAGACTTTGAGCCGTCACAGTCAGGAGAAAAGAGGTTGTCTGCTTGAGATACTCCACAATATTCCCCAACACGTTTCTCATATTCATCATCACCATCATCTTCACTCTTCACATGGGCACCGGTCAGTGTCAACTTGGTTATATTGGCCTCGTCCAGCTCTTCAATCTGTTTTCCCTCCTGACTGATGCTGTGTTCCTCCTCTTCCTTTTTAATAGGAGGCCACTCCTTGACTTCTTCTCTGAAGTCGGGGAGGTCTGGTTCCTCCCACTCCACCCCAGAGCGCCACTCCTGCTGCTCAGGATGAAGATCTTCACTGACATCTGCTGGAAACAAGAACACAAACACACATGGACAGTGAAATCACACTGTACACCGCAAAAATTACAGTACATTTATTAACAGGATTTAATTGATCAAATCAAAGCAAAATAGGCTTATTCTTTCAGTACTTATATATTTTTTAATCTGTATTTCTGTACGTTTTAAAGCAGAAGTTGTGCACCGAGTTTCAAACCAGTTAAATTGATGACAAGAACAAATTGAATTTATGCCTTTTTAAACCAGAAACAAATCATTTTGACTTTTTAAGTTCTACACAGGTGCGCATTGTCATTAGAGAAGCAATATTAAAAGTAGACGAGCCAAAAATATAACACATATTAAACAATCTATCTTCTGGAGACGCAAAATAAAAATAAATAAATAAAACGCCTAGCGAGATTGCAACAAATGTAGTTCCAAAGTTTAATAAATCAGACACCGCACAGCACTTTGTTTTATTTTATGAGAACCACTGTTCTAACTGTATGGTTGTATGTGTGCATGCGCAAAATGCTATGTAAACAACCACACTGCTTTGGAAGAAGGATAACGATGACAGGAAAAACATACACACACACAATGAGCGTGATGTGAACACACCTGCTCCGTGAAGCACTACTTGTGACTTCTTGCGAACAGCTTCCAACCGTTGACGCTGTTGCTCGTCCTCCTTTTTTGCTCCACAAAGATCCTCCTCATACTCCTCTTTCATACTTTTTGCACACAATTTCACACTCTTCCACACTCACTTGATCTCTGCAGAGCAGCGTGTCGCTAAATCCTACGAGAAAATAAAAGGTGCGCTGATAATAAATTGATCTGTTCTGGTACTCGTCAAATATGAGTAAATAAATAAGAAATGTGATCATGAACGCAAGCTAGGAGCGCGTATCTTCTTGCTATTTTTTTTTGTAGTGTTCATTAAAAACAAGCGAAAGTGGAAAGGTTTTACTTCCGGTAGAAGACAAAGTGTTACTGCCTTTCGCAGGCGAGAATATGTCATTGCACTCCCTGTATTCCATTGCTTAGTGAAACCAGCATTGAACAAACGCCGAAAAAATGTTAGTAAATCTTATTGCATTTTGAATATTTTTTTAAGATATGTACTATATATTCTGCTTCTCTTGGGGATGAATGCATCACGAATCATACTGTTTGTTTGGCTCAAAAGTGAACGTCCAGGAGGAGTAAAACCACCCTGTCCAGAAATGTCTCCTGACAAAAGGAAAAACAAAAAGAAATCAACACTTTGCCAGCAAATTGAGAGTCGTGTCGTAGTTTGTTAAAACAAAAAAAAAGTTCATTTGAAGTTGCTTGATTTTTTTTATGATCAACTTGTGACTTTAACCTCAATTTTTATTTTTGCAAATTCCTCTATTTTGACAATCCAACTTCTAATGAACCTGAAGGCCATTTTTTCCTCAAGAGCTTGATATTACGTAAAAGGATTATTTTTGTGCATAGCGACATGTTACCGTTTTGCCGTTTTTTATGTACTGTCACCTGCAGCAATCAGCATTCTGCTCCATCATTGCAATCAGGTGCGCAGGGAATGGAAATGACTTGATGTATTAAAAAAAAAAAAGTCATAACACTTTACGAGAAGTCAGACTCTTTGTGCAGTAAAAGTGTGTTATGTTTAGTCCTATAACAAAAAGTTTATTTTCAAATGACATTTTTTTCCAGAAACTAAAACATAAAGTTTATATGTTTTTAATGCCACTGAGATAGTGATGTTAGAGCAAACAAATCAAGTACATCCTTTTAAAGTGTAATTATTTTTCAATTCTTAAGTCACATTAAAAAAAAAAAAAATCACTTGAGCAACCACAACACACAAAAATGTCAATACTGGAGTAGCGGAGTAAAATGAGACGTCTCGTAATTGTCATCACCTTCACCAAGCAAAAAATATACCAGTTTTACAGGATCATTTTACATTTTAAATGTATTGAACATTTATAATTGAGAATTTTTTAGATTTAATTTCTAAAATAAACTGGCGCTGTGGGCCAGGTTTGAGGGGTTGAACTCCCATTTTTAGCCTATTTCGGGGGTTACGTAAGAACCCCTGAATCTGATCAACATCTGAAGAGTTTGTTTTTTTTAAGTATGCCCTTCAGGGGAAAAAAGTACATGTGCTGGTGTGTGATTCAAATTCTGAACACATTTAGAAAACAGATCACATGTTTTACTCTTGGCTCACCAACCTAAAAATTGCCGCACTGATAAACATGAAAACATAACTTTAGGCATAGTCTTTCCAAAGGAGTCACTACAAAGTAACACTCGGAGCTTCATGTTTTTTAGTTTCCTCTTAATTTGAAAAGACATGTACCGTCATCGCAGCATTCTGATACCTGCAAAAAAAGCATTAAATTTCACATAGCCTAAGGTGCCCCTGATTTTTAAGGGTACCTATACCTCATTAGGTTTTACACTACAGGTGAATACTGTAGTTGGATTGTTCAATTTTAGAAAGGTTTGACTTTTTTTTAAAAATTAAAATCAAATGTGTTCAAATTTCAAGCGACAAAGAGTGTAATTCTCTTTTGTAGGGCCATGTCAGTGAGCTCAGTTCTTAGGCTTCATATCGTGCCATTTGAAACGTGCAAATGCATGTAGTGATTGAAGAGGAAGACAAGAGACCAAATCAATTTTCACAGATTTAATAATTACTGCCAAAGACTTGCACACCATCAAGCGTCAATAACCTGGAAACAACGCAACTTGATTTGAGAAGTTTGAACAAAATTGACCAATTTTGTATATTTGACCTCACCTGTTCAGACGTGGCAGGAGCCTACCAATGGGGATTCCACGGGAAACATTTGCGACTGAGCTTACAGCAAGACGGCCAGCAGGGGCAAGGACGATAGCCACGTTTGCAGTAAGGAGGAGGACAAGAGCCAGGGCAAGGTTGTGGCTCAGGGCAAGGAGGACAGATGGGACAAATAGATTGCACTGGAGGCAGAAAGCGGTCAGGAGAAACAAAATCCACATCTTCCTCCATCATACCTAAATTGTGCTGCTGGGGTTGGGAATCAGCCAAGTACCAGGGTTCAAACTTATTTTGACTGAATTGCTGTGGACCCCAAACATTTGCCTGGCTTCTTGGGGCTGCAAAGCTTCTATGGTGAGAACCACCCCCTAAAAATGAGCAAACAAGTTGTTCTAGTTCTTGAGGTGGGTATATTGATAGTTACTTACCTTTGGCATGGTGCACAAGGGCTATCAACCAGAGCACAAGCATCCTGGAGAAATAAAATAACATGAACAAAAAGAGCAAAAACGTCAATATACACAAAGTCAGTTCACATACAAACTACCTGACACAGAATTGCCAAGTCATTGATGAATGTGGTTGCTCCCTTGTTTGGCTTGACAACTTCAGCTTGTGTCCTGCAGCTGTTTGCGACTCGCCGACTTAAGTAGTGTTCCTTGGACCAATCAGAAGCTGCGGTTCTTAATTGCACTCAGGTGTGCAATCGTTTTGGGTCTTACGAATCAGACACCAGTCAAAGAACAAATCTTAATAACAGCAATGCTGCATGTTATTATAGTTGCTGTTTGTTGGTTTTGCTTTGTTGCAACACATTTTAACTCACAATAAATATTTATAGAAACATTTAAATAAATAAATGAACAGGTGATCCTCAAAACACGCATGCAGCATGCAGCATGGGCCTTAAAATTGGAATGTCATTTTTACAGCAAGTAGCAAAATGGCCGCCACCTGAGATGATTAAAAACAGGGTGGATTTTGCTGCTTAATTAATCATGCACAAACATAATATCAGAATACTGTGTTTTACTTGACTTCTCTGTATAAGATTTATTTTTACTTGACTTTCCATCTACCCCTTGTGCGTTTCACCCCCAACTCTTTGTTCTTTATTTCAAAAGCATTTCACATCAAAGGGAAATCATTGAAAGAAGATAGTAGGAACTGAAATTTTACGCAGATAGCCATCCCTTGGCTAAAATATTGTAAGAATGATTTGAGAGAAAACGACCTCAAAAACGGTCACAATACTGCATAGGGGTTAAACTGTTATGTTACGGAGGCTGACAATATTGATAAATATACTTTTCAGGTATGAACTGTCTTTTTTTCTTCCTTTTTAGAACACTTTGGCGTGAGTGTTGGTCATGATGGTTGTATTTTTTTTTTCTCAGGAAATTGACTTGGTACTTTCGAAGAACCCTTGCTGGTCGGGCGTTCCAAGTCAGGTTGTTTATGTAGTTCCTAAAACCGCCTGACGGGGGCAGTAACATGCCACCAGGTGGAAGCAGGTGTTCGCTGTCGCTCAGGTCCAAACGGCGGCTGCGCGGCAGGCGAGCCGACCGCTGAGTTGAATGAGTTCTAGCCACAGTTGAAGTGAGGCAGCCGTCACCGCGGGACGCAGCCCGTGGCGCCGCGGGGGAAAGACAGCAGTCTCCCCGCCACTCCCAAGACGCCGCTCCCGTGCTCCGTGGCAACACGTAGCCGCCACGCGTGTGCTAGCGTCACGGCTAGCCGTGCCATGTCATGACGTCGCCGCAGATTTCCGCCACATCTGTCCGCTACTACTTCGAGACGCACCCTTTTTTCACACCGCACCGGTGACCGAGACGGTATTTTTTTTTTCCATCGGAGGATCTTGGCTCTGTTTTTATCACACTCGAAAGCAAGCCCGTGGGATAAATTTGTGCTATTTGTACCGGAATGGCCGAAAGAACCTCTGCCGGGCTGCTGACCATGACTCTGGAGCCCACGCCGGGTGTCGCGATGACCCTACCGGCGGAGGTGCGGGCCAAGTTGGCGGAACTGGAGTTGGAGCTGTCCGAAGGTAACTCGGAACATGGTTGTGTTTTTTATTATTATTATTTTTAAATGTCAAAGTGTAAAGATAAGACGTGCCTCATGTCACGTTGAGACACTGTAAAGAAAATATTTTACATTAGTCACTATACGTCGCTGCCATAGATCGATGAACGAACGTATTGCACATTCTTTATCTCAAAAGAAATATAGGATAAATTTCCCTCGTGATGTGTTCTAAAAAGCCCCATAACCAAAATGTCCCGTAGTATACAGTTTTGAATTGACTTAAATAATGAAACATGGTAAATAGGATAGAATAGAATGCCTTCATTCTGTCATTGATGTACAACAAAATTGGAAGGGCATTGATCCGCTTGCCACTGTACATTACTGGCATAGATAGGTGAACGAAAATACATTTATAGGAATTATGTAGACAAAAGTAGATCAAATTTGAACATTTCCTGCAGCTCATTGGTTTAAAAAAATAGGATAAAAGTTATTTTAAGTTGGTGTGTGGTTTTGCCATTTTGAAGAGTATTTCCCCAAGTTTTATGGTGGCAAAACATGTGTCATTTACATCATAAAACACTAACCGTACACCACTAAACAAAAATGATGATCACTGATTTTTTGGAATATAATTTTCCTGTTCTATTACCAAATGTTGCAGTACTAGATCATAAATGTTGGTGGGAATCACAGCTATAGACTGTTCCTCACAAGTACCTGCCGTAAAGTTTTTGTGGAACATCTGAGTGGACACACCCATGTATGTGCTTGTCTGTCCATGTGGGTCTTTGTTGGGCAGATGACAGCTAACGTCTCTGCAACAAAGGTTGGCTCGGATTTTGATTTGTCACAAAGGCTTTGAAACTATGATGTAAGTTTTTCAAGATTCTCTTTGAACCCCCGGAACTGTGAGGCAGACATGCTAACCACTAGTTCACCGCACTGAGACATACAACCATTAAAACTCTCAGCATGTAAAAACTAACATGCTTGTTTATGGAGAAGTGGGAGGAAGCCTTTGTACCGCGAAAAAATCATAAAACACCCAATGTTCACCTTCAAACCCCAAGCCACATTACTGTAAGGCAGTGGTCCTCAAAGTGGGGTCCGCGGACCCCCGGAGGTCCGTGGCCTGACCCCAGTGTGTCCGTGAAATAATTTGGGTTATTAATTAAAAAAAAAAAAAAAAAGCTAAAGTGGCACTTCATTTTATAATGCTGATTTCGACTAAATAATTGGCAGAAACCAATTTGCTACCATTGGTAACTTTTTTCTCTGTTTTTGACTAACCTGTATAAGCACAGTAAAAACAGTTGTTGAAAGTTGATTTATATTGCTTTTCTCTTTTGTTATGTTAAAACCTGCCTTCACCTACCCCCACGTGTACTTTGACAACAACAAAACTACTAATTGGCATAAACAGGATTGTGTACAATTTTTCATATGTCCCCTTTAACTTTAAAGACAGTTTTAAAATAACATTAGCATTCATTACAGTCATTCCCAATTTTGAAAACAAATTAACCCTTAATGATCAAAACAAATCACCAAATACAAGAGCTTCCACCAAGGCCTCTCAAATGGAACAGATGAGTGTGGAGAAAATCTATATCTGTCCAGTTTCCCCTTCCTGCTCTCCGCATGACACATCCTGCCTTACTTGTGCTCCGATAGCAGCACTTCCCTCTGCTTTCTGGCCATTCTCCTTTTGCTGTGGTTCTGTGGTCCACCGCTCCCCACCTCCACGGCCTCCATGCTTCACCGTCGCATAGAATAAACAGAGCGTTGTGTCGGAAAGCAGCTCGTTGATCTCCCCGCCCTTGTCAATGAGCTCTTCTCACAGGGACGCTTGACGAGTACCGTCGCATCTGCTTAGTATGCCTGGGTGTGTGTGGCTAACCTTTGTAACATTGCAGCAATGCTGTATTATTCATGTGCCGGAATGAATGTGTCTCGTATGTTTTCCTAAGCAGTCTAGCAACAGAAGCAGCCGCAACGGCGGGGCTGAAACGTTCCGGCAGCTTAGCTCGATGATATTTCCGCGTCAGCAGTCGAGACCTGCCGATGTGTGAAATAAACAATCTGTGCACTCTCAACTGGGTTATGAAATACAGTGGTGGGCATTTAATGTTATTTTCCTGTGTTCGGGATTTTTTTAGCCTGTGATTCACAAAATGACGTCTATCGTCTATCGCGACAAAAAAATATTGAACTTTTTAATGGCCTACATACATACAATAGACCTTTTCACTATGGTGAACCATGTACTTCCTGGAAACTATAGCTTTTATGGTAAAACTGTTAAACAAACACTCCTATTGTGTGAGAAACTGGGTAAATGGCTGGCTTTATGGTTTTAGACTTTTCTCGCACTATAGTCTGAAATTACAGTGTGTTAGTTAAAATTATGTTTTGTAAGGTAACTTGCTTCCTAGGGAAATGGAATGCTGCCAGTAATTTAACAAGGTAAGTTGATTAAAGTGTACTCATGGTGCTGAAAAGGAAGCATACACTTTAAGTCTGGCAGAAAAAGTCGACCAAGTCGGGATGTCGTTTTTAAAGATAGGTCGACTAAATATAGGTCAATAATAGCCTATAAAAAATCGCCTCAGCTCTGCTGGAACCATGTCAGCCCCACCGTCTTCTATGTGCACCTTTCTCGCAGATAAAAGCAGTTTTTCACCATAATTACCAAATCCTTGCGTTATGTTCCTTAATTCAAACCCTTCCATCCCAAACACTACACATCCCAATTGAGAGGGTTGGGTGTGTGTTACTTCACAGCTGATGTGGATGAGTGGTCCAAAGATGGGGTGGAAAGGAGGGCAAGAAGACAGATGAACCCCATTATCTCCTGCCGGGTTGAAGGAGGAGGGTTTGTCTTGTCTGCTGAGAAAATTCATAGTTTCTCCCTCGCTCATACCTCAAATGGTTTCTTCCCCTGTTAGTTTGCCGCACCCTCTGATCACAAACTATTTTGTAATGGCATTTTTTTCCCCCTCTTCAGGAAAGTCAGCAAACACCAGACGGACTCATCAGTTAGTTTCTTTGCCTGCTGAGTGGCAAATATTTACAAATGTTTTTTTTTTTTTTTTTTTGCTATTGGTATAACAGTTGTAGCTTGTTTTAACTGTGGAGACCTCTGACTGTAAAAGTATACAATTTGAAACATTTCACAGGTGTCCTATTCGAATGGCCGTGACATGGTCTCTAAAATACGCCAAGTCAATAATTCAGCCAACTCATGAGCCTTATCAAACATCTGACAAACTCAGTTTAAAAATCGTAATCCAGAATTTTAAGAGCAGAAAATCCTTTTGATTGTCACTGATACTGATTAGCAGGATAACATAAAAAAAAAAAAATCCAATAGAAAAAAGAATGTTGAGCCCTGGAGTGAGCGTTCTCCATTTGCTGCCTTAAAGTCCAGTTGGCAGATGCCATTGTGTCTGTAACAGTGGTGAATGTTACTGGAGACTCATGCATATTTCAAGGGTGTGCCTCTGCAGAACTTCAAATTCTTGGCCTGCACTTTTATGCTTTGCTTTTTGGACTGCACTTGAGAGGATGACGCACGTTATTATCCTCTCACATGTATACATATTTTCACTCTTTGTTTCACTTTCTGATGTTTTCCATTAATTGAATAGCTCATGGGCCAGGGGAGAACCCATAACAGTTCTGGTCAAAGGTGCGGCTTTAGGAATTCTGTTTCAAATTGAACATTGAGATTTTCTTTTCTTTTTGCTTGCAGAATTCAGAACCAAAAAGCAGGTGGTCATCAGGGTGCATTTGTGTTTTGAATAAAGATAGTGTGTTTACAAAAAGCTTAATTTCCATACTTGCAAATGCACTTGAAACACTACACGTCAAATTTGTTTTGATTTGAAATAGGCTGTGCAGAGTTCCAAATGTTTTGGCTTCTATGGAAATGAAAGCTATGATAAGTGTTTTCAACTTGACACTTTATTCCCCACACACACACCGCTATTATTCTGAAGTGTATATAATTTCAGCCCTGGCTGAAAATTTTCAACCTCAACTGACTGTGATTCGATTTTTTTTTAATGAGATGTTATGAAAGGGACACTGAATAGCATGTCCGCCTCACAGTTAAAGGGACCCTGGTCCAAATCCATCTCGCGTCGGCCTTCCAGTGTTAAGTTTGCATGGTCTCCCCGAGCCCGCGTTGGGTGTGTGGATGCATCTCAGTGTGCCCTGCAATTGGCTGGCAACCAGTTCAGGGTGTCCCCCGCCTACTGCCCAAAGTCAGCTGGGATAGGCACCAGCAAGCTTGTGACTCTTGGGCTTTAGAAAGTGGATGGATGGATGAATGTTACCAAAGGTAAACAATAGTGAGTAGGTTCTTTGCTATCTAAAACTCCTCTGTCTATTAGGGAAAATTTGATTTGTGCATGATGAAATTCGATTGTTGGAAAAAAAATACAAGCATTTAGTATTTAAAAACATTCTATTTAAAGGCATACGAGAAGCTCTGAATGTTCTCTTCCTGTTTCATTGTGAGTGGAGTACAAAAAAGAAGACCTATCCTCAGATATTCCTGGAAAAAAAGTCATCTGTTTGCAGTTGATGAAAAAACAATCTGTGAAAATGTTTCATTCGTTTTAGTTTTTTTAATTGTTTATTTTTAAACAAGAATACTGTGTGTTAATCCACCATTCTGTAAATGCATCCGTTTTAAAAAGCTAAAACACTTTTTTTCCACCTGTAGTCCTAGTGCAACAGTTAAAAATAACATATATTAATATAAAAAAATGTCACATACAGGTACACACAAAAAACAGTATTTTACATATATTATTACAGCAAAGATCATTCGATCGAGCCAGACATAAAACAGATGATGTTCCTCAAAAGGTCTTCTCGAGTTGCTGACTAAAACATGCCGGCAGATTCCACTTCAAATGTAGTTTCAAAGTTTACTAAATCAGACATGCAATGGGTACAGTGTTCTTAAGTCTTAAGAGGCACAGCTTTTTGCATTTAAATTTACCAAAGGAAACTGCAGCATTCTGTTAACAAAAGTACTGAGACGAACCTTTAGTGGTAAAACAGTAGAACACTGTTGCCAGTCTCCAGCCAAGCCACCATCCTGTAATCCTGTCCTTCCTGCCACACAGGCAGGAGCTTTCCAGCTACCACCGGGTTTTTAGTCACGCTCCACATGGGATGCTTTAAAAACAGAGAAAATGTGCAGCGACCTCTCAGGTTCGTCGTATTTTTAGTTGACGTGCCTGCCAGGTACGGTGCTTGATCTGGTGCCAGTGATGACACGGTGTGTGTCCTTGCTGTGAGAGATGCTGACTAAACATCCCAATTTCACCTCATCAAGGACGTCAAAAAAACAATGCGCCGTGTTCCTCATTTTTCTCACCGGTTTGCCTTTCTGTTTGGCCTCGACGAACTCCCCGTTGTCCCGTTACGCAGCTGAGTCCACGTCTTTGATCTCTGACCCCTGCCTGTGTCCATCTGGTTGAGAGCATGGAAATTGGACGGCGTCAACATACCACCCCGCCCTTTCTGTCAGCATCAAAACTCAATCTGGGCTCTGCTCATGTCACTGACATTCAAACCCAGGTACTCATATTTTTTCAAATTTTGTGTTTGGCTAAAGGAGGTAGTAAAATACTGTAGCTTGTATTACAGGAATTAAGCACTAAAGTTATCGATTACCTGGGTGATGCTAAAGTAATCAATTACTTTACAATTACTTCAATACCTAATACCATAATATCCCAAATATAAGCCACACTTTTGTATTTGGCGCTCTTAAATTTCGGGTCAAATTCTGGTACTTTCTATGTTACCGTGTATAAAACGCACCAGCACTTTTGCAACAATGTAAAAACTATAGCAAAACAGAATAAATGTCATCTTTCTAATCGCTTAATATTCTCTTGTGGTCATATCTGTAAGATCTGTATTTGTTGCGTATAAAGTTAACTGTGTCTGGATGCACCCATCTTTTGGTCATCAATTTTGGGAAAAAAAAGTCCATCTTATACTTGGGGAATTACAGTAATCAGTTACTACTTTTATTTCTACTTATACAAAATCATCAATTACTTTAGAATTTAATTACCTAAAGCGATTTATTTTGTATTTATTAACTAGAATAAATGGATTACTGAAGTACTAATTAGCTCAGGTAATTGATTACTTTTTGCTTAATTCATTACATAAAATACAATTTTAGAACTTCCTTTAGCAAACACTTGAAAAAATAAGTACAGTACCTGCTATTTGAATAATTGCAAATCATGTCTTTGGGATTGAATGAGTTAATGCCATGACAGGAACCAAACATTTTTCCTTTCAAAGTAAGAGGAAATTAATTTGTCAAACATTGTTTCTTGTCATGCCTGAGGCTATGAAGGACTTAAACAGTGAATAGCCTAACAAAAGATGAAGTAAAACCTCCGTGAAACTGCATTTACACTTCAAGTCAAGTTTTCTAAACACATCTGTGTGTTAGGGTTGTCGCTTTTTTTAAGACTCAATTATCCTATCACATATGTCATTTACTAATTGAGTACGCAAATGGATTTTGCAGATTGAAGTAATCATTTGAATTGAAATATAACACCGGTAGTAAGCTTTTTTGCAGCATTTGTTGTTGTCTTGTAAGTTCTCCCGAGGTAGCATGCATGATTTCTTCCGCACGGCAAAGTTTGATTGTTTGAGAGTTCCACTATAGTGTACGTGTATTTTTGTAATCAAGTGGTATATCTGTCAAAACACAACATTTTGTCACGCTTACTGATGCTGAGTCTACAATAGGTCAATCAGGTGTGACGTGCTGATCAAAGACAAGTGAAAGCCTCTCGAGCCATTTTGTGAGCAAAGCGGCGGAAAAACAAACAGAGCAAAAAATGTATGGAATGTGATTGGACCCGTCAACTAAAGCGTGAGGAGAGGGGCTTCCAAAAATCCCATGTGACACATGGCACACACAGGAAAATACTTCAAACTAGTAGCCCAAGATCTTTAAGAATATTATGGCCAAGTTTTTCCAGTTCTTCTTAGCTCATCATTTTAGGTCTCTCAGTGGAATGTGGGAGGAAAAGAATGGATTTTTTTTCTATGTGATTGTCGGCCCTTTTATAGATATAAAATCGTAGGAAAAGTGTGCTTATCTAAGCTCCTCCTACTTGTCTCCAGAGATTTTTTTTTCCTCCATGCTGCACGCCAAGACAGGCCAGGAAGCCACAAAAAAGTTTGAAATTAGGATTAACCTCTTACATAGCAAATATAGCCCTAATTTGTATTATTCTTTTTTATTTTTTTAAACAACTTAAACATAAATAAGTATACTATTTAAAATTTTCAAAGTGATATCAACATGTCTTTTGTGTTTGTTTTTTTTTTTTTAGTGATTGAGAAGCTACTTTCACGCTATGTGGAGTAGCTTTAAATTGTAACAAGCTAATAGTAGCCATGCAAGTTTTTCTAAATAAACAATATAATTATACAAAATGAAATCAAAATGTATCAAACCTACTATGGTAACAGTGTTTTTGTTTGTTTGTTTGTTTTTTCTCAGTAGCTACTTTTTACTTTGTTAAGTAGCGTTGGAGCTGAAACATGCTGATATTAGCCATGCTAGTTAGTCCAAAGTAACAATTGAATTTTTCAAAACGAAGCATTTAAAGTGTTTGTTTCTTAGTGATTATTTCTCTGCTTTGTGAAGTAATCTTAGAGTTGAAACAAGGTGTTTGTCATGCTAGTTAGTCATACTATTAGCTTCTGTAGCATGTCTAATAGTGTTTATATTTCACCAGTTAGGGATGCTAATTCTAGTAGCTGGTTGCAAATGTTGAAGTGGAAGTGCCCCAAAATGAACAGGAAGTGCCCCCATATCAATAAGAAGTGACCTTTGAAATGCCCCAAGAATTGCAATTGTTTTTCCTTGTTTATTTTTTTGGGCCTATTAGACTGTTCCTACTTTAAACTGTTCAACATAACCACGGAAAAATATTTTCAAAACATCAAAATATATATTTTTTTTTCACCTCCTCCTCCAATTTAATAGATTTAAATGTTTACTGATTCTCATCTTTCATTCAATTCCTGAATCAAAGATTGACAAAAAAAAAAATAATCTATAGACCGCCTTTATTATACTTGCACCTGCACAGGTACAAGGCAATGCAATTTGGACCTAATGAGGTCAAATCACATTTAGATGTGTATCAGCATATTGCAGATCTTTGCGTATCCTTTGTTAAAATTTTATATCATTTGTTAAGATTGCAAATCATTTCAAATCATTTCACAATTTTCCATTCAGTCTCATGGCCTTCAAATATAATTTCTCCATAGAGAATTAAGAAGTGTGATTTAGCATGTTTTGTTGGTGCAGTGGGAAAAAAGACCGTTTACTGTATTACCGATTTAAAAAAAAAAAAAAAAAAAAAAGTTGATGAGGAGAATAAGGTCTGTGATTTATGCTGCTTTCACAAATATGTTGGTCAGTTGCAGTTATTGAAATAAAAGCATGTGTCAAAAACAGGTGCAGCAGGTTGTAATCAAAGTGCCTACTCTGCCATACACAGTCCAGCTTCCTGGTTAACCATAAACCTGCACTGCAATTATCTACCCTGGTGTTTCTATGTGATTAACTTGCGACGGTTTGTTACCTATTTACAGCCTGCTTGATTTTTTTTTCTTTTTTTTTTTTTTTTTTTAGATCTTAATGTGTTATGATTTTTAGAGATCATATTGTAGTTTAGTTGTCTGAATTATGATCAACTCAATACACGATACAACTAGTATCAGTTGGAGCTGAGAGAGAGATTTCCTCAAATCTTTTTCCTGGCTCGTTCTATGAAAGCTCAGTCTTTCCAAACCCCTGCTCAAGTATGTTTTCTCTGGCGCTTCCAGCCGAACACATGTTTTACTGATAAGGAGTTCAGAGAGAGGTAAGTGGTTGTCACGCTTTTTGAAACTGACAACAGGTGAACTTTTCCTAAAATGGCATCTAACAACATTAGAATGTTAACAAATCCTGCTCGCATGCTGGATGCTCTTCATACATGGTGAGATCATCATAGCCATGTGGCAAAGATCACGCGTGCTATCTAGACACTGATAATCTCTTAATGTACTGCATATGCCCTTGCTGAACGTACACTTGATAAAAACTGTATGGAGAGCGGCAAAAAAAATTTGTTTTCACGTGTGGTGGACTTGTTGAGGCTTGGGGGATGATTTGGCCCTCTATTTTTGAAGTCTTCTTAAGATTCACACCCTATTGTTATTGTGGTTCAAGTCACAAAGCGGGCTTTGGGAAGTCCGCAGTGTTGACCACAAACCTCTCTAATCCTGAATATAGACACTTTGGTTGGCTCTGGAAGTTTTTGGAACAGATTAGGCTAGGTAAAACCAATCTTACCTCACACCCTAGACCAATCTTTCAGGATAATCGAAAGCGACGTTAGATACATTTCTGGTTTCGTCCAGAAAGGGGGAATTTATTAGCTTCAGCAATCTTTTTGTGTGCACTGTGCTTCAACTCTGGAATCTTCAGGGAGCCCCTTTTAAGGAACCGTGACACAATGTGAAAGGGTCATGTCTAAAACAAACACGTGCGACAACACCTTCATGTTCCGACTGCCAAAATTCTTGACATAGATGTGTCAGCTCTTACTCACATGTGGTTGATATTCATGGCTCCAGTCCCATAACATGTTTGTGAGTCATTCCTTGGCTTTCTCTTCAGCTGTTGTCCACTCTTTGCCCTGGCCCCAAACTTTTAACCAACATTTGGATCTGCTGTCATTGGGAAGGCATGTGACATGTGCTAAATGATGCAATGGGGGGCATTTATGGAAGTCTAACCCAATTATAGTGATTAAAGACATTTATTATTTGATGTCGTTCCACAGCAGGCCAGACAACACTCATACAACTCCCAAATTCTCTTCTGTGATCAAACTATTTTTTCTCAAAATTCATCAAAGGCTGTTTTTCAAATGATTTGATCTACAGTATCTGGACCGGGGTTTTTTGGTTGAACATGGTAGAAACACACAGTCTTCAATGGTTACAAACAGCACGCACTTTCCATTAGATTGCATTATGTTTTAGGTTAGCCAGACTAATATTATTTCACTTGCGTAAAAAAACAGGTTTTTTTTCTGCTTGAGGAATGGAAATAAAAACAGAAGATGTCGTGTATTAGTTGAGCAGCTCCAGTTCCTGTAGAGTTACTACAGGTTTTAGATTATATTTTTTCATTTTTTAAGACCCTGGACTAATCTAAGCCCCCACCCTGAACAAATTGTGATCCAAGAATAGTATGATTCTATATTTTTCAAAATGTCCTGGTAGTTGTTGAACAAGTTGAATAATTAGAATTCAGGAAGTCCAGCCCAATACCTGTGATTAATGACTTAATGAACGTATGTCAATATTTTTGTGTATGTCGTGTATAGCTTCCTCTGTCTGCTTAAACCATCATCAAGACCCCTGACTCAGCTTTGTGTTCTTTGGCACTGCTGAGCTGCACATATGAGTGCGTGTGATCATATACACACTGACCGCCCATGCACAAACACGCACAGAGCACACTCCTTCCAGGTTCAAGCCTGTTAATTGAATTGAAACTGTGGCTTTGGCTCTTGGCTCATGTGTGACAGCATAAGTGCAAAAGCAGACCTTGTGCAGTCCTTGCAACTGACCATTTGATCACGTTTGCAGCTTTTTTTCCAATATAGAATGGTGATTGGTTTTGTGGTAATTCCCAGCCAGGCTACCGTGGCACACGAGCAGACCGTGAGAGATTGTCAGCAGCTCTAAAGAAACAAAAAGAAATCAAATTCTACCAAAGAGGAATATCTTTAAAGTCCATGGGATAATTAGGTCTGCAGACACACAAAGTCATTATTTGCAAATATAAAACTAACTAATACTCTTATTTCATATTTCTTTATTCTCGTATTTCTTCCTTTCCAGCAAATTTGCAATACTGCGTACATCTGCAATAGAGGTCCGGATAGAAAACATTTGTGCACGGCAGAGCTTTGAGGCAGATATTTTTAGTCGAAGACTGTATTTTAAAAGTCAACTTACCGAACTTGGTCGACTTTATTCCCCCAGCTCAACTGTGCACATCTGCGTCATCACTTGACCGTGAGCTTCCACAGTACCACTAATAGTTTAATATACTTTTTTAAAGTATTTTTTAAGCTAGTATTTTAAGTTAGTAAAACATTCATATGAGTCTTTCAAGTTCATGTCTACATGTGGAATTGGCCTGGGAATGTTTGTTGACTCCACATTATTATTCAAATGATAACCATTGTGGAGCTTTGACTATCTCGAGGCTTCTGCAACGCTTCTGGTTGGCAGGTTATTATCCGTTTGACAGCTATGACTGGTGTATTTGCATGTGGTAATAACTCCCCACAACAGTGTAAAGTAAGTGCTCATACAAGTCTCAAGGTTGTGAGGTACTCCGTCAAGAATTATTGGGCTGCAAGAAATGTAGGCTGCCCCGGAGGAACATTCCTGCTTAGTTTTGCACTGCAGATGTTGTACTTGAATAATGTTTCGATTGTTTTAATGCTGATAGCCAAGCTTTATAGCTCAATATGTGTCTGAGCCTGGGATGCACTGTAATTATTCTCAGTAATATATGGTGTGGAAACACTTTTTTGCTTGTGGTGTTTTCCTGAAAAAAATGCTGGCATTAGATTCAGCTGAACTGTATGCATTGGGTGCAATGATAATCTCTAACCTCATTGACAGAATATGGCATGTGATGTTGCTAAATCCCATGTACGGGGGCTCTTCGGTTCACAATGCAAGTTGAAATGTGCCATAGTTGATTACTAACCAATGCTAACAAGTTTGTGAAGTCACAATAAGAGTAAATAGATGTATGTTACATTCCTGTTTTTATTAGGTCTTTGTCACATAAACAGAATCTTAATTTTATCTTCAACATACCTTCGCAGCTGAGAAGCTGCCTTCAGGCTATGACTGCTATGGGATAGGCCTGGTAAAGTCTCAGTGTCTGCTCAGGTACGGTGGGAAAGGTGAAAAGACAAGAAAGTTGATCCCTAAGTAATGCTGGCAAGCTACAAATCACTAAGTGAATGAGAACTTCTCGGCTTCATGCACGTTAATTCAGGAGTTGTGTTTGATGTTGTCAACATCATAGAGACAGATGTTTAACGGATTCATCTGGTCTTGAAAAAAAAAAAAAGGATCATTCACTGATCATTAACTAATCACTAACTAATCATTCAGGAGATTTGTATGTAATCTGCTCCTAGATAAAGGCATCATAAAGGCTTTATCTTTCCCTCACATAATTTTGCCTTTCTGTGAATCCTTAAAAGGATACTAAACATAACAATTTTTATCAGTGAAAAGTTAATGTTTGTAAATCATTTTCATGACAATTATTTTAATGACTTTGGCATATCAGCAGTTCTTGTCTTGTGTTACATGTCGCACTAATCTAGGGCCAAAACACTACTCGAGCGAGTCAAGAACCTGGATTATATTAAAAAAAAATGCCTGCAGGCCTACACGAAACATGTCCCAGGTGTCTGTGACGTTGATTGGCGGAGCAGGAAAGTCATATTATAGGTGGGGATTGCTGCACGGTTACCATAGTACAGTAAACAGTGTTATCAGGCCCGCTGCAGGAGGAAGTGTCACTCCACTACTGAACGGTCAAACCTTAGCTTTTTGTGCGCTACTATTTCCGAATACTGAATGACCCTTTTGAGATGTGGATATTGTGATATGTGAATATTTGCACAGATTTTACAATGATTTTGTATACAGTACATATTCTGAGCCCTTTGTTAGGCCCTTTTGCCAGTGGTGTGGATTTATCAATCTCCTATGCCATTTTCAGTCACGTGTTACTTAGTTCAGATGGCCACCTTGACTTCAGATATACACTTTGTGGCTTGCCGCCTGCGTCTACATGCTAAGGTCAGATGTGACCCAAATGGAGCCACAGGCCTATTTAACATCAGTCAGGGGCCACAAGCCTCAAACAAGCTTCTGGCCTAAGGCTGACCTTTTATGGGTCGCCCACACAATTATACATTCAAGCTGGATGCTACCTCGTAGCGGGTGAACTCAAGGCCATTAGGGATTCACAATCATACGCAATGAATGTCTATAGCTGCAGTGCCACCAATAATAAAACAAAGGTCCACAAGGTCGCACATTAAAAGCCGACTGGCTTTGTGATATCCATTAGCAGCACGTGTATGAGGTAGATGAGCCTATGAATAAGTTTGAAGGGAAAGATTAACGGAACATTGTTACCATTAGGATCAACGTTATGGGAATGTATAGCCCCTTTACAACTGCCTGTTAAAGCTAACGCCTTTTTGCCACCGTAAGTAGTATCAGATCTGTAAAAGTCGTGAGACTGCGTGCTCAGGAATTCCACAATGCCAGGACACGGGTGTGAATTTTGACACATGAAAACTCACTTGTTCTGACAAAGCAATCTTCTTAAAAGCAATCTTATTTATCCGTCACTCCAGATGCTGGGACTGACATCACCGCACTTGGAGTGTGGAATGTTGTAAAAGCTCACAGTGGGAAAATCATGCTTTGCTGGAATGAATGGTAGCTGTCTGAATTGTACTGTATTACTGTTAATATGACTGTGATTACACCCTCTAATTAGGAATTTGTCCCCAAATTGTCACACATCATAGTATAACACTGATCTATACTATCACAGTTGTGGTCACATTTACGGTCATTATTTGCCAGAAATGCATTTGGATGCCATAATTATGAAACAAGCTGCTACAGTGTAAAAGCTAGATGTTTGATTTTTGGGGAAAAAAAAAAAATCCCAATAAGCAAAGAAAAAAAAACATTGGTATAAGCAGAGCTACAACTCTGCAACTGATTATTTTAATAATAGATTAATTTGTTTTGTCTGTTACTAAGTCTGACCCCAAAAAAATGTGTTTTAATTCCCTGGCCTTTTTCTTATATTGACAGTGTAGAAATTGCACACAAATTATGATCGAGTTGCTTATTTGGTCCAGGATTTAAAAAAAATAAATAAATATATACATATTTTTTTAAATTACACAAGGAATCAGTCTGCTTTCGTGGAGGATGAAAAAAATTGGAAATTATTTAATGTTGAGAAGCTGAAACTCCCAAGCGTTTGGACATATTCAATTTAAAAAGTACCTGATGTTTAGTGATTAATTTGATAGTAGATCAGCTTTCGATTAATCGTCACACCTCTAGGTATAAGCATGAAACTTCCTTCAAGACACATTGAACTAAGTTTAATTTACAGTTAAACGCAGCAAAATATGGATATATGGAACATCAAGAAAGAAAACAGTGCTTTTCCTGTGTAGTTTGTAGTCAAACATGGCAGATCTCCAGCCTGCTTTTGCCCTGATGTCATCTAACATGTCTCTGACCTCAACTAGCATCCTGTTCGACAGCCAACGATATGGCCACCAGATGAACATTTTTTTTTAAACTGCAACTTCACTGTGCGTAGTCACCCTACAAGGAATTATATGTGTTATTTTTCAATTGATTTTATGCCTTGGCTGGTTGTTTGCAAAGTAGATGCAAACTGAGTGTTTGTTGCTATAGCATTGTGTCCCAGCACTTCTGGCTTCCCTTGACTCTTTTCCTTCCATTGCCACCCCCCACTCCCGTCACTCTTCCTGCCTTCTGTACGGCTCTGTTCCATTCACATTTCCTGTTGTGTTGAACAAATGACACTACAATAGTTCGCTTGGAAATACTGTTGCTGGCCATTTAATGGTTTTATAATGCTATCTGTACTTGCTTAAGTGTCCATCAAAAAATACATTTACTAATACCATATGTTGGACTGCAGCCCTAAAAACTCAAGATCATGCTTTGGTGATTTCTGTGTAGATAAGATGTAAGCAAACGTCAGATCTTCTGTTGCCATTTTTTTTATAACGTTGAATATTCAGCTACATTCAATATTTCTTTCAATTGCTTTCAACACAAGACAGGAGAAGTGAGTGTCAGGTGTTAAATTTCACACCACTACCCCAGGATTACGGAATTTCCTTGCACCCAGGTGTCATCCCAACTCAGTTTTGACGTGGATACGGTTCGTATTTACCAAAGTGGAAAATTCTGGTTAAATGGATTCCCCTTTATTTGTCAATGTGGTTGATACAAAGCAGTGATGTGTGAAAGGGGCTTGTGATTTGGCATTTTGTGTGACAAGCATTTTCACAAGAAGTCTGGAACTTCTATATGTGGCCTGCCATTTGCTGGTGACCACCCCCAACGACCATAAGCGCCACTAAATGGATGGATAGATTAATGGAAGTATGAAAAACGTACAGCCTCATTTTTCAGTACAATCCATTCTTTTTTTTTTTTTTTTTTAATGGGCCGCCTGGGATGGAAGAATAAAACGAGCAAAGATACTGAGCACTATGATGATAATAGTAATCCTTTTCGTACGCTAGCTATATCATCCATGTTTGTCATTAGACATTAATGATGTTTTAGGAAGGAGATAATGTCAGCAACTCAGGTTTGAAAGGGATTTGTACTGTAAGATGCATGCTATTTAGGTTATGTATATTATCAAGAGAATCAGGGTAGATTAGGGGGGTTTGGATTAGAAGATATCGTACGTTCAATCCGTCATTGTGATTGAGATTAGAACACTCATATCTGCTTTGGTATTATTTACATTTACATTGTGAACCAACAAAAGTGTATGGATTTGTATTATGATTCCAAAGCAAAAGCCTGCACTCCCAATTTACTCATTAAGGGGAGACACGGGCTCCAGAACAAACACGCAACCGGCTTTGCAGGTTCACAAAACAAACACAACCTATATTGTTATCTGGACTCCATGCTTGCCTTCTGGGTGAGGGTTCTGGGCAAACAGGCCGCCTCCCCTAGAGCACCATACTCCGATACTGTACGTGCATGTGTGAGCAAATCAAAAAGGGAAGCAGTTTCTTCAAATGCAGCAGAACCAGTTTTCCGTTAGAAATCCCTTAATGTCCCCATCATTAAACTTTACAATTTCAAAACAAGGCTGTCTGTTGTGTATGATTTGAAAAAATAAATAGCTTAAATATTTTCCAAATCTGAAAAGTTGATCAACAAACATGCTGAAACATTTCAATAATTAAGAGTTTAAGTTTGTATTGTTTAGTTGTTTTTTTTTTTTTATGCTAGTATTTAACAAAGTAAATATTGGCTTTGAATATCAGTTATTGGCCTTCTAGAATAATGACCATTAATAATCAGTATCGGCCTTGAAAAAAAAATTGTCTTTTTTCTGTCATCTGAAAAATACATCATGTGCTCAAGTCTCGTGTAATATCCAATCACAGTTACACTTGCGAAAGTCACATGAATATACCCTGAAAACAGGTGAGCCATGATTAGTCATTACCGGAGTCTAGAGCATGTAGTATCATTTTCAGTCACCCGCAAGTGCAAAAATATATTTTGAGTGTATTAATCGTACTTTAAACAACAAATTAAACGTATGAAATATTTTTTTTACTGCTGAAAATAAGTAATTTTACTATCCCTTTAAACTGTAAAAAATAATTGCATGCTGTCTGCTCGCAATGTCAAATTACAACTGCTTTA
This sequence comes from Hippichthys cyanospilos, assembly GCF_059441005.1. Lineage (NCBI taxonomy): Eukaryota > Metazoa > Chordata > Actinopteri > Syngnathiformes > Syngnathidae > Hippichthys > Hippichthys cyanospilos. Next base: position 17,801,856 of record NC_142373.1, on the reverse strand, counting down.
CTGTATATGAATCTACTTAAACTTGTGCTTTACATCATTCTTACCCTTTTAGGTTTGTGTTTTATCGGAATCAATCCCAAAAACACCGAAACCCAGGGTTAATCCTTTGGTGATCGTTGAACTGAAATTTTGCACGAACTATAAGCTTGGAATTAAACATACAGATCACTTTTTTACCCTATAATGTTGGAGTGATTGTTGCCAAAATCCAAAAGAAAGACAAAACACTGCCATAGAGTCATGTGTAAAATACTTATATCACTATCATAGCATGCACTGTTAGAAGTATTTTGGTATAACAGTGTGTACATTGTACTTTTTTTTTTTTTGCCATGACCTCGCTTTGTATTCCTGAAGGTTTTTATAGTGTATGATTGTGAGCAGTTGTCGACTTGAGTGACAGCTGGCAGTTGAGAAATGGGCAAGATATTCCACTTCTTGCCGCTCCTTCACGCAGCTGAAGCCAGGAAGGGATAGTTTGAATTTAAAAACACCAATGGGCGCCATGTGAATGTTGCAAGTTGTTGTGACTGCGCCTAGTTGAGACACGAGGGCAGCAGCTGTGCACGCACTGCATGAAAAACACATCCCACAACTAACGCGCAAACAAACATTGGGCAAACGGTTTCCTTTCTTCCTGAGGATCACGTGATCTGCAGCAACCCATCCATCAGCTCAGGGCAGATGCGACACATGCATGTTTTAAACACATTGAAAAGAACAACTACCAGGACAGCTGTTTCCTGCGTGGAACACGTACGCAGAGGCTGGGTGTGTGTGCAATCAGGGGTGGCCAGACATTTGTGCCTAATTGGACTTTGTTTGTATGTTAAATATGTTTATATATATATATATATATATATATATATATATATATATATATATATATATATATATTTTTTTTTTTTTTCACAAACTTTTTTATTTCAACAATTAACATTGTTTAAATATTGACACACGGTAAGGCTCTTCAGATACTGACTTGATAACTTGGCTAGCTTGATGCTAACTAAGATGGCCCCAAAAAATCTCTGGACTTGTAAATGGTGCTTATTCTCTGTGGCCAGAACTGAAGACACTGGCGGCCATGTTGTGTTGCCACTTGCTGAGCGTGCCAAACAGAAATAAAAACTCAAATAAAGGTGTTCTTACATTATTTCCTCTTTCCACTGCAATGATGAAACCTGGGTGGAAGCCATAGGTAAAAAAAAAAAATAGCACAGGGAAAGGAAACCACACCGAAAGAGCTGAGCCCCCCCCCCAACAGAAAATGCTTCTAGACCACCGTGTTACTCCATTTGTCTTCAAGTTAAATCATTTATTTCCATGCCGTCTACAGAATACGTAACTATGACTTGGTTTCCTTGACTGCCAGAAAGACCTAAATGATAATCTGCAAACTAGAGTACTGTCATATTTTCAGAGCTTTTTCAAATGATTCACATGAAATGAAAACCTGGAATCCTTTTACAGCTCTTTCACAGCCTGAAAAGAAAATAATGGGCATTAACTAAGCATAACGGTTTGTATGGAATTGATCTGGTGTGGTTTATAGGTGGGCTCAGCTGGTTTCTTGAATGCATGTCAAGGCTGACTTATGACTTTAAAATATCCATTCCACAGATAAAGGAAATGTGCCTTCATTCAGATGTTAAACTACTTTAATTTACGCATCTGGCCCTTGTTTGGGGGCCCTTTTTTTGTGGTGGGTTATCTAACATTTCTTGATCCAAAGGCAACACATTATATTTGATACTCTAAGCTATCAGTTCCCTCTTCATCTAGCAAATTAATTTCTTTTTCATTATGAATGACTCTATATGTCACATGGAGTTGTGAGATAAGCATAAAGGAGAGCCAGAGGAATGAGGATGAGGGGAAGGCAATAGATCTGTTTGTTTTCCACATTCGTCATGTAGGAGGGGATTGGCCACACAGGACTTATAAACAAAGCATATACAGGAAATGCTCTGCAGCCATTGAAAATGGAATCTCTTCTGCTTTTTTCCTTCCGAGGTCACACACTCTTCCTTGTATTTGCGTCTTCCATCCTCACCCTCCTCATTCAGTGACACTTGACCTGCCGTGCCTCTGCTTTAATGCATTGCTTATTAGTTATCGTCACACTCCATTAAAGGTCCATGAACAGCTGAGGTGGCGAGAAGTCAGGACCTCAGCTGTCTTTAGCATTGTAATTCCCGGGTAGCTACTTGTTTTACTCATGCCTCAGGTCAAACGTGCTTGATGACCAGGTACACGCCTTTTAGAACAACACAAGCGCATGGTTTTCCAATGAGATTGGGTGTTTTAAGTGATTCCTGCACTAAGCTTTTGAGGGGTGGAGCGGTGTTGTTTGTTTAGTTTGCTTTGTTTATTTTTAGGAGTTGCACATAAACACATTGCTTTTATTAGGTGGCAGTCAAATTATTTTACTCATTTCAACAACGCGATATTTGAATGTAATTTTTGTAATACGTTACACATAAACTAAGGCTGCAACCAACACTTTTTTAAATAGCTAATGACTGTATTAATTTATTGATTTATTCATTATTTTTTTAAATCACGGATTTAAGTTCCATTCCTTTATTTAAAGAAAGGGAAAAAAACCCTTCAGAAAATAAACTACCATCTTTGATTACTTGGTTAGTGGTTTGGTTTGTAATATGCCAGAAAATCGGCAAAACTGTTGGTCAGTATTTTTAAGAGTTAAAGTAGATGCAAATGTCTTATTTTGATTCAACACAATTCTATTGAGTCTGCTTTTATGAGTACTAAAGACGTCTGAAATATTTCCTATTGAGAAGCTCAAATTAAATTTAATTAATTAAATTTGAGGTTTTTTAACAATCAAATATCATTTTTTTTTTGTCTATTAATCGTTGCATCTCTTAACTTCTTTCAGTCTCCAAAAGTGTATGATGTCTAGGTAATCAGACTTTTGGATTCCGCTTAGCTATCACTGTTGTCCAAAACTCACAATGAATTGGAATTTAAAATATTAATTAGACAAGTTGAAGTAACCAGGAAAGGTGGACAACAACAACAACAACAAATGGCCTAAAAGTTCATAGCATATAATATTTGGTTCATTGTGTCCTATTCATGCTGATCTTTTAAAATAATAACTGATAACTTTCCTCCTTACGCAAAGAATTCGCCACACTCTTTTGTGTAAATTAATCTTTTCAGCTCTGGCATCTCCTCACCACCTTTTGTTTTCGTCATCTCGTTGACTAAAAACCCGTCAGTCAGGTGGAACTTGTCTGTGGGTGTTGGTAGCGGTGTGCGCTTCCATTTGGCTCATTTTGGCTTTTAAAATACAACTGTTTTCATAAATGTATAACTTGCTTAATTTAATCCTTTTGATCGCGTCTAGTGTTGAACTAGCAAAGTTTTTCTGTCGACAAATGAATGGTCGAGGTGTTTTTACTGAGGAAAAAAAAAAAAAAACACTCAGTGGAGATGGTGAAGACCTGAATCAATACTGAGTGGCTGCCCTGGCCTGACATCAGATGAGAGTCAGCCGTCAATATAACTCCTCTCTGATGAATCTTGAAATTGAATCAACTGAACTGGCAGGGGCAGCATAGTGGACGACTGGTTCACACATCCATCTCACCGTTATGAGATTAGGGGCTTGAATCTTAGTTCTAGCCTTACCGTATTGACAGTGATAGACATTTCGCCTATACATTCCAAAAACATGAATGCATTTAATAATAATAATAACTCCAAAACATTTTGCATGTGTGTTCCACCACCCCCCCATATCTTCTCACATTCCTTCCTATCTTAACAGGAAAGACAAAGGGGAAACAAAAAGGCCACTTCCTGTACTTTTAGCAAGCAGTTCAAAACAATAGAGCAGGGAATGCATGGCAACCTACAGTAGCAAGTGTAGGAAAGATAACTTGGATCTCTTGTCCCTACTATGAAAGCATTCATTTTAAAATCGCAATTATTTTTGTTACATCTTAAGTGGAGTCATTTTTTCCTGGTGTAAAAACGTGTGATCCTGGTGTAGTTGCTCAGTACATTAACAGCTTTCTCATGGTTCTGGTGAGAAAGTTGTTTGCTTTGAAGCTTTTTGATGATGACGCGTAGATGACTTTCCACCAGGAGCTTTGCCGAACCAGTTGTCCACATGTTAAATGATCAAGGAGAAAAATTACTGCCTTTCATAGATTGAAATTGAAATTGTGATTTTTATTTTGGCTTCTCCTGTTCTTTAAAATGTTTTAACCAAAGAAAAATGATCTAGAGTCTAGAACAGCGTGTTGCGTTTTCAAATTCCGGATGTTGTGAACGTACCCTGAATGTACCATGTTGCTAGCGTTGCAAGCAAGTAGCCTATGTGATTCTTCCATCCCTAAACATTTTTTAAGCTGTTAAATGACACCCTCGTTGAGTTGACGTTTAAACTAAATGCACAACGACTTAAGACTTATGACATACACATATTGTATGTTTAAATACAAAACATGTCTCATTAAAAAAAATGCTAGCACTAATTCTATAGTCATTAGAGGGTACCGTTCAAAATATATGCTAACTGGAAATTAGCACCGTTTTTGTGACTGATATTCCATCAAATACTGAATATTCACACACATACTCAGTGGAAACATACATACAGGTAAGAGCACAAAACTTATAGTGATAGTTAAATTGAAATGTCTGTTTTCATTTTAAAGTGTATCTGTGGTGCTCAGAGGGCAAACTACATATACCCCATAAATGGTGTATAAAGAAAAACGGCATCCAAAAATGTTTTTGGTTTTGCTGCTTTTATGAAATCAAGCTTATGATACCTTGAAGAAACTATTTCTTGTTGTTTTTTCTTCCATCGTCCCCCATTCGATGTGCAGCATTTTCTGGATAGGATTCTGATCATTCGCAAATTTCCAAAATCAGTATTGATAATTTGTGGGTCCTTTTGCCAGTATTGACGAAATCTGGCGAAATCGGCTGTGATTCGGGAGACAATAAGGCTCAAAACCGTGACTTTTTCAGTTAAACTGGAACGTCTGGTCATTCCAGACAATGGTGCCCCGTCGTTTTAGCACATGTCCCGGTTTAGCCTGCTCTGCACTAAGTTGGCAGATCATGTCAACCAAAAGCTTGTTTTGAATCTTCAGAGGATTCACTGTATATGATAGCTAAGAAGCCGTCTATAGCTTCATGTAAGATTCATGGTCTTAGCTTCCCTCCCTAACCGTTTGCAGACATAGCATGTGGGCAGGCTGATTTACTTCAAAGTGCATTGCCTCGCCCTTATTTTCCTGTCTCTGATCTCTTCCTTTTTTTGTACTGTCTGTTTTGTTTCCCATTGCTCAATCAATATATCTCACCTCCAGCGAGCTTTCTGCGCCCCGTTTCCTGCTCTTGCCCTTCACACTCCCCCATCCCCACCACCATCCCGTCTCACTGCACTTCAAAGGCTTGCTGCAGTTAGGTTCCACGCCAAGGCCAGGTACCCTCAGGAGGAATGCCGAGTCGTGTGGAACTACTCTATGTCTTATCTCACAAGAATAAGAGTGGAAAAAGTCTTTTTTTTTTTAAATAGTTGAGGTCATACTTTGCGGAATGCATACTCTGCCTTGTTTGGTTGGGATGAAGTAAATAGTATGTGAGAGGCTATAATCTTAGAATGACTATATACTTGTCTTTTTTTGTAGTTATGTGATCTTCATTCATCCTATTTTTAGAGCAGCCTCATACTTTTGAAGAAACTCTCGAAAACTTTCTGCTACAAATAGCAAACTATGTGAAAGGCAGGCAACACAGAAATGCTTTGTAAGGACCGGGTTGTGTATTATCTCCCCGCAGTCGCAAATCTCACCATACAATTACATGTTTCCATTATCGGATTTCTCTGCTCGGACTCAAAGGGTCGTTACCTCTGAGTGAAAACCCGGCCTTCCCAAACAAGAGGCGAGCTGGCAGGTAATGTGTAATGGAAAGTTGGAAATATGTATACAATTCAGAGACATTCATCCTAGTGAGAAATGCAGCAATGTAGTGTCATTTATTTAGCTGGAGTTGACATAACATGAGTAACTGTATAATTAACCAGGATGTTCTGGCTTTTACACAGCAATAACATTGGTGAGAAATTGGCTCGGGATGGAAATTCACTTGTATTGCAGTAATATATTCTAGAGATTGTGCAGTTTGCGAGTGATTCCAAATGCCAGCCTGACATAGATTGATTGTGTGTTGTGTTTCTTTCTATTAGAAAAAAACAGATGTGAGAATGTTCAACTAAAAGAAAGATGTTGGAGTTGTCTCGGTAGGCTGGGAATCATTTAACTTAAATTATTTTTAATTGCCTGACCTTTTGTTAAGAGACCTGTAGAAGCTGAGCCTCATTAAGATCCCACTCAGGAGGAAACACAAAGACAAAATGTCGACCATTTCTAATGTTGAACCTATCGATCTTGTCTATTAAACTTTGGTGAATTTGTGAATGAATATCAGTCACTGTGACAGGTTACAAATTTTATTTAATTTTTTTTGGTATTTACATGATATGTAATTAATTTTCTCATTTTATACTGAGTATAACTGGATCATTTCTTATGCCTCTGAAAATTTTATCTTTTGCTGTTATTCATTTCTCCTTTGCGTTGTTGACCTGGCATTCGAAAGACCAAGCTACTTGTATACAAAGTCAATTTTCCATTTCCCTTTTTAAGGTTAAACACACGTCACACTCATGTAACCAAACACTGATTTTGAATTTCCTTCCAAAGTCCAAGTCTGTACGAGAAACAAAAGGCATGTTACTCTTCCCTACTCACACAACCACGTTTGTGGTGAGTGATTGGCTCACTTTCATGTGAGTGAATATGTGTTCGAACACCCTTAATTGGATTCACCACGCTGTCCATGTGTGTATGGTGAGCTTTTTGTGTGTTTCATGCAAAATAAAAAATCCGGAATCCCCTTACCCGATCCCTCGTAAGAGCCAAGGTATTTATACAGTATGCATGTGTATATGCTAGGCGCTTAATGGCTATGCCTGTATTAGGCCAGTTGAAAACATGCTCATTCATATGGTAAATACCTTGCAACGAAGACAATAAATCTGGCTGTGGCCTCTAAGACCCGACAGAGCATTGAGGAGTGCCCACAGGGCCGCCCATATCTCATATAGCAGGAACTGTGTGTAGCTTGCCATGAAGTTGAATAAAATGCAGCAGCTTACTCCCCCAAGTAGAGGTTGGTTACATTCATTACCACAAGTTATCAGTCAAAAGTGTTGCATTGATCTGCATCTTATTAATTAGAATTATTTTTTTAATACATTGCATGTGAATATAGTATTAAACAGCAATGTGTTGAGGAATTTAAAAAAATGCTACCAAATTGTTTTTTTAAACAAAATTATATCAACATTGAGACCTTTTTTTATGTCTTGTGGTGCAGCAATTCTTGTCATGTTTTTGTGTTACTAGTAGTTGAATGGGTGTCATTTAACACATTTACTGTATGCTTAATTTGTGTGTTTTGTGTGTTGTTTTTTTAAGTTGTATGTACAACTTACTTGTATTGCTTACCTAATGATTGCTTGTAAACATTGATTTGTTTTGTTTTAAATGACAGGTCTGTAGAATGATCTCATCATTCTGCATGGGGGCGACATGGCTCGGTGGTAGCGTGGTCGTGTCCCAGCCGAGAGGCTGTGGGTTCGATCCCCCGACCATCATGACCATGTTGAAGTGTCCTTGAGCAAGACGCTGAACCCCCTAATTGCTCCTGATGCCGCGTCATCAGTAGGTAAATAACAAGTTAGTGTAAAGCGCTTTGAGTACCCAAGGTAGAAAAGCGCTATATAAGTGAAAGTCCATTTACCGTCAACCAAATTTCATGATATATTTTGGGATAGGTATTGACTTAAGTGTAATAATTGATGAAATGATTTAATCTTGCATCAATGCAAACAGCAGACATGCATAGAAGGGTGTCTTTTAGTGTCACGTGTGTACAGTATCAAGTCTGTGCATCGCTAGCTCTTAATTATAACACCCCCCCCCCCCTTTTTTTTTCGTCTTCTTTGCAAATCAGCACACAGCTGCAACCGCCTCCCAGGCAGCACTGCATCTAATGACTCATTATTCACACTGTCTGTCTGCTCACAAGCCTGTGGGGTAGAGACGAGCGGATTTCTGGACTCATTTTGTATGTGTGTGTGTGCATATGTGCATAATGTGATGAGCAGGTTATGAATTAGCAAAGTGCAAACGAAGGGTTCGTTAAGTCCCCTTATTCATTGGGACTACTTAATTATAAGAAATGCCACAGAGGGTTTCAACCGATGACGGATGGTGAATTTGGAAGACATTGTTTGTGCTAGTATGTGACAAAATCGAAAAGTAATGTAGTACATGGCGTTATAATCATGTCAACTCATTTTTCCTACCTCCTCTCCCCTCCCCTCCCCTTCTGGTTTCATCAGCTGGTGTCATGTTGGTTGTCATCGTCAGTCAACTCATTTTTCCCGCAGCCATTCCCCCCACTTTACCTCTCCTAAACCTTTCGGTATTTCACTTGTCACAAGGAAGACACTACATCGCATTTCTGCCATTCAAAATGACTTGTGGTATTTAAAAAATCTCAATAGTCACATCTTGGAGTTGCTCTTAAGGTTAAAAAACATCTGGTGGATTTAAATGGATTTTGTAAAATTATGTTCCACTTTGGGCTGTAAAAAAGATTGTACCCTACCACATACACCGAGTCCTCATTTCACCCATGTCAACATACAAAATACGAACAAAATGTCATCAGTTAATTTGCATAGAAATACGCTTTACAAAAAATATGGTGAATTGTTGCCAGACTTGGATTATTTTCATTTTATGGTCGGGTTTTTCATACCTTGTTTTACTGTAATTATGACTTAGGCTTCGGTTAGAATTAGCTTACTAACAATACAACGTGATGCTGATTTCCGGTCTACTTGTTTTGCATACCTATAGTCAACACTTCATATCAAACATAGGAAGTCACTTATGACATTATCATCATAATGGGTCATAAATGTTACTGGTGTTTTCCCTTTCGGAGTCTTTTTGAATCAAGTGACACTGAACACATTTTGCAGCGGTTGTGTGTTAGCATGCAATCGTGTTGGGATTTGAACTAACACACAAGTCTTGACATGACATGATATTATAGCCTCAATGAGCAGGAACACACCAGAGGATATCCGCTGTGTGCACACTCAGGCTCATTATTCCGCTTACTATAGCAATAATTGAACCCAATTATATCAAGCTCTTCATAGGAACGTAATGCCAAAGGGTGACTATGCCAATGATTTCAGCCATAAAACAACCACATGTGCTCACTCACACATACACACAAAGGGTGGCATACCAGCTGGGGCTTCCGCATGCCTCCCCACCTCATACAGCATTGAAACCTCATGACCGGACAATCATTTATCCTTAGACTTTTCCTGATTCCAATAAAAAAAAAGTGTATTATATATATTAGTTCAGATTCCCGAGTTCAAATCAAGCTTGGTCTGGCCTTCCCGTATGGAGTGTGCATGTTTTCCCAGAGCCCATGTGGGTTCCTGGCTTCCTCCCACATTCCAAAAACATGCATGGCAGGTGCATTGGACACTCTAAATTGTCCTGAGGTGCGATTGGGTGCGTGATTTGTTGTTTGTCAGCCGATGAATTGCAGACACATTCACACATCTGCCTACCATACCTACAGTGAAGTATGTCGATTACTGGGTTATTCAATAGAATAATCGATAGGACACTCAGTGTAAAAAGATTTGACAGCCCTAATGTATCGTAGCTGAACTTCCCTTAACCATGGGTTTAACAATGCGAAATCTGTTGGGGCTTGGGACAGGGACAATAGGCTCAACACTGGCACTGTACAGGTTGTACCACACTGTACATGTGTGGTCACCTGACCCTATAATGCTCATAGGTTGCCTGTCACCCCAGCTTTCTCTTGACAGTCAAACAAGTTCATCATGTGTAAGTTCACCTCTACAAGCATGTTGTAACAGGCATAAATGCTTTCCGGTGTTTCTGTGCATGTGTGTTTTGAATCGGTATGTGGGAAGGTTGGATGGGGGGGGGGGGTGGAAGTCTGCTTTGACACCCTAATCCTGAAGCCTAGCCAAGCTTTGTATTGGAGAGGGAGGGATGGAAATAGTGTGGGTAAAAGAAAGGGGGGTATTACAAGCGAGGGAGGGGAGTTATTGGGAGGGAGGGTGAGGCAGATGGAGTTCATTCAGTCGAAACAAAGAGATGCTGAAGGGTCTGACTTATGACAGGAGCACCTCCTTAGACTGTGCCAGTTTGCACTTTTTTTCTCCTCCTCTTCCGTCTGGATTGGAGACACATCCTCTGCTTCCTCCTTAACACGTGAGTCATTCAGCCTGTGCATGTGTATATTCGTCAATGACTTACCCGTCAGCTGCCTAGTTATTTATTTTATAATCTTGACATGTGGTCACCTCTTTTGGTTTGGAGCTCCCTTCTGTCAGTCTTTTACTGACAGCTCAGCAATTTTGTTCCGAGAGCACAGAGCGGTCCGATTGTGAGAAGAACGTTTATCTTTTCTTGCCATGCACGCACGAAATAGGTCAAATACAGTGTTTAAAAAATCTGTCAGATGCATGTTTGCTCTGGGGATGAGCATCGAAGCATAAAATCAACATTTGAATTTTTTTGGGAGGGTTCATGCGATGACAGCTGGACACATCTGCCTTTGTTGGCCCATGTGCCCGTTCACTGTTGTGCTTAAATTTGAAACAATGAAATTTCTCTGGCAAAAGAGAGCGGCTGTGTTGGTAGATTGGGTCGGCCTGGCACAGGAACCGACTTTATGAAAACATATCATCTCAAGTTAAAGTAATTAAGTGTTTAACAACAACATTTGTACCTCAATATAGCTGGTGTTTCTAAAGAGTGATATTTGCAATTTAAGTATGATGTCATTAGAACCTGATAAGTTGATTATTTATTGATATTATTGATTGATATTCATAAAAGTACGGGAGACTCTACAGAAGGCGTTCTAAACATTCCGTGTTATATTGAGTAGATTAGAGGTGTATTTATTGATATTATTGATATTCATAGAAGTACAGGAGACAATAGAAGGAGTTCTAAACATTCTGTGTTCTATTGAGCAGATTAGAGGTGCAACAATTAATCGACATCTAATCATTTTTAATAATCGATTATTGGTTTGGAGACCTGCAATTTTCCAAATGCTGAAATTTCAACCTGAAGATATTCTTTAAATTGATTTGTCAATTAAAGCAGGCTTATTAAGAAAACATTCTATTTTTGATAAATACATAAATAAACACCTTTCTCAATTGATCAATTAACAAACAAAATGATCAATAAGTTAGTAGATTATTAAAATAATTGTCGAATGTGACCCTAATGCAGGATAATAAAGCCATTATGCATTGAAGTAATCGAGTGGGGAAACAACATCTTTATTTATAAAATTCTGTATTGTTAACTCGAGAAAATGTTCTATTTATGAATAAAGAGTTTGGATTTTTCTTTGTTTTCGAACATTTTGATTTATAATAGACATATTGATTGAGATTTATTGACTAATCAATTGTTAAAATTGTTGAATGCACCCTTAGAACACAATAAGGCCATTGAAAATAAATATAATATGAACAACTCTTTGGGAGACCTCCAAAGTCTTGACCTTAGCCTTGACCTCAACGCAACAGCTTTGGAATGAACTAGATTATAATTTTGCTCCAGTTTGACAATTTGAACAATTAACAATCATGTGCTGGCTAACTTTTTCCTGTCACTCTCGAATAAATCTGTAAATGAGATATGGTTGTCCATGCCAATGACGGGGTTGGAAAGCGGTCCTGAAACTGTACTGTGCTGATGCAGTGTAATTTGCGCTGAAGGCACTACTTTGCCCAAAAAGTCATCAGCCACTTTTACTCAATACCCATCTGTCCGTTAAAATCAATACCACAAAGCAGAGGATAGTGACTCTCTTCCCGTCACTCTCTAGAAAGCACTTGGGGAAATTGGGATTGAATGCCGGCGCAGCAGGATGTTTACGGTAACAACTTCAGAAAAGTGTCTCGAATGAAAATGAATTGTCTCTTCAGACAGTGTTCAATTGTACATAAGCCAAAAATGTGGACCCAGGCTGCTATTTTTCTTCCTCTTTGAATGTCCCTTTGAATGTTCTGAAATAAAGACCGTCTGGAGGTCAGACTAAGACCATTACACTTAGTATGTGTGGACATGCAGCTCTCAAAATTGGACAGGAGAGTGGAAAGGTTAGATTACGGGTACAGGGGAAGGTCAAATGAGCAGGTTTTTGATTAGGACAGGGAACACAAAAGACACCTTCCATCGGAACCCCAACCCCTTCATGATTTTCTACAAGTCCTGCTGCACCAATTTCTCACAGCTCACTTACATCATAAAGCCTACAGTCAGCACGAGGGAGGAAGGAGGTCAGGCAAAGGTTTTTCTCCTATCCTGTGTCGACTCACCATGAGCTGCAGTGTCCCTCGAGACTGTGTAATTTGATGGAGGTGTTTAGCACTCCCCTCACTCCTTCCTCTATCTGCCCTTCTATTTCTAAACTGCATCCTTAGATAACACCCTCCGTTATTCCCCAGGCATTAAGCCACATATTGACCTTTTAACCATCCAATATTCCTTCAGTGAAACCATCCCCTGATGCATTATTTCTCTAGAAATTCTTTACAAAAAACACAAAAAAAACTCAACTTTTAGAATTTTTACTGTAGGAAATAACATTATATGAAACAAAGCTGTGTGTGTAGCTGTTGCAGCCATACAACCATTATTTTCTCATTCTATGCCTGCCACATGTTAACTGTTTTGGAATCCAACTCTTCAGTGCCACCTACGAGTTAACTCGTTATTATTCCTCTGTCACTGTTTATTTGCCGAGCATTGGTGTGTAGTGATTAAAAAAAAAACACTAAACAACAATTACAGTATGAAACAAGAGGGACTGATTCTTGTACTCAACAAACTTTTGGATCAGTTACTGGTTCGGTCATTGTTTACAAAATAAAAGCCCATATTGTCTTGTTTTGATTAAACATAAAAGATAATCGGTCTGTTTTCATGAAGAGCAACAAAAATCAACAAATACTGATGAGAGGCTGTTGAGAGGATTTGAACAATTTTAGGTTAAAAAAAGGTTCTAATCCATGATGTGATTATTAAAATTGTTGTGGATTAATTTGCCAACTACGGTATTTTCCGCACTGTAAGGCTCACCGGATTATAAGGTGCACCCTCAATTAATGACGTATTTTAAAACATTTTCCATATATATAAGGCGCACCAGATTATAAGGCGCACCCCCAATTAATGACATCATTTAAAACAATATAGTAATACTCAAAGTAATAAAAATAATAACTCAAATAATAACTCTAAACTCTCAATAGCATAATAACTCAATGTCAATATGACCAACCTTGTTCAACTGTAAGCACACAAAAGAAACAGGTAAAGCTTACTTTATCACTTCATTCCTCATCTACGAATCCAAATCTCAATATTGATCCATATATAAGGCGCACTGATTATAAGGCGCACCATCAGCTTTTTAAAAACATTTTAGGCTTTTAGGTGCGCCATATAGTGCGGAAAATACGGTAGTTGTCGATCAATCAATTGAATTCGACCCCTCTAAACGAGTGTCATTCACCCTTAACATTGATGGCAAATAGGGAGTGCGAATGTTCACATTTTTTAAAACATTGGTTCTCAAAGTGGGGTCAGCGGATCTCCCAGGCTCCGTGGCCTGACTATACAAATAATTTTGGTTATTAATAAAATAAAAATAAAAAAATCGTCACGCTTCCCTCTGGACCTTATGCGGCACTTTGCACTGTAATATTCAGGTAAAGGGTCATTGAAAGACTTAGCTGTTTGTTGCCGGCTCAAAAGATTAGCTTCCACTGAGACATAACTTCATGGCTCAAGATGCACTCGGGCCCTGCTCGCCTACCGAAGCTCCTCAAGCTACAATTTAGGGGAAAAGCACTCCCATTGTGTGCTTGTCCAGGCGTAATGCTGCGGTGCATGCACGCTAACGCCCTGGTATGCACATAGACATAACGCCAAAAGTGCACGGACACACACTGATAGAGACGCGTCACGACAGAAGAGTCAGTGTTGGGTCAGGAGGCGCTGCCTATGGAGAGTTGGGTATTGTTAGACATTAAACAGTGCAGCCATTCAGCTGTCAGGGGTGACTCAGGAGAAGTGTGACAACAACAACACCTGCCTTCACACTACTGCATTGTTGCGCTTCATGCTAGAGTGGCAGAGCTATGGCAACGATATTACCACAACAGCAGTGAAACATTTTATGTACAGTGCTGCAAAACCTATTGTTGAAGCACATATATTGGGTATATACTTATTATTTCGTAGTGTTTTGGTCATATTACACTGAAAAGCAGAATACTTGGGTGCCCTATTATTTTTCACAAACAGTTTTACCCCGCTAGATTACAGTCGATTTATTCGCCCTACGATGTGTGAAGTTGAAGTCAATTTGATTCTGAGTATCGTACAATACCAAGCCCTGATCCAACCAATCCATTGTAGCGAAGAAAATGAAGACCACATTCAAAGTCTCATTCAAAATTGTATTCTTTTTTTCTTTTGATAAAGGTATACCTAGATGATAACTTTTGTTTATTCTCCTGATACCCAGCCTATTCATTTTTCATTGCCTTCTCAATTTTGTCTCAGAAAGACATCGACCTAACCCTTACTTGCGTCCCAACCAAACATGAGACAAACCAATAGAAAGGGCAGGATGTCCTCTACTGTGCACAATAGGACTTATGTAGTTGGGAAGCTCGAATGAGTCAAAACGTAAAACGACGTAAAACATATGTCCAAACAAATGGAAAACATATATATATAAAACATTTGGAGAAAATATATACATAGATAAATATTAGTAATTGCAATTTTTGTTTGGTGCACTAGGTACCGCAGTCATAAAAAAATAATAAGTATTGTGTTAATACAAAGATTAATCATACATCACAGTGTGCATATTATATTCATACAGTCTTTGAAAAGCATTTTTAAAATTAAAAAAAATATTTCATTAATTTGTTGTGTTTCAAATATATTGCAACAATTTTCCTCCCAATGATAATTATTGCCATCTGTATCCTCTTAACTGCACTCAATGGTGCTAATGGGGGCACAATGCTGAATAATCAGGGCTTAACAGTTTGAGCCATTTGTTCCATTTACACAGCTCTGTTGAACTTTGCCTGTTCACTTGACCTCGGACCGCACTCGACCCCGTTTTGAGCAGATATACATTTAGAGGCATGATCCAATGATCTCCATTCACGGTACATGAGCAAAGATGTGTCTGCTGCTCTGCTTGTATTGTGTTTCTTGCCTCCTGCTGATGCAATGAATATGTCGTATCGGTTAACAATTTTATCATACATAGCATTATTTGTTGACAGATTTTTTTTCTCCTCTCTTTCTGTATGTTCCTCAACAGCCTGCATTGACTGCCACTTGCCAAATTCAATCTAGGTTGTCACCATTCTTTGTTAGCGTTAATTTTTTTTAATTTTTCCTGTGAAGTTGGCATTCTATTTTACTATTGGGTAATTTTTAGGCAAAGGAAATAATAATTATTATTATTTTTTTTTAAATCCAACAGTGGTAGTTTGTGTTTATAGCATAAGGGTATCTTACTCTTGTGTATAGGTCTAGTAAAGACACCAAGCATTATTGGTGGCCGGGTGCTTTAAATATCACTGCCGTTAGAGGTTATGATTAACAAAATCATTTCATAAAAATTGATGTGATGTAAACTATGTTAAAGGGTAAAATTTGCATAGAGGCACAAGTATTTTTACGTCATCTCCCTTGGATAGAATGGGATGGAAAAGAAAGGTTTCCTGTGCAGAATGCCAAATGCAACATGGTGTGTGTTTGTGTTTGTATATATATATATATATATATATATATATATATATATATATATATATATATATATATATATATATATATATATATATACACACACACACACACATGTAGTCTTCACACCAATTTTAAAACAAGATCACCTTAAGATTCAAGTGGTCCCAGTCCGAACATCAAAAACAACAGCAACACACATACATACGCATACACATAAGAGCTCATCTAAGCTAATGACTCATCTCTCTGCCCCTCTACCCTCCCCACCCCTCTGTTTTTCGTTGCTGTGCAGGGGACATCACTCAGAAGGGCTATGAGAAGAAAAGAAGCAAACTGTTGGCACCGTACATCCCGCAGATACAAGGTAAGGATATTTATTGATGTTTTAATGACCGCATATTTCATCCCCCAAAATCTGCAAGAAATGCTCACCAAATATGAAAAAAGACTGTAAATGACGTTTTTATTGCATATGTAATATTCATTTGAAAACTAGATTGTGAAAAACCAAATAGCGTTGAACACATTACTCAAAATGGGACGCTAACAAATCACAACAATGGAGGAGGACAGAAATCTCTCAAGGTGATGTAGTTGTCGATGTGGCTTTTGTCAACAGTGAGGAGGTGACTAGCATTTTACTCCACAAACTCCACTTTGCTGCAGTGGTTCAGTCTCCATTGGTGATAAATGAGATAAAATACACCTTTATCAATCTTAAAAGTTAACCCCTTAAGATCAATGTGGACATTGGGCCATGATGATTCCTATAAAGATAGTAAGAAAAAAAATGGAAAACTTTTGAATGTGTGTTTATTTTCATCATTTGTCATTGATTAATGTGCTTGACTAGTGAGTGACCTGCATTGGTTTTCCGTATCCAGCTATGCTCTCTGGCTGAGCAGCTATAACAATATTTGGTGGTGCAGTGAGCAAATAGTGAAAAAAGAAAAAAAAAGATCAGTAGCACAAGTTTTAATGACATAACAGTTTGTCATGTGACGTCAACCTCGTCTTCCACTTAAAAAAGAAAATACTAACAGATGATTTGCTTTAATGGAAATACATCCAATGTACTCAAATGCACATATGGTGATGACTTTCCATAACGTTCATAGCATACAACATTTCTCCCTGTCAAGATATATCAAAGGCCTACCCCATATTGGAAAAATATGCTCTTAAAATACAGGTGTTGCAACATCGCGATACCAATATTATGGCAATATCTAGCATGCTCCAAAAGTAATTATATTTTTAATCTTCAAAAATTGCATATTTTTCCTTGCTTTAAAGAAAGCAAAATGTCAATAGCAAGTGCTGTTGGTGCAGTGCAGTAGAAACGAGGCATTTACACCCACCTCAGATCTTTTTCATCTATTAAAATACATGTTTTGAAAAGAAAAAAAACATGGACCAATAAAAGTCTCTCCTGTGGCAGGCCACACAACTGCTTGACTTAAAGTGCCTTCTGCCCGGCAACCCAATCTAAGATCCTGGCGTGGGGATAAAGTGTTCCCTTTAAGAACTGAAAAAAAGCCTTTCCTTTAATTTGTGTTAGTGGCCATTAAAGCAGTACAACAGACCGGCATACGATTGAGGTGCCTGTCTTTGCTCACAGGATGCGAGTCACGCTTATTCTTCGCAGTGTCCTGGAATGTCCTCAGACCATATTGAACTTGATGCGCTAAATGCCACTTGTGTTGTTTAGTAGATAAAGTGTGTGAGAGCTTTGCTCAGCGTTGCAGCATGTGAGTTATATTGCTGTCTAAGAGTTGCTGACAGCATGGAGCTCAATGATCCCTACTAAGATGCTACCATTGAAAGGCCAGGCAGGCGGACGGCTGCCCGTTAACCGTATCCCGCACCAGGCTAGCTATTATGTACTGGATGCGCTTAATAACTTCATTTTATTATCGTGATTTCTAGACTACTGAAGGCAAGTGAATGTAAGCCACACCCACTACATTTAAAGAGGATTTTGTTTTTCGGGATCGCTGTTGTAACAAGGGATATTTACACTGAAAGATGTTTGAATTTAGGGGTTCCATCGTACTTTTGAAAGGCGAATGATAGTTACGTTAGTTGTTGGATAAAGAACTGACTGCTGAAAACAGAGCTGCGCATACATAGTAGTTTGTCGTTTTGACATTTTCTCCTTAATTGCCTCCTTTGAGCTGGGCATTTCAGATTTGCTTTCCCTTGAAATATGAAAAGTGGCTGTTCATCTGAAAGTGTGGCTGGATTAAAAGAAGATGAATACATTTTTGGTAGATTATCGGCGCTGTTATTTGGCATTTTGACAGCAGCATCGGCTTTTTTTTTAAATCTGACAGACGCAAATAAAGCAATTTAAAACTGTTACCTTCAGGAAACTATTTTCCTAAACGTTCAGGAACTTTGTATGAGATTATTCTCTTCATAATAACATGGTTTAAATCAAAGCGTAATTTAAATAAATATAGTTCTAAGAAACCTAGCATTTGAATGGGGGATGCAGACTTTTTATATCCATGAATGAACGATTCCCTCATCTTTTTTTCACAGGTGTAGATCCGGCTCTACAGATTGACAGTCGGATACAGGCCTCCTCCCAGGCTGTTCTGTCCAAACACAACAAATGTCGGGCAGCCAACACTAGGGATGAACGCTTCCGCTCTGGTAATCACATCTTCATAATTTGTGTGTGAGTTTTGAATTCCTGCTTTTGCTTTTTAATGTTGCAGCTAAGACGTTTACTCTTTTTGCGTGGCCTAGATCTCCACACTGAAGCCGTCCAAGCAGCTTTGGCCAAATACAAAGAAAGGAAGATGCCCATGCCGTCCAAGAGACGATCCGTACTAGTCCAGTCTTCAGTTGAGGCATGCACTCCGCCAGGTGAAATTTTTGAATCTATTTTTGGCGTGCTTGTGATTTGCCAACCTTGGATGTATAATTAACTATTCACACACGTACCCTTCCGATTCCCTAACTGCTCACTAAGCACCATACTAGCGTAGGATGCTAACATTCCCGTAATTCAAGATTGTGTTGCAAAATATTCCACAAGAAAAAGAAACACCCTGTGTGATGAATGTATCTATTGTTTGAGATCACAAAGGACTCAGTTGTTACAAGTGTGTTCCCAACAGGCCTTCCCACGTTGCATACACGATGAGATTGTTAGCATTGACTCAGAATGTCAACATTGTACCGCTTTCTGTAACAGTTTGTGTTGATGCCAGCCATATTTGCATTCAAAATACCAAGGCTCAAAAAAGCACTTCCAAGGGCAAGTCAACCAAAAAACGTTTTTGGATTAACATTAGGGAGACACCAAATTTTCAGACACTGAAAATCTTCGGCCGATAATGGCAAAAAAGCATTTTGGGTTTTTGGCGTGCGAAAACAGATTTTGTGATTACGCAAAAGC
Source organism: Hippichthys cyanospilos (assembly GCF_059441005.1). NCBI lineage: Eukaryota > Metazoa > Chordata > Actinopteri > Syngnathiformes > Syngnathidae > Hippichthys > Hippichthys cyanospilos. The sequence goes on along the minus strand of NC_142373.1, from coordinate 17,782,440 downwards.
CAGCAAGCGTATGTCTGAATTTCACACAAGCATATGGGAGAACTCCTTGCTTAAAACACTATTGTAAAGCATTGCAGCAGGTTGAGAAAAGAGCACTGCTGAACTTCCACTTCTTTTCTGGGTAACTAAAAAGAAGGAAGACAAAATACATCATGTCACATGCCAGGCCAACGTCTAACACACCAAATAGCACATGGACAACAATGTGATACCCGTAGAAGGCTTTTATTATGTATTCAGCCTCTGTAGCTGTGGTAGCAAAGTGGCTAGCTTGATCCCTCGCGATTCAACGTTTTTGCTGTCACATCACAAAGCTAACAACATCAACACACCAATTGGCTTCCTCGAGGCTATGTTAGAAAATATTAGATCTATTTTTTTCTGTGTTTCGCTTTTCGGCTGATGTCAAAATGTAAACAGCGTGACGAAGAGGATTATTTAAATAGCAATTCTAATTGACATTTCACATGTATTAGTTTATCCATGGAACAAACAGTACCTCTATGCCTTGATAGAATTTGTGCATAAAGTATTAAAACGTTGACCAGTTAGAAATGTGCCTTGATAAGTTTAAGTTGGTCATAAAATTTCACTCGGAAACCAAATATCCCTAATTTGTTGTGAATAGTGTATATAATTACTGTGACTGCATACGTTTGTTTTGCTTTCACTTGATTACTGTTACATGGTACATTGCAGTAATTAGCACGCTCACCAAGTCATTTATGTGTTGCTCATTAAACGGTGCCTCGCAATTCTATCCTGCTGTTTTTGTCTGTTAAATACCAGCGACTCTGAGATTAATCAGTCTCTTCGCTCGCTTCTTGGCTTTTTATATGCGATGAATGCCAACTCTCGACTTTACGCCGGTAGTCTGACCCTCACTATGTTCTTCTGCTTCACTTTGCCATGGTTACTGAGACACCAGAGATATAGAAGAGATGAGCATTGGAATAACAAACAGATTATTCACTGTGAAGCAGTCCCTTTGAGGCCACTGGGCACACACATAAAAATATGGGCTCGTTAGAATCGAGCCTACGGCTTTGCAAGGCAACTTTTTCAAGGCCATGTCTGACTTTGTGCTCTACTGAATTGATGGATTGAGAAATTGCAATGCTTTTAGCTTGCAAAGTTACATCACATTAATGGTTGACAAGAAGGAGCGCTGCGTGATGGTGTCGACTGTGCCATTAGCTTCTCAGCTTGTGGCTGACTAGTTGGCTGTTTGCATTTTTGTATGTGCGTGTTTGTTTTTACATCGCATTAGTTTGATTTGATGTAATACTCTTGCGAAAGTTAAAATGTTTAAATATTAAAGACTAGTTCTGTCTTATTAAAAATGTTTTGATTTCATTGTGTGTTATTATTTGGCGTTTATAGACCTTTTTGGCTGTGTGTTAATAACTAAGGGATTTATAGTGTGATTTTATGTAATACTCTTGTGAAAGTCAAAATGTTTAAATATTAAAGACTAGTTTTGTCTTATTAAAAAATGTTGTGATTTCATTGTGTGTTATTTTTTGGCGTTTATAGACCTTTTTGGCAGTGTGTTAATAACCAAGGGATTTATAGTGGGGTAACGCTGTATTTTAGGGCTGCTACTAGTGATGATACTTGTTCAAAAGCAGGATATATCAAATTGATTGTGTAATAACATAATTGGACTAATTTTCTTGTGGGATTTATTACATCTCAGTGAAAAGGGACGAGTTTTATTTATTTATTTATTTTAATGTTAATTTGAACTTTAAATCACAAAAACGTATCCAAATGTTTCATCAATCATTAGAAAATATTACAAGTTCATCTGATAATTGATTCCAAAGTTATTGTTTAATCTTTGCACCTCTAAGCTCCATAGAGGAAGATTTTAGTTGAAGTTAAAATCCAGAAAACCATTTGATTGTGAGGAAAAGTGCGAACCACTTGTCCACCAGTCTGATAAATCTCCCTAGCAATTTTTTTTTTTTTTTTAATCAAATGTCAAATAAAATGAACTAGCGTAAAGCGGTCAACTGTGTTAGTAGATAGAACACTTGTCAACCACATAAGTCGTGCGCAAATATTTTCCCCCACCAGCCCGCGTCCTGTGTTGCTGTCCTCTTATCATGACTACTCTGTCATGATACGCTACTCTGACCTGTCTAACACAGACACCTCGTCTGCGTCGGAAGACGAGGGCTCGCTGCGGCGCAAGGGACGACTGGTCAACTCCACTCCCAACCAGGGCCACGGCCACCCGGCCGTAGAGCACTGGTTCAACCGGGTCATCCAGGGTTCTTCCACCTCATCTTCCGCTTCGTCCACTTCGTCCCACCCGGGAGGGAGGTCTGTCACCAGCAGCACAAACGCAAACAGCTCCGCTCTCAACGCCAACACCAAAGCTACTGCGCTGGCCGATCTAATGTCACACACACACCTAGGTGAGGGCTTCTTCTGTCATTTTTTTAAACTTTTTAACCGGTACTTAATGGACTTCATCTCTGGTTGGCATAATAGCAAATGCCGGATTTGCTCTTGCGTGGGATGAATGCTGTTTTATGGCTTATTTGCACAAAAAATGAAAGCTGGAACTGAAAACTAATGGGCTGATGTCAGCAAGACAAGAAATAGAGTGTTGTAATCTTAATGTCTGGGGTATGTTGACGAAAGACTTCTGTTTTTAATATACAGTACATAAAAAAAGCACAATATGTCTCCGTTAAGTGTATGTGATATGTTCGTTTGCATGCTTCATAAGTATTGTCTGGAGTTGCTGAAATCAGCAGAGGATTGAAGCATTCAATTACCTCCGGCCAATCAGATTTCTTGTCTGTATCTCTAACAGAAAGCAATGTCCCAGAGGACCGCTTTTGTCACTGCTCAAGATACACACATTACACACTTAATGAAAAAAGACAAAGAACGTCAAGAGTTTTAATTTATGTCTCTAGACTAAGTAATCTTTGTCTGAAATCTTACTGTCATTTAGTCATGTAAAAAGGCTTTGGGCTACTTTGCTGTCAAAGCGACTCCATTCATGTAGTCTGGTAATGCTCAGTGTGACATGAAATGCTTAACTAAAACAGCTGAATCATTTCTTTAGGTGCCACAGTACTGCATACAGGTCTGGATTTGGCTTTGTTACAATATGACACAGCAATCTAATGGAACTTTTAAGGTCAAACACAGATCCATGTATTTGTTTTGATTCGATGACTGTGACAACGCAGCTCAAATAATAGTTTTGCTTCCTAGCAAACTGCATGTGCAAGTAAGTACAGTCGAATTTGGTTAGGTTATTAAGAGAGTATTTCGCAATTGTGGCTGATCGCCACAGATGATATTTTAGCCATGCCACAACTAAGAAGGTAAAAAAGAGTTTAGCGCTATATCTCAGCAGTTCAGTAAGAAGTTGTTCTACCTTTGTACATCTTCAGCGCTTACCTTCAAACACTTTTAATGCATTTAGAAAAAGACACACACAAATGGCTCGTGTAGAGTAAATAGGGATAATGTGGCTAGCTTGTTGTTGGCTAACAAATTATGAGCTAGCAGCTGAGGGCTCACTTATTCACATGGCCATTCATTTTAAGGTTCTACAACATTCCACATTACTATCTTGATACATACAGAGTAACACTTTATGATGAATAACTCTTATTAATGCATTACAAGTGATAACTAACACCATTAAAACCAATGTATTAGAATTAAAAAAAAAAAATAGTGACCTGTCATTGGTCAGTGTGGTGGTTGCATGTCTGTCGCACTGTTTTATGGTTCTGGGTTCTTTTGGATTGGGTTGTCTTCTGCGGATGTTCCAGAAATGCACCTCCAGCTCACCCATGAGTCTAATGAGGACAAGCATTATAAAAAGGAGTATATGGATGGATGAATCAATAGTTGACCTTTCAATCTTCTTCTGTCACAGATAACCACATAGCTCCCCCAGACGTGACTGGCCTCTCAGAGCGCTCCTCACTTCATGCAGAACAGCCCCACGTTGCCTCGGTGCGAGGCGTGTCCCGTGGCTACAACCACCACACCAGCATCATGGAGACAGCAGATGGTGAGTGTCCCGTACGAGCGCCGCTACACGTTATCCTCCGGTTCGCCTTTCTCCCCTGCTGTTTGTCCCTCTGTTTTCCCTCTTTAGTCAGTCTTCCCTTCAGACTGTCGCAAGCTGCCGACTGACCCTCTTTGTGTTGCTATGGTAACACCTCTCCTCCTATGCCCCTGGAAAAAAACCTCTCCAATAATATATCTTAATAGTTGAGCATGACTCCTGTTTTAGGCTCGTGTCTAAAACATTACACAGTGCGTTGAGTTTGCATGTCATATTAAAGTAAAGACACTTTATAAAGCTCTTTAATTACAAGGACTATTATAATACCTCCAAGAAATATCATGTAGGTTTGTTCTGTCATTATATGTAACACTACTTTTGTGATAACTTCAGGTACATTGGAGCTAATCCGACAAAAATGCGATCTGGCTGAATGTGTTTTCCACAACCATTTTTAGATAGAACTTATAATGCAACCATTTCCACATTGATTTGGATTTGATTAGTTTTATGCAGTTCTACTGTATGACATGATATATTGTGTCATACATATCGTGACATGATATGTAGTGAGTCATTTTTCACTGCTTATAAAGTGTTAAATGCAAACTTGCTCTTTATATCAATATATTTCACCTACTTTTGAGGCCTTTGAGGACATGCTGATGACATTAACATCCAATTTGTGCAATGCCAAAGAAAATTATAAAGTTGTTTCTGAGTCCAAAACAGGGTTTCATTTTAGCCCATTTTAAGTCTTTAAAATGTCACATTTAAACACGATTGTTTTCCCTCTTCCAGGGAATTTCAATTATCTTGCTAAAAACAAATGTTGATCATTTTTTGTTACTTCCTTAGTAAATTTGTTTTACCAGTGAAAGAATCAGTCTTAAATGTTATTTTAAATTGTGTAACAGGTGAAGCACTAAACTGTAAGCAATGCACCAGTGTTAGCTCTGCATTCCACTTCACAGGATCAGAATTTGGGGGCCAAACAGCAAGAAAACAACAACAACAAAAAAGACCAATCCAATCAGAAAATGTAGCTATTTAAACAACTTTGTTCATTTACTGTAGTTGCGGTGGAATCTTGGATTATTAACTTTGGGAAATTCTCATTTAGGTGTTTCTTTTCCCTAATTCATCAATTGATTTTGATACAACAATGTGAACCAGGAAAAAAATTCTGAAATCACAGCGAAGCACTAACCAATATCATCTCACAGATCACTCAAATCATCCAACAATTCTGCAATATGTGTGGGGTTGATTTTGATTAAGGGCTTGTTGAATTAATTGAGTGAAAATGGTATGCAGTCTCAGTGTCTTTGGCACCTCTGAGAAACACCTGCACTTGTGAAAGCTTATGTTCAATGATGTCCTCATTTGTTTCTCCTCCAGGCTGTGAATGGAGAGTTGAGGGAACCCTCAGTTTGAATGGTATTTATTATTGCTACGGTTGCTTCAGTTCTTTGTCAGCTCGTGCGTATTTTGTGCATGTGACTACTGTGAGGTCTTGCGCCCCTCCACCAACCATGTTGTTCCTCGCACAAAAAAGTGAAGTCACGGTCCATTTGTTTTGATGTTGTTTGTGTCGTTAGTAATCTTGCTGGCAATTTGCACAAAATGCATTTGTGGTGATGTGATTAATTCCTACTTAACACATGCTATACATTGTTGGCGGTTGGTGTGAAAAGGACTTTCTTTGACTTTGTGTCTATATTAGCATGGATAAATGCAGTTTTTTTTTCATGTATAAATGTATCAACAATTGTCATGCAAAACGTTCTAATGAAGCTCTGCTTACTTTTTGGATAATAGAAGAGGGCGTCGGTAAGAGGGTATAAGTGATTTTACATGTTAGTGCTTCTACATGAAATTGTGTCGGACATTATATAGCCTGGTAGTCACTTGAAAGGGGCTCTGCATCTTCATCCATTCTTTATTCATGTTTAAATTAGACACGCTGTCACGTGGACCCAACTAGCTGCATACTAATGCATAGATTGTTTTCCCCATTGAATGTCCTCTTTCAAAACTTCAAAAATGTAGGTTCCATTGTATAAACAGTAATTATTACAGAAAGTGGTCACAGAAAAGCCTTTTTAAAAATGCTGAGTAGTGGTCTGTACTGATAGGCTTTCATCCAACCCCAAACTGATACATTGCAATGCCGTCTGATGTGTGGGATGTTGAAAAAGGTGACTTCTATTTGAGAACACTAATAAGTTAATTACCATCCTTGGCAAGTCCTCATCTGCTGCTACAGAACATTAATATATCAAAGGTTTTGAATGGATGGGACTCAGGCCATCAGATGTTGTCGTCTGTGTCTAATTGGCCCATCAGGTGTCGCACTGCCCCTCAAATGCGCCATCCCAGTGTGTGTTTGAGTGTGTGTGTGTTGTGTCTTTATATGAGCAGACTGAGGCTGTCTGAGCCGCCCTTATTATAGAACAAAAACGCATCAGGCAAGCTGTGTGCAGCTGTGGCCTCTGTCTCTTGTGGCTGGAATGTCTGACACTTGTCCCCCCAAAACATAGAATGGATTCACATAGACTAAACCGTGTCTTTAACAACTAAGAAATCCCTATTTCTACCATGTAGGCAGTCCGGTTTTGTTCAGTCTGTTTCAGAAACAATTTGTGTGGAGTTTGTGGGTCGAGGCTGCTACTGCAACATTCTGTAAATAGCATGTCCTGGTGTAACCCGTCATTGCACTATACGTTGAGCCAAGATTATTCTATCAATTGGATTAATCGGATAATCTGATATATATATATATATATATATATATATATATATATATATATATATATATATATATATATATATATATATATATATATATATATATATATATATATAGATTATGTTTTTTTTTTTTTTTTAATTGGTAGTTTATTGCATACTCCTTTGTAGAATGGATGTGAAAATGGGCCATTTTGACCACTTCTTGGTGGGCGGAGTGAATTTGTCTATGGGTGGAGTGGTCTTCACCCACTCATTGAGCCTTACCTTGAACCGCGCTCTGCAACTAAGTCTGCTTGAAATATTTCCCGCCAGTTATTCAGACGCCTATCCACACATAACTAAGTTGCATCCTGTATTGATACGCTCTAAACTAATGGCATGGAAGAATTCTTTCGCCCAATATCTACAATGTGAAATAAACAGTAGCTAGTATGTTATATGTGAGGTCTTGGCTGGCGTATAATCAACTTTAGTTCTTGCCACTTGCTGAGCACACACGCCTAATGAGAAGCCTCATGTCTCAGACGCTGTTAAGGAAACGTGTTGTTGCTAGGCAGCAGGCGAATCCGCACAACCTGAGTCAAAAACCTGCAAGGGTTATTAAAGATTTTAGCTAAGGAGCACCTCTGCCTACTGTGGTTTTGTTGTTTTAATTTCGAGATTGTGGACTGACCTTGTGTGTGTTCTCCCGTCATTTATCCATTCTCATTAATGGATCTGACCTCATACTTATCCTTTATATTTTATATCTATATATAAATATATATGTATATCCTCTAATATCCTATATTTCCTTCGTACCAACACCTCTGTCAGTTTGTTTTGCCTGCATTATTTTCTTGAACCCCATTTCTCATATCCCATCTTTTCCACCTTGTCATTGTATAGGTGTTCCTGTCAACAGCCGTGTCTCCTCCAAAATCCAGCAGCTGCTCAACACACTGAAAAGACCGAAGCGACCTCCGTTGCGTGAGTTTTTTGTGGACGACTTTGAGGAGCTCATGGACGGTGAGCACCCCTGAAATCAAACTCATTGCGTAAAATACTCCTAAAAGTCCAATAGTGCAACCCCCCCCCAAATTCATACGTGTGTGTGTGTGTGTTTCTCATTCTTTCTAGTTTTTTCATAAATGCGTCATTTTAGTTTGGTTGTAATAGTTTTAATATAAGATTAGTATGAAGTATTAGTTTAGTGCAAGATTAAAAAAAGGTCACTAAGTAATCCCAAAGTAGTCACTATAATCTTGTTGCTGACTCACATGCACCACTTATTCTAGCAACCATGTTTTCCTCTCAGGTTCCATAGTCGCTATGGTAATGCTGTTTCGTTCTTGCCTTTGAACACCTTGCAGTAGAAAAGAGGTGCACGGGAAACGGTGGCTTCAACCTTCATCATTTGTGCTCCTCTATGTGCCATTCTTGTTGTTGCCACACCTCACAAACACTCCTCCAAATACTCCTTTACACAAGTGATTGTTATTCTGCATCCCCCGCCTCACCTCCCACTGTGCATGAGAGACCACCAGGTGTGCTCTGGGAGTGGTAAGGCAGAACTGGGCCACAGAAACACAGACGCACATTGTGGACTAGTCTTTTTTCCTTTTAGAATTCCTTCATTCCTTACCAGCCCATGGTGGCTTTTGGGTGGTACTCTACCAGGCTGAATAAACACTGTGCAAATGAAAACAGGATTAGTAACACACCAGCAGGTAATTGTAAAGGGCTCCTAGCTTTTGCAGAGAGGAGCAAGCGTCTGCAGACTTTGTGGTGTGCACGAATTGGGAAGACCTTTCCTGATTGAAGCGTTATATCTGGAAAGCACAAATTAGATGGAATTCGAAAGCAGAAGTTAAGCACGCAAAAAACAAAAACCGTTGGACACAATATACGACTTTAATCCTCTACCCGTTCCTCAATCCCCACTATCTTGCCATCAAACAATTCCCCTTGTATTACTTGTGAGCCTCCCTCTGCGAGAGATGTGTAAATCAGAATTACCACTCCCTTGTTAAACACTCCAGCTGAATAGCTTCACAGGGTGATCAGTTATGCAAGAAATAAGCGTGATGAGGGCATTGCAGCACTGTATTTTCCATCCACCCATTTTCCATTTTCTTTATATTTCTGTTGCCTATCTGCAATTTGGAATGTCCACTACATCTATCACACATGTTTTTGGAACGTGAGAGGAAGCTGGAGTGCCTGAAGGGAATCCTCGCAGGCTAGGGGAGAACTTGCAAACTCCGCACAGCAAGGCCGGCGCAAGCTGGAATTGAACTCGGTATTCTGAGCTCCGAGAAAAAAAAAAATCAAGAAGTGCAGTGTTTTGCAGAATCTTTTTATAAACTTAACAGAAAATTTCAACAAAAAGTTCCCTGAAGTCAACACGGTTTTAAATTGCTCCATCAGCAGTCAGATTTTCAAACCCAAACTCCTGAAGTGTGGCGCAAACATTCTTGTGAACTGCTTTATACAACCAATGCTTGCAACAAAGATTTGCTGGTTAATGTCTCTTTTTTTTGTGTTTATTTAGTCCAGCAACCCAACCCAAACCAGCCAAAACCAGAGGGCCAACAGATGTGCCCCCTAGAAGGAGATCCTCTTGGAGTGGTCACTAACTGGCCGCCCTCACTGACAGCAGCGTTACAACGATGGGGGACCACCCAGGCCAAGAGCCCTTGCCTGACGGCGCTTGATAACGCCGGCAAACCTGTCTACACTCTCACCTATGGTAGGTCTGGGTTTAATTACTTTTTGTGCATTTGACATTGAGAGCATGAATTTGCAAGAAACCTGTGAATAAATAATTTAACCACTGTCCTGTAATATGGTGAACTATTGCAGGTAAACTATGGACCCGCAGTCAGAAACTGGCCTACACACTTCTCAACAAGTTAAGCATGAGGAATGAACCTTTGCTTATGCCTGGAGATCGGGTAAGTCTTGAGATGTATTTTGTGGCAACTATTCATCAACTACCAAAAAAAAAATGTTAAGGGACATGTGGGGAATTTACTGCCATCTAGTGGTGAAGTAAGAGAAAGCAACAGTGTTGAAACGTTGCGTTTCAGACAATACATCACAAACATACCCCTGCTTTATGTTAGTAAAGTTCATCTCCATCTGTTGCAGAAAGATGGCGATGAAACTTGTCAGCCTCCTGTAATTGGCAAACTAGAGCTATGAATATATTAAAAAATATAAATGCTGATGTGATCTTTTTTTTTTGGTATATCACTGGAATTTTAAGTGAATTTTCAAAATGAAGGTCACCACTAGGTGGCGCAAAATTCCACACACTGTCCCCTTGAATTTGCAGATGCGGCATAAACATAATCTATTTGTCTTTTCATCTATCATTTCAAATCAACAGAGAATCGTATTAGCATTTAACATAATGTTGCGGCTAAACAACCCATGCAATCTGTATAATTCACGGATCAAACCAATGAGTCAGATTCATAGCCACAGATCTAATACTTGGAAACAAACACAATGTTGCTCAACTTCTGCACTTCTCTAAATATTTATTTTGCTATTTAAAAAAAAGGAAAGAATGTAATAGTGCAGATGTTCTTCCACAGGTTGCACTTGTGTTCCCCAACAATGACCCCGTAATGTTCATGGTGGCTTTCTATGGCTGTCTGCTGGCAGAGCTTGTGCCTGTACCCATTGAAGTGCCGCTGACCAGAAAGGTAAAAGCCAAAAGCCACAAAAATGTGCTTACCGATGCCTTTTTTTCTCTTCTACATGACGTTCGAGGAGCAGTGGGGACCCCAATTTGGGGTTTAAACGGCGAAAGAGTAAAATATGTTAGTTGGGCTGGCAGTGAAAGAGTTAAGACCCTGTATTGTTGTTCATATGTTTTGCAGGTTACAAATACTGCTCTTGTTTTTCTTATTCAGTGGTCCATTCCAATATCCGTTCACATTTACTGTATTTGTTGCTAAGAACATCTTGTCTTTAGTGGCCACATGGCTGTTATTGTCGCAGCAACCTCATGTTTCGCGTTCTATTTCAAGAGCATTATTATTCATCTGGAACCTGCAAGCGCATCCATCGCAAACAAATTCACCACCATGAGTTGTATTCGCTGAATATTAATGCATGTACTTGATTGCCCTTTCTAAGCATGCTGTTTGCGGAAGCTGTTCGCTAACAAATGAGATTGGAGTCAAGTGAAGAGATTGTTATTCCAGCCCAATTATTACATCAGACGCCCACTGTTCTTGAGACTAATTTATTAACGGCCATATGTCAAATGAGGACTGTTCTCAGCATGTAGTCATGTAGAAGGAATGATGTATTAGCTTGGTTTGCACTATAAAAAGAAGTACTGAAATCAGAAAGACATTACTTAAATTACAATCCTCCTGTTACTGTAAAGTACATTTGAGTATGTGTGTCAACCTTTTTTTGGGGGGGGTGCTTCTATAGGATGCTGGAAGTCAACAAATTGGCTTCCTGCTTGGCAGCTGTGGGGTGACGTTGGCTCTCACTACTGACGCTTGTCAGAAAGGTTTACCCAAAGCACAAACTGGCGAAGTAGCCACATTTAAAGGTAAAGTGTGCTTTTTTTTTTTATTAAATTAATTTTTCTTTAAATTTGACTGTGACTGCATTTGGATTCTCAACCGATTTCACATGTCTGCTTCTTTAGGCTGGCCTCGGTTGCTGTGGTTTGTGACTGATGGAAAAAATGTTGTGAAACCTCCAAAAGACTGGCATCCTCCAATACGTGAAGCAAGCAATGACATAGCCTACATCGAAGTGAGGATTTTTTTTTTTTTTTGTGTGTTGAATTTGCAACTTGTGTTCCCATATTTCACATGTTTATTAAGACTGGAGCCATCAGATATTTTGAATAACCTACTGAAAATTCTATTCATTAATTCAGTACCAGCAGACTGTTTTCCGGTGAGATTTTAGACCATGGGTGTTCAAACTGCACCACGCGGGCCAAAAGTTTGGATACCCCTGTTTTAGACGAATATATACTCATTTTGATTTAGGAAACAAAGTAACATCAAACACACCTGAGTGATTTTTACTAAACAGCACAAGTTTGTTAAATAGTGATCAGTAGGAACGGCAATTGTGTAAATTGTGTCTTTTACGGCTATTAAAAAGCTTTTGAAAAGTAACCTGATGGCTTTCACCAGCCGAGATGGGGTTGTTGAATGTTGTTAGCCGCTAACATTGCTAGAATTGCTAGCATATAGCGCTGCTCGGCACTAACATCGAAGCCAGCGCTAATTGCTGACAACAAGCGATTAATTAGTAGCATAATTAGCAGTTGATTGTTAATGTTATTTGGCAATAGGGTGAGCCGGAGTTACGGACCGAAAAGTTGCAATGAGCAAAAATAAGATTAACCTTTAGAAAACATTTTCATTTTTGTACGTGTTAGCCAAAATAGACGTTTTCAGAAAAGTCACCTGTTGGTTGGGCCCCAGCTCCCTGAGACCTTGAACAGTTAAATGGTGTATTGAATGAATTGGATTGGATTCAATACAAATTTAATTTTTGTGTTTCTTTTTTTTTCTTGGTACAGTATAAAACCAGCAAGGAGGGAAGCACCATGGGTATCACAGTGAGCCATTCAGCCATGCTCGCTCACTGTCACGCTCTCACACAAGCCTGCGGCTACACCGAAGGTGAATAGTCGCATCACCCCATAGGTCCTTTTGGGGTTGTTGGGTCAAGCACTTATCACAGATAATGTCTTTTAACAAGTTAGAAGACAAGGCCTGTTCTCGTGCCTCCCTATCCCGTTTTTTGGCGCGTAAGAAATCTTTACATCACCTCTGCAGTTTTTATTAAAAAAGGTGTCTCTGTTGACAGCGGAGACCATAACCAACGTGCTGGACTTCAAAAGAGAAGCGGGTTTGTGGCATGGGGTTCTCACTGTGAGTGCTTTAAAACCAGCCTACTTGTGTGATAAAGAATTAACATATATTCAGTGATTCTCATCTCAATTAAAAAAAAACTATTTAAACACATTTTCAATATACCAACTCATTCACTGTCGTATTTTCACGATTTTTAAGAGTCTAGACTTTCAATCCCAGATAGTATCATCGAATTATTGTCCCTAATGTATTTAAGAATAGATTTAATACTTAAGTATCAGGAATTAAATGTCCGGACTCTTAGAAAATGTGAAAATACATCCCTGGCATTGAATGAGTTAAGTATAGAGAATACTTAATATGTTAATACATATTAAGTATATGTAGAGAATCATTGTGATCAGTGCTCACATTGAAATGCATGTTAAACAAACATTTAAAAACAAGAAAAAGTGCAAGCATAAAAATGCATACTTGTAAAATGTTTTTGAAAAATCTATGTAGTGAGAGCACTGTAGACTAAGCTTATTTACAGCGACATGATGCACGTGAAACTTGATTATTCCCTTGCCTAATCTTCTCACTGCAGAGTGTCATGAATCGGATGCATGTGATCAGCATTCCTTACTCCTTAATGAAAGTCAACCCCCTCTCGTGGATACAGAAGGTTCACGCCTACAAAGGTGAGGACCAGCCTGTGCCGGTGTGTGACTTGATTTTCTTATCATGACAACCAGATAGATCGCTTAAAATGGTGAGGGTACCAATTTTTAACGCTCATTTTCAAATTTTGAAATGGTTGTCTGTGAATAGTAGAATCCGCAATGTGCTGTACAAAATTTGAAGCAGCTGTAAAAGTACATGATGCTGATTAAAACGCCTCACCGTATGTCAGCTACGATTAATTATTTTTTGAGACGTGTCCAACGTGATTGCGTGTCGTCTGCCCAGCGCGGGTGGCCGTGGTGAAGTCGAGGGACATGCACTGGTCTCTGTTGGCTCAAAGGGACCAACGAGACATCAGCTTGAGCTCTCTCCGGATGTTGATTGTGGCCGATGGAGCCAACCCATGTGAGTCCGGGAGCAAAAAACTAAACCGCGCACAAGATCGCACTCATTTGTCATCATGCTGATACTGTACATGCCAAATCAATTAATTTGTGTGTCCCTCTACTTGGTATCTGTTTCAAATGATGCCGTGCTGCAGGGTCCATATCTTCCTGCGACGCCTTTCTCAACGTGTTCCAGGCACGTGGGCTGCGACCTGAGGTGATCTGTCCATGTGCCAGCTCTTCAGAAGCCATGACTGTCGCCATCCGCAGGTGAGATGATGTAACCGCAGCACTTCTTTATTAAACACTTCAAGACACATCCTTAATTCAGTATACTGTACATGTATGTTATATATTTCAATACATTTTAATAAGCTAGAACACATTGTTATACATACACACATTTTCTAGAGCCGCTTATCCTCACAAGGGTCGCAGGCTTGCTGGTGCCTATCCCAGCTGACTTTAGGCAGTAGACGGGGGACACCCTGAACTGGCTGCCAGCCAATCGTAGGGCACACAGAGACAAACAACCATTAACGCACCCAATCACACCTAAGGACAATTTAGTATGTCCAATACAGGTGCCATGCATGTTTTCGGAGTGCCGGAGTGCCCGGAGAGAACCCATGTGGGCGGGGCCTGGTGGATTTGAACTCCGGTCCCTGAACCGTGAGACGGATGTGCTAATCTCTATTAGGCCTAGAAATCTAGTAAACAAAAAGAAACAGAAGAAAATGCTATTAATATATTGATTTTGAGTTTGAACTGCTATTTAACTCACCACCACAATGCAGCCTCTGCAGTATATAACAAAAATAGATTTTATGTTATATTTTTGTTGGTGCAGCTATTGGAACACATAATTGGCACTGATTCTTTGGTAACTGAGAGTATATAACTGTCATATAGACCTCCAGAGATGAGTGTCCCTTCACCGGGAAAGGCCGTGCTGTCTATGGGCGGGCTAAGCCACAGCGTGATCCGCGTGGACACTGAAGAGAAACTCTCGGTCCTCACCGTACAGGACGTGGGACAGGTCATGCCTGGAGGTGCCGTTACACAGTTGCTTTTTACACCATCTATGTGTGCATGCAAAATGTCTTAACTTTTGATTTAATGGCATTTCACAGCTTTGGTATGTGTGGTGCGAGCTGAGGGGACACCGTACCTCTGTCAGACGGACGAGGTGGGCGAAATCTGCGTGAGTTCAAAGTGCACAGGTGCGGCTTATTACGGCCTCCAGGGAATGACCAAGAACATATTTGAGGTTAGTGTTTCTAAGTATTCCCGCAAAATGCATTCTCATGAAATACTTTTATGAGTTTCTCTCAAAACAGAACTAAATAGCAGTGCATTTCATTGATAGAAGTCGCAAACTACTCATTGTGTCAGCTTTAGCCCTATAAACATTTTTTTTTAATATAGCGGGAGTCAACTGTATGCCACTACGCATATGCTCATACATTATCTTCAGTGAGAATCTACAATGTAAATAGTCATGAAAATAAAAAAATAAGGTGTGTCAAAGCATTTGTACTGGATGTATATTTGATTAAAACTGTGTATTATCCATGCAAGATTTTGTGATTAGACCTGCAAGTCTCACTGCTCATCGTCTCCTTTTGTCGCAGACCACACCAGTCACGTCGACTGGACATCCAGTTAGTGACCGAACCTTCACCAGGACTTCTCTGCTGGGTTTTGTGGGACCAGTAAGTTAACCCTTTTATCAAATTAATCCAAAGCTTTTAAACCTTCGTTTTCTTCCTCAAAGCTTTTGTAAACGTATGCTATGTTTTGATCTCAATTCAACTAAAGCCACAATTGCATTGTAAATATACTATGGCTTTTCTGTAATATCGGTTCTCTAATAATTGTGTTTGACACTCAAATTTCTTTGATCGTATTAATGAAGTCTTACATTCTGAAAGCATCTTTAATGGCTGCGCTGACCTAAATAACACCTCAAATTGAGGTGGGCAGCACTGACAGCATACTCATCACTTGGTTGTGCCGCTGAAAATTGGAGTTGGAATATGCAAATAGCTCAGGAGAACGAATGAGCCATTTAGCTTTTTCTGAATCAGTGAAGCCAGAAATCGGAATTTGTACAGCTCCCTGACATCTGGCGCATTGATTTGGGGCCAGGCCTCTGTGTGTCTCAGATGTACGTGTAATATGACAGCCTAAAGTCTAAAATAGTTGCGGTCATGAGTTTACACACTAATCATATGCATTCTAGATCTTTTGGTATTTTTTTCATGTTTCTGTCTATGCAACCATGAGGCAATTATCGACAGTGAGAGCAACTCCAAGACTGCAATTTGTTTCCAAACGTGTGCTTTGTGTTGTGGCACCAGGACAGCCTGGTGTTCGTCGTAGGGAAGATGGATGGATTGATGGTGGTCAGTGGGCGAAGGCACAATGCCGACGACGTGGTCGCCACAGCCCTCGCGGTGGAGCCGATGAAGTTTGTTTACAGGGGGAGGTAAGAATGTACTACACAACCTCACTCGGTCCCACAAAATTCACCGAATTGTATCAGTGGTTTAATTGCATTTGCAATGGTGAAACGGTGTTTGAAATATTTTCAAGTACTTTTGCTTAAGTCATTTTTAAGCAAATGATTTTGCATTTACTCAAGTAATATTTGACTAAGCTACATTTACTTGTATTGGAGTAATATTTCACAAGGAGTAACTGTACTTTTATGTAAGTAATGATATAGCTCTTCCCGCCTTGGGCAATGAATCTCCAGATTATTTTTTTTTTATATCAAAAGCAATTCATCCATTCATTTTCTTTAGCCTCTTATCCTCACTAGGGTCACAATAGCTTGAGGCAGCAAGGCTTATCCCAACCGTCTTCGGTCAGTCGGCGGGGGACACCGCTGGCCAATCGCAGGGCACACAGAGACAAACAATAAGCTATTCATTTCAATTTATTAGATATCGCCAAGTAAAATAAAAATGTTGTACTGTGTCAATATGGTTGGGATGTTTTTAAAAGGTGTGTTTTAACAATTGAGTATAGGTAGACCTTTATACAGTACATATTTTAACTGACATGAAACCCCAGTCTGTACATTTTCTCAGGAATACTTCCTTCCACTTATGGAGCAGAATAAGACAAAATATTGAATGACTTTATCCGAGGAGATTTTATTAGATTTTGCAGGCATTATTACAGTTTCATATTAGTTTTAAAATCTCAAGAGTGTTTTTATGGGGTTTGTTTTGCATGGCGCATTGCAGGATAGCCGTTTTTTCTGTGTCGGTGCTGCACGATGAGAGGATTGTCGTGGTGGCCGAGCAGAGACCGGATGCCTCTGAGGATGACAGCTTTCAGTGGATGAGCCGCGTCCTTCAGGTGCTGACTCATCTCCTTTTCCATTTTTGACACAACATAGCGCAGGTTTGCAAAAACAGCTCTCCTGTTTTTCTACCAGGCCATTGACAGCATCCACCAAGTGGGTGTGTACTGCTTGGCTCTGGTGCCTGCCAACACGCTTCCCAAGGCTCCCCTCGGTGGCATCCACATATCAGAAACAAAACAGCGCTTCCTGGAAGGTGCCTTGCATCCCTGCAATGTCCTCATGTGCCCTCACACCTGCGTCACCAACCTACCCAAACCGAGGCAAAAGCAGCCAGGTATGGCTCCGTGGAGGAAGTTACTTTGTCTTATTTCCTCCATTTTAACCAAGTGATGGATGTGTGTGTGTGTGCTGTACAGAAGTTGGCCCTGCTTCTATGATAGTAGGCAACCTGGTGGCAGGCAAGAGGATAGCGCAGGCCTGTGGGAGAGATGTGACCCAGTTGGAGGACAATGAGCAGGTACCCATGAGGGGGAGAAAAAAATATAGAGTGAATCTATATCATCTCCTCCGTAAAATAACTGTGGCAAAATATAATTCAATATTTATAAGTAGCATAAAAGGGCATAAAAAAATCTTCTTGTACCCCATTCATTATCTTTCATGGTAATCGTTTCTATTTGTGTCTGTGGTTTTTGGCACTGTTAGTTTCTCTACATTCAAGATGTGCTACAGTGGAGAGCGCAGGCCACTCCAGACCATCAGCTCTTCCTTGTTCTCAACGCCAAGGTAACTCAGAACATCCACCTATTATCTCTGCTCTGAACTGAAAAGTACATGTTATTATTGATTAAATTACGCATTTTAAATTCAGAGTGTAGGCATTGCACTCGCGCTGTATGTCTTGTATGACTACTGTATACCCTGTTTGGTCAACTTTGCCTTTAAATGTTCAGAGGCTTTACTTATTTAATTTAATTACTCATACCAATTACTACACACAATCACTACAATTACTCCAGATTGACAATCATTGGACTTGTGATCTGAGATGCACTGGACTTGTCAACCGAGTTGTCAATTACTTACGAGGAATAAGTATGTATGAAAGCGCTAACTTTTGCCACGTGATTTCTTAGGGCGCAGTGGCAAGTTCGGCATCCTGTCTCCAGCTCCACAAGCGAGCCGAACGCGTCGCTGCAGCTCTGATGGGACGCCTCAATACTGGGGATCACGTCGCGCTTGTCTACATGCCAGGTACCCACAACAGAGCCCCGTGCAATTAGTTGTTCCAACAGCCCGCAAGTGAAAAAAGAGCACTAAGTGTTTTTGTTTACGTGTAGGAATCGATCTGATCGCCACATTCTATGGCTGCTTGTATGCTGGTTGTGTCCCGGTGACAGTCCGGCCTCCGCACCCACAGAACCTAGCCACCACCCTTCCCACCGTCAAGATGATTGTTGAGGTAACAAGCTGCTGCTGATATTTCTCATTTGTAAGCGTTAACACATACTGTAACTGTATGTATTTTCCGCACTATAAGGCACACCTAAAAGCCTTCAGGTTTCTATTCTGTGCGCCTTATAATACAGTGCGTCTTGTATATGAAAAATCTTTTTAAATAGGTCATTCATTGTGGGTGCACCTCGTAATTGGGTGTGCCTTGTATAGCGGAAAATACGGTACATGGAGTTGTGCAGTCGGTGCATTATCTTTGTGTTACAGGTCAGTAAGTCAGTTTGCATCCTGACCACTCAAGCAATAATGAAGCTGCTGAAATCCAAGGAGGCCGCCGCTGCAGTGGATATCAAGAGCTGGCCGATGGTACTGGACACAGGTGAGCTCAGATTTACGCCGACATCTTCACCGTACGTTCTGATCCTGAAGATTTTGTCAAATTTGGCGATTCAGATGACCTCCCCAGGAAGAAAAGCCCTCAGATATACAAGCCTCCAACCCCGGAGATGTTAGCCTACCTTGACTTTAGCGTTTCCACCACGGGCATCCTAGCGGGAGTCAAGGTGTGTAGCCTAGATTGTAAGGGGTTGTTTGCTTTTGACAAATTGTCTTTGAAATTTCCTGTGTCGTTTGGTCTGTCATAGATGTCCCACGCGGCCACCGGTGCTTTGTGCCGCTCCATCAAGCTGCAGTGTGAACTCTACCCTTCTCGCCAGATAGCCATCTGTCTTGACCCGTACTGTGGTCTGGGCTTCGCTCTCTGGTGCCTGTGCAGGTGAGCCATTGAGCTACAACATACTGTATCACCATACTGTAAGACTAATGCTTACCTAATATAAGCCAATTGAGCACTTTAGTGATAATTGTGACCATTGAATGGCAGTGTTTCCACAGTTATAGCACGACTA
The DNA here is from genome assembly GCF_059441005.1 of Hippichthys cyanospilos. Taxonomy (NCBI): domain Eukaryota; kingdom Metazoa; phylum Chordata; class Actinopteri; order Syngnathiformes; family Syngnathidae; genus Hippichthys; species Hippichthys cyanospilos. The sequence goes on along the minus strand of NC_142373.1, from coordinate 17,763,049 downwards.
TTATCTACATACAATTCAAAGTAAGGAATACCACCTATATTTACATAGACATAGCACACAATAATCTGTTGGCCTGGAAAGGTGAGTGAAAATGCAAAAAATACTGCTCCTCTAGAGATTTCTTTTATGCACTGAAAGAGTTAAAAAAAAAAAGATTGCGTAGATTATATCATTACAAACTTTTACAAGGCGTTCTAAGCATATTTTAACACAAACAATTGCTGGATGAGTCTTCGGTGACCCATTCTTGATGAATGACTTTTTTTCATCCCAAAAAAAGTGTCTTTTTACTTACCTTGTCTTTAATGATTGTGTATGTGTTTGTTGTAGTGTGTATTCTGGCCACCAGTCTATTCTGGTTCCGCCTCTGGAGCTGGAAAGCAACGTGTCTGTTTGGCTGGCCGCCGTCAGCCAGTACAAAGTGCGCGTCACCTTCTGCTCCTACTCAGTCATGGAAATGTGCACCAAAGGTCTGGGCTCGCAGACGGAAGCGCTGCGGGTGAGTAGGACTCTGAAAGGTTCCTTTAGGAAAATAAAGAAAAACCTAAAATTGAGTATGAAAAAAATGTCAAAGAGAATGTAGATAAATGGCTGGCGCTCTCCTGTGTACAGCTTCGGAACGTCAACCTGTCGTGCGTGCGCACGTGCATGGTGGTAGCGGAGGAGAGGCCTCGCATAGCGCTCGCGCAGTCCTTCTCCAAGATCTTCAAGGACCTGGGCCTTTCAGCGCGTGCCGTCAGCACCACTTTCGGCTGCAGGGTCAACGTGGCCATCTGTTTGCAGGTTAGCCTCCATCAAGCAGGACGCGGGGTGCATGGGGGAGACAGAAAATAAGCTGTCTTCTCCACAGCCTACTCGTTTTAAAGGATGCACTCACCTTGACAATAGGTACACTTGGCTGAAAAGATCAGTATGATGATGATGATGCTCATCTTTGCTTTAGGATTAAAGTACATGAGATTTTTTTTTCTTAACCTCTATTAACCTAACTGGTCTAAACACGGCATTCTGATTATTCTTGTGTTGAAATTTTACTACTGACTGGCAGCTGAAAATAACAATGACCAATCACAGCTCAGCTTGCAAATGTCACATGGCTGAACTCAGAAAATAGGTGAGCCAACTGTGATGTCATTTTCAATCGCCAGCAAGTGGCAAAATGGCTCTTCCCTGAGATGTGTGGAATTTGCTGCTTAAATTATATTCCGTACAGTCAATATTGTTAAGACTAGTGGGGGCGCATAGAATACATATCAAATTTGGGGTTAAAATATAAAAAATAAACACACTGACTTGTTTATTACTAGGCTACTATGCTATGTTGTTTCTAATCGTTTATTTTTGAAGGATGCTTTTGCATTTACTTTTTGAAAATGTGTCTGGGAATTTACACTGTATTGACTTTAATTTCCCCCAATTGTGTTTTATGAAAAAAAATACTGGTTTCCAATTTTTTTCCCCCTCAAAAAAATTGATCGTTCACTTAGTAATTAATCATCACGTATAGGTAAATAAGTAGAAAAAAAAGTCCCAAATAATTAAAACAAGGGAGAAAATCTCATTGTCATTTCAACAAAATAAAATTTTAAAAAAAGAAAAAAAAATACAAGAAAAGGAGAAGCCATCTGAAGAAATTCCTTAGGTGTACCTAATGTTGTGGCTGTCTTCCTTGTGCCAGTGTTTAAATTTTTGGTGTAGTGTTTTTATTTTGAGCTTTTCCTCTCAGAATGCTTTGTTTGTTTGAGTTTGAGGTGTGTGCATGTGTAGTGTTAGAGTGCGCCCACGTGTATTCATAAACACATAAAAATGTCTTTTATTTATGTGTCCCGTCAGCCCAACAGGTTAGGCAAACTGGTGGAGCAGGTAACTGTCAGACAAGAGTGGTTGCTTGCTCTTTTGGGGGAGCTGTGGCTGTTTTTTTCCATGTGTGTGTGTTTGTTTCTGCCTTCATGGTTTTTGTTTATCGTGACGCAAATTCCGCTCCATCTTGCCATAAAGCTGGACTGCTATTTGGGTGCCTCTCGGATTGCCTTCATGCCGCCTGCGCTGCTTGAAATTAGAATGCCATGCACCTTTCTTTTGGAAAGTGTGTGGCGATCACAAGCATACACTCAGGCTAATTTAGTAGTTCTTTTTTAGAGAAAATATACCAAGAAGATACTGTTCTAAAAAGTTAAATACAACTGATGCAGTGATTCTTTCACATACCACTAGAGGGAGTATGTGTATCATTAGTCATATGAGATGCACCTGTAGTTACTTATTTTCTTAAAACCATAATTTTAAATTCTAAATTTTACCCACTAAGAAATTCTTCATTAGCACATTGCACACAGCTTGTTTGTCCAATATCACAATCTAATTGTTTGACATAATATTATCTTTAGGTAGGTTATGCCATGCGGAATGAATGCTCAGCTTTGTGCTAAGCGCTCCTTGTGTATGCGTGCGTTGGCTCTTAGCCTGCAGGTGGCCGTCACTCACACTCCAAGCGAGCTAGCGCTTTGCATTAATTCTTGGCAGAAGCGTGAGAATGATGACATATCCAAAGCAAACACAATTCAATATCACGATAATTGAATTTGGGTGTGAGTGGAGGACTCCCATTTCTGCAATTACTTTAAGCAATTGTTCAACATGAAATGTCTTGGATATTGTTCTTCTTGGTTGTTAATGTTTGTTTTATGGAGCTCCTATGTAGCCCTTGATCAGGCCAAAGAACTATATTCCCTGGAAGCAGCATATATCATACGTATACCTTAATGCAGTGGAATCAAATTCTTCCAGCCAATATTTGGGGAATTATGATAATTTTAGGACCTAAATTTGGAAACAGTTAGTGTAAACAGCAGGTAGGTGCCGTGGGGTCTAAAAACAGTGCGTGGACGTAAAAATGGCAGAAATCTTTAAATTATTCGTCGCATTATTAAATAAAAAATTACGCTTCAGAATTTTCTCTCTCAATAAAACATTGCATTTTCATCAGGATTTAAAAAAAGGGTTGTTGCTTATAAATGTCTACAAATAAAAGCATACTTTAAATTTTATTTGGTGCAATTTTATAACTTTTGCTCTTAAAGGGTTAATAATTAATAAATGTGTACTATACTTGCATTCCAAGGCCTTTTTGTGTTTGTTAATGATAATAATAGCTCACATTTTAGAGCAACATATCTCCAGAAACTTCATTTTGAGTCTCACGAATAAGTGTTTGAGTCTAGTCTTTTCTGGGGTTAAATGTTCCTGTATAACAATTTCAATGCATCTACTTTAAAGTGTTAATCGCAAACAAGTAAAATGTGTCCTCGTCAACTTGAATGTAGCTTATTTGTGCATCTTTACTTTTTCTCAGGGCACAGCTGGACCGGACCCCACAACGGTTTACGTGGACATGAGGGCTCTGCGACATGACAGGTAAGATGGCGTTGGAGAGTCACGGCCAGTAAGGCTCGTCTAAATGCCATCATAATCACTGACTATAAATTTGTAGATATGTATTTCCAACAGTCTACGCTCTTCATTTCAAAGCGTTTCACTTAGCTTAATTTTCCTCGGACCTCAGCATCAAGAGTGTTGGCCCATGTCACTCTAAAATATTATTAATAGGACTGTTTATTTAAACGATCAGATATGAAATTCACCTCATTTTTTGTGGTTGATTGGCGGGTCAGAGTAAGCCAAGTTCGACTTGTAAAATATGTATGGAATGATCCACACCAGTTGTAAATAGGGGTATGTGAAGGTACTTTAGGGGTTGTTTGAGATTTTAGTAAGGTTTCTCCAGGTACGAGAACATTTAATGCTCTTCAATGACGGGAACAACGTAGTTTTCAAATTAAGAGTGAATTAATTGGAACTTGAAGCAACTTACTTGTAAATTGTGTGCGCGTTGTCATATGTGACCCAAACTTAGTTCCAAAGTTTAATAAATCAGACACAGGTGTGCTATTACAAATGTGTCACGCAAATGCCGATGTGTCATTTCTGTTTTGTTTTTTAATTTCAGGGTTCGTCTGGTTGAAAGAGGGTCCCCGCACAGTTTGCCCCTGATGGAGTCCGGCAAGGTATAGCTCACCCCAAAAAACAAAAAGCTAAACCCATAACTTAAAACAAAAAAAAAACCTCGTCATCCTGCTGTGATTGCAGATTCTTCCTGGGGTCAAGGTGATTATTGCCAACACGGAGACGAAAGGGCCCTTGGGAGATTCTCATCTCGGAGAGGTGAGCTACAACCTCACCATGGCGGGGCACACACATACCCCATGTTAAAACTGTAAAACCCTTACAAGAAACGAATTATTTTTTCTGATGTAGCGTCCTCAATCAAACCAAATGACTGTTGTAATACCAAAAACGACCTGTGAGTGGCAGCATGGTGCAAGGCATCTAGACTGAAGTACAAGTTGTAGAATAGAGTCGTACCCAAACAAGAAAAAGAAAAAGCTATCTAAGTGAACTGTTATCGTTTGTTGTGATTACTTTGAACTAGATTAGGGTTAAGGTTAGGCAATCATTTCAATTAGTGGCTGTGAAATAGTGCTATACAAACGTGTGTGTGTGTGTGTGTTAGATCTGGGTGAGCAGTCCTCACAACGCAACGGGCTACTATACCGTCTACGGCGAGGAAGCGTTGCACGCAGACCACTTCAGTACGAAGCTCAGCTTCGGGGACACGCACACCGTGTGGGCCAGGACGGGTTACCTGGGCTTCCTGCGGCGCACCGAACTGACTGATGCCAGCGGAGGTGAGAATCAGCGCCCCGCCCAATATCTTTGCTGCCCCAACCTGTGCTATTCCCAACCACTGTGCACTTGGAATTTATACAGTATCATTTACCGCGATTGGTTAGGAAATTGATATATTGGTGTATGTGCCTGCACATGTCTTAGAGCGCCATGACGCCCTCTACGTGGTGGGTTCTGTGGACGAGACCCTCGAACTGAGGGGGATGAGGTACCACCCGATTGACATTGAAACTTCCGTCATCCGCTCCCATAAGAGCATAGCTGAGTGGTGAGTGATTCAATCTGTGTGTGTGCGATATGAACACAGTATAGTTTTGTCTCACCCATTTGTTATTTTGTGAAGCGCCGTGTTCACTTGGACCAACCTGCTCGTGGTGGTGGTGGAGCTGGAGGGTTCGGAGCAAGAGGCCCTGGACCTGGTGGCCCTGGTCACCAACGTGGTGCTGGAGGAGCATTACCTCATCGTGGGCGTGGTGGTGGTGGTGGACCCCAGCGTCATCCCCATCAACTCCAGAGGCGAGAAGCAACGCATGCACCTGCGGGACGGCTTCCTGGCCGACCAACTGGACCCCATATACGTGGCGTACAACATGTGAGGGCCGAGCCCTGGGACGTCCCGCTGATTTTTCCCCATTCGGAGTGTTTTTGTCTCCCGTGGACCGGGAGTGTAGCTCTGCCGTTCGCGACAGGTGACGAGATGATGCGGCAAATGGAAGGGGGCCATTTGTAGCTCTATCCATCATGTTCAATGGATAGTAAAAGTCTACACACCTCTGTTATGTGCCAGGTTTCAGTTTGGGGGGGTATTTTCGCCGACTGTTGGTGTTTCCAGAAATTGCTGTAGCTCATTCAATGTTGCTTTCGGCCTCTTTTCATCAGTTTGGAAGGGATGTGCTAGTGCCACTGTAGTTCTACGTTTTCTAGGGCATACTATATTTAATGCCTTGGAAATGTTTTTGTAGCTTTTTCCCCACAAATATTTTTTTGCGATTAGACCCGGCTGATGCTAAGGAAGCAGTAAGATGTGTCAAGAAAAGCCTACTTGAACAGATGAGCTCTTTAAAACTTGAGTTGTACAAGTTATGTCACATTTGCAGTATGTTGATAAGATTATTGTATTATACAAAAAAAAAACCTGGCATTTGAACATTGGTATGTCGACTTTATAGCCACCGTAGGTTCTATTAGCATTGTTTAAAAGTATGGAAGGGCATTAGACTTCCCATGACTTTTTTTTTTTTTTTTTTAGCTGCAAGGTGAAGAGTTGTGCCATTGTGGAGGTCTGTGCCCTTTTTTTCAGTGCACTCCATATTTGCCTGTCTCACTTCAGGACAAACCCATTTTGAGGAATCTACTCATGGATTGTTCTGGCCATCCATCCAGATGTTCTGCTTCCACTCAAATCTTGTGATAAACTTTTGTATGTAAACTCAATGCAATATGACTCATGTAAAGTAAGTGGCTTTGGAATGACGCGGTGTCCAGATGGCGAGGACCATGCCTTAAGCGTTTTTGTTGTTCTATCCCAGCTTTTCTCAAATTTGATTAGGTCCTCTTCGGCAGCTGTCGTTTTGAGAGGGAGTATTGGGGGTCTTCGCTTTTCGTCACAAAGTCTGAGGCTGTGCTGAGATCACCTGTGAGGATGTGCCATTGTAAATATTGAGCATGTGCAACAGTCGCCGTTCTGTGAGGCAGATGTGCTAATGAATGGAAAACGCTAAGAGGTAACTGCGCGGACCTCCCATGTGGCTCCAAACGTCTTATGTTGGGATAGTCGCAAATTGAGGACCCCCTGAAAATTACTTTTTTTTATCCTCGGTCAGCCATTACAAACAGCACACAAAAAGTGCTTTTGGGTAAAATTTCAGGATGAACCCAAAATGCCCTTTATGACCTTAGATTCATTTGGGTTGACCTATAATCTTTACAATGCACATATTTTGTACACAACTTGTATGTCTTTCCGTGACCTTTCCGCTCTTTCTGCTGCAACCGGCTGACGAACGCTCCATTCGTGATGTCAAAATTGGGGCCCGACCCATTTGTCGGAAGGCCAGGTATAGCCCTTCAAACATCGACCAAACATTAATTATTTGAACCTCATGCCTTTTTGTGTTTTAACCTTTTACACCAGTAGTATACAAGTAAAATTGACGCCGTTATGTTTCACTATTACAATGTTTTATTTTTTTTCTTAACCCTGGACAGCAGACACAACCCAAAAATCCAGACATTAAATCTCAGATATTTATGTATTTTTCAAAATTGTTTATTTGGCTAAGAGAGTAAATCAAATTGGCTTACTCTAAATGTAAATAAGTATCATACTTATAGTCCCTAAAAGTACAAAAGTGACTACTACTGCGACTGTTACTTTAGTACTTTTTGTGCTTAAAGTAATTGACATTAATACCTAATTACCTTTAATTTGTGAAATACTTAATTTTTCCTTGATTGACCAAACATTTTTGACACTTCTTTATCCACCTACCTGAGATTGAAATGAAAAAGAGTGACAAATATTAATGTGCTAATTTATAACTTCATTAATGGTGCCATGCAATGCATTCTGTGAATGAAAAAGGATTTTTTTTTTTTAACAATGTATTTTTACTCTTTACCTATTCATGGAGAATGAGTACAACCAGGCCAGCCCGTGAAAGTGAAAATCTGCAAATAATTGGCTCGAGAGGAAATATGCGTTTTTGTTTTTTTACAATTGTTAAAAACAATCGTCTAATTATTCAGTATATTTTTATGCCAAAAATCTGCATCGGCCTAGAAAAAAATGCATTTTCAGTCGGGGCGAAATGTGAACCGAAAGATACAATTTCAATACTAATTCTCATTGAACCGGATAATGTATTGATCCATTCACGGCTAACAAGCTTGTATTTTTTTTTTTGTGCAAAATTTTACATCATGGACACGAAAGCATCAAATTTCAGCTGTAAAGATAATAGCGCTTTTTGGGTTCTTCCTGAATGTTTTTTTTTTTTTTCCCACGTGTGTGTCACTGCGCAAAAGGCAGTGGATGCACAATGTCGACAGTTTCCAGCGCCTTGGTCGGTGATGGAGACATTGCATGTGCATCCCCCATCACTTTTACTTTGTTTGCCTCAGAAAACGGGCCTGGAGCATGCTGCAAGTACGTACCAATGTTTGATGTGAACGACTAATCGACGCGGGGAGACGTAACACAGACTGAAGGAATCTGCTAAATATGTGAAAATTGTCCCTCGCAACGAGGAAACGTATCTTTTTTTTTTTTCTTTTTTTTATGGGACAAGTGACTTGGAAGCAAACAAAATCAAAATAGCAGAGGACGGACCGATCTGCTCAGGAGACTGCCCAGGTATCACACGTGTTGTATACTGTGGAAATACATTTTGTTCAATATACGGTAAGGTGTCATTATTTTCATAACACACTTTCTTAATGAATAAAAAAAATTTAACTTAAGATTGTTGTGGTCAGGACACCTTTTTTTTTAAATTAAAAATTGTCAAGCGAGCACCCGTGAAGATACAATTTTGAATCGTGAAGGCAGTATTGCGAATGAGCTGTTTTGAGATTTGACCATTTTGTCTCTTTTGTCCAGGCAGCACAAAAAGTGCTCCACTGAAAGGGTTAATAAAAGTGGAGGGAATTATGAAGAAGTCCAATTATCAGAACAGCTGATGTGCTGGAAACCATTTTCAAAAGTGGAGTGTGGATTTTTATCGTGATCTTGATAACGTACGTACAAAGACTCAGTCAGACTCCAGAACACATTCACAGGTTTTCCATTTATTAGAGTAGTGAATAACTACACAAATTACAAGCAAGAAAAGTGTAAGTTGAAGATGTGCCAAAGCGTTAAGAAAAACATAGCTGTCTTATTCCAAAGAAATGTAAAGTCAACTGGGTTGACATGAGTAAATAGGATTGGTCCACTAAAAAGTGCAAGCAAACGTTGTGCAGTATTGCGTCCGTTTTTTGACAAATTGTTCCACGTGCTACTTGCCATAAATTAGCCAAAGGATGCGCACTCGTGGTAGTGGTCATGTTGAACTTTGACCTTTTGTCACCATCTGGATGACTCCCTAGTGTCTTCTTTCAAATTTTTCGATCACAGGATTGGACAAAATACTGCAGGAGGGTTAAAGGTGTACACTATGTGTATGTTGCTTATAGAGCTTTAACTCACATATGTTTCTACACTCTCTAGAATCTCAGTCGCTGTGTTCAATGCCGCGCTCACATCGGCCATACTGAAACATTCGTTTGGGATAAGGGGGAAAGGATGGAAGTTTGGGTATTGTGTCTTTTTAGCATTCACGCCCAAGCCTTGCAGCTGTGCCACGCTCCAAGCAAGGTCTCCAAGCAAGGAGTCGTAGCGTGAGACCTTTTCGACCATGGCTGAGATTGTGCCGCCGGGACATCGGCCGTTTCTTCTGTACTCGACGGCGACGAGGGCCTTTTCCACCGCCTGGTGGACTTTGAAAAGACACCACTCTGCGCTGCTTTCGCTGCGCGCGGCATCGAGGTCACAGCGGGCCTGCCGAAACCACCGTTGGGCCTCCTCTCGTTTGGGCCTCGGGAGATTTTTGTTGTGGTCCCAGAAGTTGTAGGAATGGTACCGGACGAAAATCCGTTGCCGGCCACTTCTGTGGTGCGAAGCTTCCTCGTCCCATTGCCGGTAGTTTTCCAGTGACACGCAATTTCTGCTCTGCACATATTTGACTACCTTTGTGACGTAGTGACACTGAGGGTTTTTGTCATAATGCCATTTGAGGTACATCCGCTTGTGGTGTTTTATTCTCTCCTCGTGTGGAAGGGTCCAAATCTCGACCAAAGTTTGCTCAATTTCCTCCACTGCTTCTTCGAAGGTTTCCGGTAAGATTCTTGTGGATGAGGATGCTGAACAGTGTCGGTATTTTGCTACTTGCATATTTGTACCGGCGGCTTCTATGGGTTCGTCGAACTCTGGTTGTAGCATGCCCTCAGATTTGATCTGATACAAGTCTGCGATACCGACTTCAATGATCTCGTCATCACCGATTCTTATCTTGTACCGCTGTGAGTAAGGCCCAGATTCCGGAGGTAGTACCTCCTCTATGAGTGCGTAGAAGTACTTGTCGTCAATGCAGTAGGCTACATATTCTCCTTCTTCATAGTTGTTGAGGACATTCATGTCTAAGGAATCGTGCCACTCCTCTGGAATTTCTCCTTTCATGGCCAGAGGGCTGGAGACAAAACCAACATCAACACTGTCGTGGATCCCATTCTTGAACAGAGTTCTACGAACATCATCCAGATCGTCACACATGAGGAGCTTGCCCAGTACCTCGCGATGTTCCGACAAAATTCTGGTCCCTAACAAAGAGTTCATCACCTTTGTCAGATCCATGGCTACGTCTAATTGAACCTTTGAGAGACTGATGTCATTGTGTTTCATGTAGAAGACGCAACCTTTCTCTACTTGTTGGACAAAAACGTCGGTCTCGCAGGCAGTGTTGTCCAGAGCTCGGTCCTTCAGCCACAGTTCCGTCATGAGCGTCTCGCAACACACAATCTCTATGCTGCCAAATATTTCTTTACATGTTTGCGCAGCCTGCTCTTGACTTATTTCACCTTTTGACTTCTCTCTCAAAAGACAAATCAGTCCGTGTGTGAATGCACTCGAAGTTAGGTGATTGTCAACCCAGCTGCGAAAATCACAGGCCTGATTCAGTTCGCAAAGTTGCATTTCCGACGTCACAACTTTTTCTTCTGTGACTTGCGACAGCATTTTAGGTTGAAGTCTACGGGGCAGCAATTCCAGCAGCCGTTGATGCTTGTAGACATCTGTGCCCAAATGACATGTCCTGAGGTTCTCGAGCAACAGGAACTCTTTGTCCAGTGACGCTTCCAACCGTTGGGGGTCAAACGCTGTGTTGTTGAAGTACAGTTCACATGATGGGTGGAGTTTTCCATCTAGAGCAGGCAGGTATAAAGTATTTACAGTGTCCAAGAGGGATTGTTTGCGTTTCTGTAGAAGTAACGGAAACAACTGTTCCACAGCACGTTCAACAGTCTTTTTCTGGTTTTGGTTTAGTCGGGATTTGGCACTGGAATCAGCATTGACCGCCGCCAGAACATTACAGTACTGCACTGCAGTTGGCGCCTCCTTGACACCAACTGTCTTGAAGAATGACCAAAAATCAATGTACGAGTTTGGAATTTTGTACAAGTATGGCCGTAAGTCATTTTCATAGGGGAGTGAAAGTGCAACATTTTCCGTTCTGACCAATTTTTTGTCGTTTTCAACCAACACGAGGGGGATACCTTTCAGCGGTCGGCTGTCGAAATCAGTCACTTGAAAGTGACGGTAAGTGCAACGAAACACATTTGCGCGGGTTTTGATCCGTGCGTCCGTTTCACAAGGCGACTTGCCGACATTTATTATGTTTGTGATTACGCACTTTAACGGCGGTCGATTATGAGCTCCCGCCTGCATAATCCTTTTTAGATCTTCCTCTGTACGCCATGGTAAAGGTATGATTGGCATTGAAGACCAGATTAATTCTTGAGCCGTGTAAATGCTTTCTATTATTGAGCCGTTGATTTGAACGGCGATGGTGTCTGGCGCGAATGGCAAAAGGTAATCGCACAGTTCTTTTTTTACTTTGACAGGAAAAATGAACTTGATGTTGCTTATACTTTCCAAGACATGCTTCTCGTTATCTGCAACTGTCAATGCTTCTTTGAGAACTAGGTTGGATTTCTGTTGCAGGTCTTGAGAGTGACCCACTGCCTCAGCTTCCGCTTCTACCTGCGTCGCAAAGCGTGTGATATCGTCTTTGGATACGACATGCTTCATTCCAAGTTCCTGGAGTAACTGGCGTGCTGCTTGTTTTTTGTGTTCTTTTCCTTCGCACAACTCAGCCCAAACACTCTCAGGCACAAATTTTTCTTGGGCCAACATTGCCTGATACAAGACAACTTCGTCATCAAAATAGAATGAGACCGGCACCATCCGGCCCTCAGCGTTGCCAATCATTGGTACCGTCTCAAGTTTGGAAATTATGCCAGACCTGTGCTGAAGATAACTTTCATCATGTTGCAGTGAGAGTAAGAGTTTGAGGCACTGAAGTCTCTGACGCTCTGAGAGGCTGTGCACAACAGGCAAAATGATCTTCATGAAATACTGCAGATCATTCAGGATCTCAATGTTGAGAGTTTGACACACACTAAGGTTCTCAAGATTATTTTTGAGAAAAATGATGTTGTTCTCGGGAAGTTTGAACAAGTCTGGGAATTTACTCAGTGACTGTGCACTCATGTGAAGGATGTAAACCACTTGGCGGTCAATCCTCACTCGATTGCCGTCTATTTTTTCAAACAGCGGCAGCGACCGGAGCTTGCTCTGGTACTCCGGACGGTTTATTGACTGTTCGGACTGCAGGAATTTTTGAAGTTGTCTCATCTCATCCGGAGAAAGGTGGGAAAATTCTGAGTGATTTACATCAACGAGGTGGTTCAGCACAGAACTTTGGTCGTTCACATTCATCAGCTCGGATAGCAGAAGTGAACGTTTTTGAAAATCGGCATTGAGGAAAAAGCCAAAGTCAAACCTCAAGAAACCGAGTTTGAACAGGATTTTAATTAAATTATTGTCCAATCTGTCGATAATTACACTGGGGATCGCTTTCAGTTTTTCAAGGAGGCGCTTATTTGACCTTGGGCACACAACAGGTAAAATGCAGAAGTCACCGTAGAGCTGCTTCACGTCAGCTAAGGGCACATTTTGATCGTCCTTGGAACTTTGGGTTTTCACATGGCTTAATAAGAACTGCCACAGCAACTTAAGCCAGGCCAGCATTTCCTCATTATGAACATACAGACCACGCTGTGGATCAAGTTCACACTTGAGAAGATTCTGTTCAATCAAGGGCTTCAACCAGTCAGATGCACCATCCAGAGTCAACTTTCTGGCCAGGCTCAAGGCTCGTAGCACTTTCAAAAAGTCCTTGTTTGTCTTGTAATGGACAAAATTGTGTTCATAACCAGAAAACAAGCTGCTGAACTGGGATATCAGCTTTGGTGATTTGTTGTCAAACACCCTCAACACCCCATCTGCCGTGAGAAGAAGAGGAAGCCCGTCGAGTAGAGTACAATGCTCACTTGTGATCTCTTTAGGGATGTCCTTTAGGCAGAAACACAGGAGCTTTGAGCATCTTTCTGGATTTTGAATTAGTGTGTCATTTATAGGCAGCGGTAAGATATTGCTTGTTTGCTTTGGATTGTGGACACTCTTTGCTCTCAAGAAGGTCCGCACACTTGAAGGATTGACATGATTTACTGCAATGCCAGCGGTTTTGAAGCTGTCCCATATCCTCTCCATTTCACTGGAAAAGGGAACTAAATCCATGCCAAGGTCCCTCAAAATGTGTTCTACTTCTCCACTTGATGATTCCAAGTAGGGTGCGGTCGTTGGACCGGTTCCTGTTGCATCCCGCCACTCAATAGAATATTCAGAGCGAGTAGTCGGTGGCTGTTGAGTACTCTGTCGCTTTGTGCGCCTTATAATTGGAATAATATCAAGGCCTCTTTTGCTAATTGATCTGTACACCTCATGTATCATTTCATGCCATTCCTGACCAACATCTTCAGACACTGCGGGCCAGAAACGCAAAAATGATTGAGACATACACAACATCATTTTTTCAAGACTCGCTGTCTTCACCAAGCTGGTTTGGCCGATGTATTGAAGAAGATCCGCATACAATGGCGCAATGACATTGTTTTTCAAAGATTGGTTCCACTCTGCTTTCGGACTCAGGCCATCTTCCCTCCAAAGGCCTCTCCTGGCGGAATCGACCTCAAAGTCTCCATTGATGTGTACAGGTAGACCGGTGGTGCCCGGTAGAGGAAGTAGACAAAAGGCTCCGCCTCTAAAAACGCCAGGTAGTCTTGTTGAGCTCACACGAGCTGCTACTGTTGCTCGGGAATGTTTTGTTTCTCCATCAGTGGGCTGTGACGTGATAAAATGCTCTGCGATGATCCATTTACTTTGTCTTTTGTCTGAGGTCAAAACCTCGGTTTCATAAATCACCTTACATGGGGCCGAGTCTTTCGTTACAATGGCATTTTGAAGATTTGTCTTCATCCCAGCCTCTGCTTTTTGTTCCGTTTGGGACGTTTTCTTTTCCACTGCAAAGACTGTTTTGATTTTATCCGAGCGATCGTTGATTTCATGGACTGCAACTTTGCAGATATTTTTCAGAAACAGGATGAGCCCATCGGGGTCTTCAGATAGAGCAGCACACAATTCTTTCAAGTCAAGCTCTGTCACTTCCCATTTGGAAATTTTAGAGATCTCTGCCATTGTAGCGGTCCTTAGAGGCAATCTAATCATGGTTCCATCTCTGAGGGTAAATTTGTCTGGGAGGTAGGATTTGTACACGTCTTTGTACATCTCCTTGAAGCTGTCATCTAGTTTATAGCCGATGCCGGCACGCCCTTGCTCGTTATGGCTTTCAATGTAATTTTGATTGGGATCTGAAATGCAAAGTAAGTCATCTCCAGTGAGAATTGAGGGGCAGTCGGTCAGATGGTAAACAGAAGTGAATCCAAGTCCATATTTCCCACTCTTCCCTGGATCATGGCGCTTTCCTCCAGTCCCCAGCTGCTGAATCCCAGCCAGGTCTGCGTCTGAAAACACATTGTTGTTGAAGACACAGAGCGCCGGGCCCTGTAGCCTGTTCCATTTCTCCCCAAAGGTTTTTTCAGTGCCGTGCTGTCGTCTGTCCAGAACAAAATGAATTTCGGTAGCCTCCGCATCGTCTGCGTTTTGGATGAGCTCTTTGAGGATATCTTTCTTTGACGGATAAGCGGAAATGATGTTTTTAATCCTGACAGTTAGGTGCTCTTTTTGTTCAAACTGGAAAGAATTTGGAAAGAAGTCCTCAACTTCATGGCTGTCCAGAGTATGATGTCTGGTTGTTTTGATTCCAAAATGGAGTGCCATATCACGTGGGATATCCTTGTGGCAGAGAGTGATATCCTCAGTAACCGGCATCCATGGGCTGTCATTAAAGAAAAGCTGGCAGGCAGGTTCCAAGACGCCGTGCTCATTGGGTATGAGGCAGTCGCTTGTGGCGTTCTCGTTGGCAGAATATATGCCTCTGTTTAAAATTGTTAGACACATTTTGAGATCGTTCTTTGGTAGGGGCTTGTCGCCGTGTTTTGAATGAACTTCTTTAAGGGCGGTGAGAAACTGGTGTAGAGTGAACGTCTCCTCAACACCGACAGTCTCCCAGAGATTCCGGAAACGAGCAAAAGCGGGCGGAACTACATGGAGATAGGGCTTTGCGTTAAACTGCTCTTTGACAGCCACGCGGTTCACGTTGACAAATATACTACCGTCAAAAACGAATGGAAATGAATTAGCCCTCTGAGAAATCCACGTCGGCGTGTCTGAGTCACAGATGTGTCTATCCAAAAAACTGTAACATTCAGAGGCAATAGCGTAAAGCTTTGATTTGTCCATGGATTTTGATTGCTCCTGTGTTTTTTGCAGCTGCTGGAGCACCATGTCAGGGTCTGGAGTGGCGCGAATCCCTAGTATCTGTAGGATAGGATCAGTAACATGTATGCTCAGGCCAGAATGATCCAGCACAGGTTGTGTTTTGTCCACAAGCTGTGAGCATTTTTCACTGAAAATCTCAACTGGTCTTCTCAGAACTGACTTTGTATCGCAGCAGTGAAACGCTGGCAGAAATGGGATCGTTCTTAAAGTTTGCCAGTGGGATGAGTCTTTGTCATTAATGTGATCCTTCATGAGTTCGAGGAGGCACTTCAAATACCCATATGCTTTTATGGGATCATCCTTAAAAAACCTTTGGATCGTTTCTGCTTTCTGAACAATAGCCTCCAGTGCAAGCTGCCCATTCGCCATTCCAAGATCCAGCAGACGTTGAATCCTCTTTGGGGAGCGAAAGTCATTTTCTGTACCCCCAAGCAATCTCCCCTTGTCGTCTCCAAAAAGAAAAGCCAGTTTGCCAAATGGATTCACAAGTTTATTGATATGCTGGAGACGTCCGTCCAATGCGGGGATGCATGGATACTTGACCAACAGTCGATCAATTTCCTTTGAGTTTCGGTCAATGGCATGTAACAATAGAGTATATCTGCTCTTAGTGTCCAAGGCTGGAAGGTTTTCAAACACCACGTCGCGATAAAACCTCTCCCAACTCCATGTTTTCTCCTGCAAAACCTTCTCAAGGCCACTCTGCTTGAAGCTATTTCTCAACCACAACGGAAGAGAAACAACACGGTTCGGTTTTTCGATATGTTTCCGACAGACTCGCATTACAAGTGTGTGGATCGTTTTATCTTCTTCAATGCTTTCATGTAAAAATATGGCGTTTTTCACTGAACACCATTTTTTGCCATCATAGAAGACCTCTGGGGCAATGTTGTGCTGGGTAATGGTGTGGTAAAACCCATCAACCAAAGGTTTGAAGGCGTCACTGACTTTTTCCCGATGAGGCCAAAAGGTGTGGTAAGTGTAACTTTTTAATTGGCCTTTTTCCGACATGTCCTTTAGTACCAAAAGTGCTGTAATGTATGCTGTCACAAGAGGATCCCGAAGAAGAGCTTTGTTCCATTCGTGCTTCACCCCGCTTTCCCAGAGAGCTTTACGATTACTTGTGACAGCAAACGTTCCATTGACATTGACTGGTAGACCTGTGTGAATGGCAAGCGGGAGGAAACAAAATGCCTGACCGGTAATCTTGCTTTCCGGTGCGGATAATTTTCCACTTGTTGGGTCTTTTTGCAAAGGCACAGCTATTCCCCCAATTGGCAAGGAGAACCTGACTTGCTTGTCCTGCTGCAGGGCCATTTTTAAAGACTGATTTGTCCCAAAACAGTTGTGCACGAGCCAGATCTGACTTTGCCTGCTGCCAGATTGTTCTCTGCTTATTTGGACAATGTCTGCGCTACAACAGTCAATCGCTTCTTTGAAATTTTCATCACATTTCACCAATAACTCTTCGGGTTCAATCTGCGCCGTTTGCCAACTTGGAATCTTGATGGAGATCAGATTAGTTTTGACAACGGTGAGCACGGTTTTTATTTCCTCATCCCTTGGAGGAGTTGTTGCATGGCTTGAGATATTTTGCAAAGACAATGTGTTGATGTTCTTCAGGAACAGGATATGCATTTGACAATCGTTTGTAAACGATTGCTGAAAGCAGATGATACTGTCCTTATCATAAACCTTGGTGCTTATCTCTGACTCGAGCGCCTCCTCCCTGGTTCGGAAAGGAAGTTTGATCAGAGTACCCTGGTAAGGGTGTGGAGGATTCTGTGTGGTGAAATTACATTCAAAAATGTTTTCGTATGGTCCAAACTGACCTGGGAAAAAATGAAAGCATTGATCTTTGGAGAGGTCTAACTTGATTCCAGGATTTGATTTGTTTTTGATGATCTTTTTAAGGTGAGTCACATTTGGATCAAGTATAAGGAGTTTGTTTCCACTTAGGACTGAAGGAATGTCTGTCACGTGATATACAGTGTTGAATCCAAGTCCAAACTTTCCAATTTTCCCCACCTTGACTTCTTTTGAGGCAGAGCCCACTCGGACAATATTTTCCCAGTCCTCATCTGCGAACCTCTCATTATTGAATGTCCAAAGGCAAGGGCCCTGACAAACGACCATGCCGGGGTCAATGAGATTTTCGGGGGGATACTTGTGTATTCTTAAATCCACCAAGAATTTGCAAGTGTCTGCACCAGCATCTTCTGCATTTTGGATGAGCTCTTTGAAAAGATCACTTTCTTCATCGTACTCTTTGAGAATGTTTTTAATCCTCGTTGTTATGGGTTCCGATTGTCCGCATTGCTCAATCCCCACAAGCTCCGGATCGAGGATGTGCGTACTAAAAAACTGGATGTTGAACCATTCAGCAGCAGCTTTTGGAATCTCCTCGTGTAGGACATGCACTTGATCCTTGCCGTATTGAAGCCCCTTTAAACTCGTTTTGCTCAAATCACAGAAAACAGCCTTCGTCTGTGATGTGAGGGTATACTGACCCTCTCGTGTGACGACTGGCACCGGGATGTCCTCCTGAACGATCATCTTTTCCTTCCATATCCATTTGATGATTTCAATGGAGACTTGAATTTCGGAAAGAGTTGCGGTTGGCGGCTGTCTTCCTTCAGCGGTTTTCATGATGGAATAGAGAATGTCGACAATGTCCCGCTGGGAAAGCGATGATCTCAGACCAAACTCCTCCAGGAGCTTCTTGTAAGGCAGAAATTCCTTTGGTAATTTCCTCACCCACGAGCTCAGATCGAGATTATGCGGGTAGTCGAGAACCAAATCCATAGGAGAAAGAAACTGGTCGCCGCACCACAGCCAACGTGCATTCCGATCCATTGAAGTTGCAAAGTCAGCCATTTGGTCTTGCATGTGTTTGTAGATACTATGCAGCCTCCTTTTGAAATCTCCGTTTGTGTCAGGATCATGCATTTTGTCTGTGTTTGCAATCAAGACAAACAAATTATCTTGGACGTTTTCTGGTGGGGGTAGGCATTTGAAACCAAGTTTTTGGCTCACCCTGTCACTCAGGTTTCCAATTAGAGGCATTACGTGCCCAACAATATCCTCATACTGACTGTGTCTTATTTCGTGCGGACAGAAGAGGGAAATCTCCCCTGTGTTACTACCGGGGTCAGCACATGGAACCCATTTCAGCATTTTGAGCCTGCGAATCTGTGAGTCTGAAAACTTGGCCAGGAGATTGTTTGCATCGAGCAGGTTTAAGAGTGCCTGAGCTCTACCCAGAGTCCGTGAGTTAACTTGCAGCTTGTCGATTACCCCGGCGGCGTGCAGCAAGTGCTCAGGGGACACATCCGCTTCTCTGTTTAGCATACCCAGATCTGTGAGAGTTTCGAGCATCTGCTCTGTTTGCAAGTATAGAGACGGAGGGAAGAAGTCAGAGGCGAAAATGACTTTGAAGTTTGGAACCCCTGGATGAAGGAAGTGTGAGGTCTTTTTTAGTGCTCCGTTTGCTTCCATAAAGCTTAGCTCCAGACAGCGGTGTTTTAAGGTCTTATTTTGGGAGAATAGGATACTTCCGTGCTGCAGAATCCAAGTCATGATCTTTTCAGTGTCCTCTTTGCTGCATGCACTGCCTTCAATGTTGTCTATCAGGAGGTGAGCTGCTTGAGCTACGTCCAAAATGTTCACGTTGAGAAACTGCAAGAGTCTGCGATCAGCATCGGTTTTACATTGCAGTATTGACTCAGGCATCGGTAGATCCGTTGGTACTTTTGGAGCGCAGCCTAAAAGCAAAGCCTTGTTTGATTGCGTTGGGAGAGGCGCGCCTTTTATATTTTGAAACAGAGGCACCGTCGAGAGGAAATCCTTCTCGCCGCTTGAGAGAGAATCCAGACAGGAGAGGTATTCCTTCAATTCTTCTCGAGTGCCGACACACATGATCTGGAGTTCTCTGACGAGATGCCCAAAGTCAACGTTCATCATGATAGTCACAACGCTTCTTGGAGATGGAGACAGTACAAAGGAATGGAGGTCGTCGTGCTTCAGCCATTCATTTCCCCTCACCACCGTACCCCCGACTTTTTCTACAAACTCGGCTATTTTTCCCGGCAATGTGCTCTGCCTCCTTTGGTGGAAAACAAGAGTTGTGTTTGGGTTCAGTTTAGCAAGTAATAAGGACTGACTGGAAGAGAGTGGAGCCACTGGTATCAGTGGAATGTCAATGAAATGGCTTAGCTTGGCAAAGTGAGTGTTGAGGAACCTCCAGAATTCTTGGAGCCAATCCAAAGGTGGATGCAGACCATTGTTGACGTCCCAGCTAACGAGCGCTGTCTTCAACTTCCAATCCTCGGGCAGATACCTCCTGGAATACTGCGCCACCTCATCTGCATCGATGTTCTTTATCTTGAATAATTCTGTGGGAAGACAACAAAAATATAAATATGTACGTTGTGAAGAAAATCAATAATCATTTCTTACTTTCATTAGCCAGTTGCTTGAAGTGGGCAGCGCAGTCTGGGCTTAAATCATCCGAGATGAAGAGGTGTTTGCAAAATGGGAGCAAGATTCTGCAAATAATATAAAACTGTTGTTCATTATTAGTGAAGAATAAATTGACTCATCATCATTGTACAATAGCAGTAATAAAAACTCAGCAGTGAATTATTATTATTCTTATTTTTTTGCTGCTTTCATACAGGAATTTCTTAACTATCCTCCTTCAAGGATGGAAAATATCTATTAAGATATATTTTTCAAATTTTAATTCAGATATGAGAATCTCCCATTTGTATGCCATTTAAGCACCGTAATGTTGTTATCCATAAAATAGTTGGAACCAAATCAACAGTGCCTCTGCTGGTCCCACCCATCCAAGTATTGAGAATAGACCGAGAAGAACTATAGTACTAACCCATACATCTTTGTAGAGCATAGGTGTCAAACTCCAGTCCTCGAGGGCTGGCATCCTGCATGTTTTCCGGTTTTCTCTCCCCAACACAACTGATTCAAATGATTAGCTTATTAGCACGCGCTGCAGGAGCTTCAAAATGATCCCAATCATTTGAATCGGGTGTTTTTGAGGGAAAGGGTTTGAAAACATGTGGGATACCGGCCCTCGAGGACTGAAATTCGACACCTGTGTTGTAGAGGCCCATTACCTTGGAAATTTCTCGCCGTCAATCAAGGCAGTGTCCTCTTCTTTGTCCGTGAAAGCTCTAAAAGAGCCATCGCTGAGCGGGATAAGCTCAAGATTCTGGAGCTCCTTGTATTTCCCATCACTCAGAATGAACTCCAGAAGACAGAGTTTATCATCTCTGGACAGGTCAGGCAGGGTAGCCCTCTGAAGGACCTTCCTGAGGAATCCTGGAGTAGCATATGTTAGGCTGCTGGCGCGCGGGTGAACTGTTTTTATGGCTTGTGCAACATTGCACGGAAAAGTCACAAGGTTCTCTCCGCAAAAAAGCAGAGTTCTCCTAATGGCAGCCAGTGCTTCAGGGTTCGTTGGGCCATCAGAGGGGAGAACGGAATCCAACGGACTGATGAAAGCTCTTTCATGTCTGGCGAG
This sequence comes from Hippichthys cyanospilos, assembly GCF_059441005.1. Classification (NCBI taxonomy): domain Eukaryota; kingdom Metazoa; phylum Chordata; class Actinopteri; order Syngnathiformes; family Syngnathidae; genus Hippichthys; species Hippichthys cyanospilos. The sequence continues at coordinate 17,742,203 of NC_142373.1, read as the reverse complement.
GGAGAGCACAGGCGCATTCTCCCGGAACAACTGAAGAAGGACATCTACGGCGATGGCGCGCCATTTCTCCTTGTGTTGAATTTGGTGAAGACCTGGCCACAAATCATACACAGAAGAAACGGGGAGAAGAGCATCTTGAGCGAGTCTGATGGCGTCTTGAATGATCATTTTGTACGCCAGCGGCAGCACCGTCTTCATCAGCAGCTCGTTCCATACTGCGTGTTCGTCATGTTGCTGATCTTCCTCCTGCCACTTGATGTGTCTCCTGTTATCTGTGAGGCCAAAGCAGGCGTTGACGTGGACTGGGAGTCCGGTCTGGTTGCTTTCGTTGTTGGGCAGCGGGAGAAAGCAGCTCAGTCGGCCTCCTCTCATCTCACCGCAAGGGAATGCTAAGTCAACCTCCGGAAAAAAGCTCAACTTTTGCGCGAGGGTATCCAACTCCGCTACGTGTCCTTCCTTCATGGTACACGTTGTCACAAGCCACTTTGTTTCTTTATGTCCGCCGGAATCGGTTGTCAGTACCTTGATTCTGGTCGAACCCTCGATGACGGTCTTGTCTTGAGGCTCCAAAACGATATCGGCGGAGGACGAGGACTTGACTTCGAGTCTTGCGCTCGCGTAGCCATGGGCGTCAATGTGCATCAAGGTCACCGTGGTCACATTTTTCAAAAACAGCAGGCTCAAGTCCGCATCCGCAATGAAGCTATCAAAAAGCTTCACCACCTTATCCGCGTCGTATAAATTATCTGAAATTTCCGAGGCCTCCGCTCGCAAAGGGAATCTGAAAATGGTTCCGTCAAAGTGCTGATCTTCTGTAATGACTTTGCTCCACTCTTGTCCGCTTACGAGCGTAACAACGTCCCGAAACGGTCGGAACTGATCTTCAATTGTCGTCAAAGCTTCTTGGTGCTCGTCGTCATCCAGCGACCAACGGAAGCCGCCTTGCCTTTCTCCAAATATTTTTTCTTGGGGATCAAAAAAGCCGAGGTGGCCAGAGCTGAATATACTGGGAACATCTGTTCGTGCCAAGAAAAATGCATTGCCTTTATCAATACCCTCGCCACAGAAATCACCACAGAGGTGTGCAAAACATCTGAGAAGACTTTTTACCTGTTATGTGGTAAACCGAGTTGAAACCAATCCCGAATCTCCCAACTGTGGTGGGGTCATTGCGCTTAACGCTCCTCCCGACAGCCTGAATTCCCTCCCAGTCTTCATCGGTAAATGGTGCGTTGTTGTAGCTGTACAGAGCAGGTCCTATTCGACAACAGGGGATTTATCTGTGACTTTAATGACAGGCTTTGGTGAAGATTGCATGAGTACAAAATGAGACCTGAAAGTTTGTTTGCAAACTCTTGAGCCGTTTTGAGTTAATTAAACAGCGACAAGGTAAAACGAAGAAAAATGGCTTACCTTTACCGTAATTTTCCAATTATAAGACACTTTTTCCCCAAAAATGAAGGCCTCTAAATATTGTCTCCTCATCAGTCACATACAGGAAACTGAGTTTTGAAGCGGAGATGTGAATTTTTATATCTGCACTGGTTTATCAGCACTATCTGTACAGGATCAGTACAGTGATAAACCAATACCGATACCGCACCGACACCATATTGGTAACATATCGATACTGCACCGTATCGATGCTATATCGACACCGCGCCGATACAGTACCGATATGGCGCTGATGCTGCACCCGTGCCGATATCTCGCCAATACCGTGTTGATACCGTACAGCTATCATGCCTATATCGTATCGACACTGTGCCGAAACCGTGCCATATCGATACTGTACCGATGTCACGCCAATACCGTATCGATACTGCGCTGATAATTTACCGATACCGTGTCATACCCTGCTGATATCACATTACTGATATCGTTACGTATCGGCAAAGTACAGTATCGATACGGTATTGGCGCGCCAATACAATATCGTATCGACACCACGCCAATACCAATACTGTGCCGTACTGATGCCTTATCGATATTGTGTCATACCGTACCGATGTTGACAAATATCGGCACAGTACGATATCGATACGGTATCGGCGCGGTATCGGTACGGTGCTCTGGTTTCCTCCCACTTGCCCAAAAATATGCATGGAATGTAAATTGGACACTCCAAATTTTGTTTGTGAAGCATTGTATAATTCACCTGTATGAATTACAGTTAATGCCTGGCAGTGAATAAGTTAATAACCCAAATTATTTCACAGACCCTCCAGGGTCCGCAAACCCCACTTTGAGAACCACTGGCCTAATGGGTGAGTCGGCCCTGGTTTTCATCGTGGTTACCTTGGAACTGTCCCAAAGCATCCGTCCAAAGACTTTTAGTTCCGTAGCTTCTCTCGTCATGAATGAATGTCACTTTGGTGGCTTGAGCGTCATCTGCATTTTGAATCAGCTCCTGATTTGGAAAAAAATAAAAAATAAATACACTTTGTTCCAAATGATGAAACTCTAGAATTTGACACAATGGATCTGAAGTCAAAGCTAATGAGTGTTTCTAATCGTGTGACGTGATAAGAGAAACACAATACCCACCTTCAAGATTTGACCACCATCTGGATAGCGACGTAGGATGTCTTTCAAATAATCAATGAATGGTGGCGCTGTGGCCCCGAAGGAAGTTCTTTACCAAACAAAATAAAATCAAATTGAGACCTATTAGAGCATTTTCTTTACAAACAATTAAAGCACTTCATTGGGGGGGGGGGGGTTAAAAGTACGTGTAGTATATAAGTTACCTTTAGAGACACATTAATGTAGATCTGTCAATAACCATATTTGTACACTAAACTAATCCCTCCAGTTTTTGTGTTAACAGCACGTGACTTCCTGGAAATAAAGAAAATGTTTTGTTTTTTTTTTTTCCGAATTCACAAGCACTGAAAATGTCTGATTTGTCCCCTAAGTCACTGCTTCTCAAATGGGAGTACTTCAAGGAACTCCAGAGTGTACTTGAGATTTTAAATCAAACAAACAATAATGCAAAAAATCCTTTAAAAATAATTACTGAATATATTAAATGCTTCAGGAAAATATAAATTCATAAAACAAATTTAATGTTCGGTAGATTGAATTTTAAAAGCCCAGCGTCTCCCCCATACTAGAATGTTTGGACCCAACTTGTCACACGCCACCTCTCGTTACCTGTCAAGTTAAGGGTTTATTATTTATGAACATATCTCTACTACGATCCCAAACGTTGAATATTTTCCTGTGGGCAAATATTTCTTTATAATCATTTCTTTTCGAGAACAGGTCTGAAACTTGATGTTGATTATTTTTTGTGGTTGAATATTAATAATTAAGTTGATGACTTAATTTTGTGAACAGATCTCTACTGTAACCGCCAAAAAGGATGATTTATGTTTAATATTTTTCTGTGGACAAGTACTTATAATTATTTCTTATGCCATATTTTAAGCATTTTTTTTTAATCCAAACACTTTGCACTAGTTGAGTGGTACTTGACTGGAAACTTATTTTATAGGGTGTACATCACTCAAAAAAGGTTTGAATAGCACTGCCCTAATTCATGTGTAAAAAGTGCTTTGCAACAATGTCATGACATTTCCATCGCTTGTAAAAGAAGAGTTCAAACATGGAGCTCTTACCGTGTTTTTTTCTTGGTGCTCATCTTTCGTGGTCTTGTTTCAGTAAGAAAGTCAGAGTATCGTGTTGGAGAAATTGCAAGCTATTTTGGGCGGAGTTTTGGACTAGATAAGATGAGATTAGGCCTAATGTGAGGGGGGGAGCAGAGTTGGCAAAAAATTATAACAATAGAACAGGAAATGGAATGCTTGGCATAAAAGCTTACAGTTAAATATATTAGTTGTTGACTCACCACAGAATCACGCTATTCACTCCAGTGTTATCGAGCAAAAACTTTGCGGGATATCATGAGGTGAAGGACGATGAGGAAGATGTCTGAAAAATCAAATTTAAGGAGATGAGTATGCTCAAAATTTCCATGTATTAAACATTTTACTCTTGTAATTGTGTTGATCCAACCTTTATACATATTCTGTTCATTCTGACCACTTTTTGGGGGTCTTGCGTCACTTTCCACATGTTTCTGACCATTTACTTCATTTATTTTAGCATATTCGGAAAATTCATGCCATCCAGACTGCCATTTTTTAATGGCATTTTAAATTAAATATTCACCTCGAAAAACACTGATTCATTTCCAGGGAGAGATTATTCAAAACAGAGTAATTTCATTCTCCTTAGAAATTAAAAAAAACAAAACAAAAAACAAACAGGTATTCAGTTTGATTACACATCCATTTCACTGTTGGTATTATTTTTACCATACTTATAATTCCTTCGTATCAGAAATTCATCATTTTTAACATTGAAAGAAACAAAAACACTTAGATGGTCTTGCAGGGCTGATTATTAGAATTTCATGTCATCTTCTTATATGTTATTCATTTGATTTTTTTGATACACTCGAAACGACTCAAAACTCATTAACACGAGAACGCTTGTAGTACTCAAAACATCCACAAGTGACGCTGTTACACCATAATTAAGGTTTCCATTTTAAGAGAACCGAAACTGAAACTTTGAAAATAGACAAAAACCTTTGAGCATTCACTAAAACATTTAATAAACATACGTCGAAAGTATTCGAATAGAGATAGACATTTGACTTGCGATATGTGCGTTTTTTGTTTTTGTTTTTTTTTCACTCATATTACCAGACCAGGCGGATTGGGTGTGTAGACTTTCATCACTGAATAACGGGTTTGTTCATATAAATAGTTGGTCGTTTTTTATCACTGCTACTACTACTAGTACTACTACTACTACTACTACTACTGCCACATTTAGTGTCCCTGTCGTTGCATACCACTGTTAACAATTTGCTCAATCACTGAGTCACAGAATGTATGTATTTTTTTTTAAACATTATTTCGTCCTATTTAGTAGTATTCATGTAGACCCGCTTATCTAATAGCTAAAATTGAGATTGACCAGTTCAAGGTTTATAACGAATTTCCACGGTAGATAAACGTAACATAATAGATAAATACTAGTGAAATAAGTCTTGAAATTGAATAGCCAATAATTGAATAATGATCATCAGAAGAACAAAATGTACATTACCTCTGCCGTGGAACTTGTCTGATTCTCATTCTGATTCTTCTCTCGCTGCTCTTGTATTTAAGGGATCAGGATGCGGTGTGACGTCACACTATTTGGGGAGGGGGGGGGGGGGGGGGGGCACAAGCTTTCTTTCACTGGAAAAGATGTTTCGTTTTCTGCAAAATAAAAACCCAACTTGACAGTGTCGGTGTAAGCAGAAAGATGACCATAAGGCCTATCAGTCAGGATTGATCGATAGATAAAAAAAAAAAGAAAAAAAAAATCAAGATTACATAAATGAAGGTTAGATTAAAAAAAACATCCAATCCAATCCAATCCAACTTTATTTGTTAAACTTTCTTCCACAGGAAAAGATTCTGATTCTTCTCTCGCTGCTCTTGTATTTAAGGGATCATTATGTTGTGTGACGCCACGCTTTTTTTTTTTTTGGTCACAAGCTTTTTTTCGCTGGAAAAGATGTTTCGTTTTCTGCAAAATCAAAACCTGACTTGACAGTGTCGGTTTAATCAGAAAGATGACCATAAGGCCTATCAGTCAGGATCAATTGATAGATTAAAAAAAAATTCAAAATTACATAAATGAAGGTTAGATGAAAAAAAACAAACCAACAAAAAAAAAAACATCCAATCCAACTTTATTTGTTAAGCAATTTAAAACAATCACAGCTGACCAAAGTGATGTACAGAGAAATAAAAAACATCGCAAAAACAGACACAACAGCTCCAGGACATAAAACGCTAAATCTGATAAGACAAATGAAGTAAGGGTAAAAAAATAGACTAAAATGAAGGATAAAAAGAATAAAACAGCGAATAAAAATGATAGGGATAAAAGAATAAAGGAATACAATTAGATAAAGTTAAAAAAACGATAAATAAACACACCACAAGTGTTTATTGTCCGTTTCTGTTGCACTAGCACTTTCCTTTAGCATGGTACAGTACTCTTACCTAATTGTACTGATCTTATTTCTCTTTCATCTAGTTTTAAAGCTTGGTTCAAAATCTATGATTTTTAAAAACATTTTTTTGTATTAAAGATTCATAGCGTCATATTATTTATTTAGAGTGCAGATGTGTATAATCTGAAGGTGTTTTTGATCCATTAACATTTAGCTTGGAATGCCAATATCACAGTATCGTCTCCAATTTAAGTTGCACCGCAATTTACAAACATGTCAAGGAATGCTGGTTAAACCTGCAACGTTTGATCAAAACCGATAGCTCAGGACTTTCCTCTTGATGATTGTCTTTTTAATGAGCTCATTTATGTATACCTCCGGCCTGTAGATGGTGCTCTCTCCTCGGTGAGTGCTGCAGTTCTGGAGCGACGTGACATGCAGCAGGGCAGACTGACACTTCCACCGCCCTCTTCATTCTGGTATGTAAAAAAATAATTCGAAAGCTGTTTGGAATATTTATTGATGTCAAGTTACCACCGCTTTTAACACAGGGTGGTCATCTTGACTGTTTTTTGTGCTAGTTAGTTGTCGACCTTCTCGGTAAGACAAAGGACATCGTTTCTAAGACAAGGTTGAATCATTCACTCCTGCAGACAATTTAGATAGGGGTGTCCGACTCATTCGTCAGATTTTTTATGTGTATATTTAAATGTAAAATTCTGAGTGTTACGTTGACTGACTATATATTCCATATTCATAAACAATTCAGTTTGAACTCAAGTCATGGACAATTGTGACAGCCAACCATAAGCACTGTAGTTAAAATATTTGGATTGGTGGAAAAAAAAATCCGTTAGTCAATACAAATATGTATTTTTGTTTAAACGTTTTGTCAAAATGAAAACATCAATTTCAGTTTAAACAAGAACGGAGTTTCTGCAGATCATTAAACGGTCAAGTCAAGTTTTAGACTATAATGACTTTTATTAATCATCACTAGTCTGAACACAGTAATCTGATTAATACGGAATTTGTAAAACGTAACTTCTATATAAGAAGAAATGGCGCAGTTGTGTGTGGCCGGTATTGTCCTGTTTATACCGTTTTTTTGTTCATAATGTCTCACCGCTGCTGGTGTATGATCGCCTGACCCTTTTATCAGTACTGTGGTGACTCTCTTTTTTAAAATCTTTTATTCTGTGTTTTTTATTGTATATTCTGTGTCTTAAATTGTATGTGTTATTCTGTATCTTCTACTGTGAAGCACTTTGGTCCACCACTAGGTGGTTGTAAAGCGCTATATAAACAAAGCACATTTACATTTACACCTATGAAAATCCATACGTTTTTATCCAGCTCCGAGGCCATCCATTTTTACACTGCCGACTGAAAACGACAACACCATTGCTAGTTTATGTGAAATTCGCAAGCAGTTGACAACAGCTGATAAAATGACACCCCTCTGAATTGGATATAAACAGATGGGTTTTGCTGCTAAATTCATAGTTCACTAATACAATATTAAACCGAATACTGTGTTTAGACTTATGGGGGCGCATATAACTTAAACTTGACCTCCCATTTAAAACTCAGAACTTTGAGCTCACCGCGATCATTCATCAAAAACTTGGCTGGGTGAAATGAATGAATTTAAATTTTTTTGTGTGCGATGACCCGAAAGAACCATGCAGGATAAAAGCAACCCAGAAGGTCAGCCTCGGCAGTGCTCTCAATGCGGACGCGGCGTCGGCCTCCAATTAGACCAGCGCAAACCCGACGATGCGTCGGGATGTTTGTCTTGCCGACAAGATGTCGGCGAAGGTGAGGCCCAGGAAGCCGTGCGCCTGGAGCCGCATAGCTGCTTACTGTGCGGCAAGACCTTCATCTCCCCGGCGCACTTGTCCTTACACTTGGCCTCACACAACAAGGAGAAAAGATTCCAGTGCGTCACCTGCGGCAAGTACTTCCACCAGAACTCCCACCTGATCGCCCACCAGGCCATCCACAGCGGCGACAGGCCTTTTAAATGCCCCGAGTGCGGCAAGACATTCGGGCGCGCCGCGCATCTCAAGACCCATCGGCGAATCCACACCGGCGAGAAGCCCTACAAGTGTTCCCACTGCGACAAGGCTTTCACGCAGAAGTCGGGCCTGCTCTCGCACGTGCGCATGCACTCGGGCGAGCGGGCCTACAAGTGCGACGAGTGCGGCGAGACTTTCAGCTCTCTGCCGCCGCTGCTGTCTCACAAAGCCGAGGAGGCGGCTCGGCAGGGGAAAGCGCCGCCCGGGCTTGAATCGGCGCCCGCCAATCAGCCCGACTCCCAAGCGAGCGAGCTCAAGTGCGGCGTCTGCTGCCGTACCTTCATAAGGTCCTCCTACATCCGACTGCATGTCCGCCTGGAAAAGGGGCTGCGGCCGTATCACTGCAAAGTGTGCAACAAGACCTTTGCTAAACTAGATACGTTTATCAATCACTGCGATAAACATTTAAGGCAGAAGGGGGAAAAAAGCCAGGATGACAGTGTGGTGAAACCTCCGTTGTTCATCCCGCTGTCAAAGCCCACGCGACCCATGGAGGTGGCGCCTCCGCCGTCCTTTGAGGTCACCACAGGCTCTGGGGTCAAATCGTGATCTGAGGAGGTCATGTCTTCGGTGTGGTTTGCACGGGGGGGGCGTGAAAACCCCAGGAAAAGCTGACCTGCCATTCGAAGCTGGAACCCAGAAGAGTGAGCCCGCCATGGGACTTCCAAGACGTGAGTTCATGAAAAAACACAAATGAGCATAAGCTCAAACTAATGATGGCAATTTTGAAATTTGTTTCATTCTGAGGTATTTTGTAATGAGGTTCCAGATGTTTACATGGCAATTGTGGTTTGTGTGTCTGAGTGTCTATTTATCATTTTTATTATTTAAAAAAAATCCTGAATTGTTGGTTAATGTATGTCATTGACATGAGGAAATATCGAGAGAATTGTTTGGGTATCAAAAAATGTTTATCAAAACAGAATGTTTTATCATTTAGATAATTCAAAAATGGTCCCTTTTTCCCAGATAACACATTTTCTATGCACATTTTATAGTATTTCCTTAGTCAACTTTATGATATGGAGGATGCTTTGATTTGTAATGACTTCCGGTTCACAGGTTGCATTGTCAAAAGTTAGTAGCTTGAATTTCTCGATTGACGCATGAGACAATTTGAAGGTATTTCCAAATTTTGACCACTACTGTGGTTTATTAATATTGTAAAATGTCAAAAAGTAACTTTTGTTACTTTTGTATCATATCCTCTCTGACTGAGTTGCATTGAATCAGAATCATACAGAACTGAATTGTTCCACTTTGGAACTGCTGAGATTTACTGTAACTAGCAATTCAGAGGTTGACAAAACAGAAGTTCTGTTGCAGGTTCCATCCTAATATTGGTAAGTGTTTCTAAGACTCTTCTGATGTAACTTGTATGATCTGTGACTGTAGTACAAACTTTGTCACTGAAAAAAAAAAAAAAGAACCTTCCACTCTGTGGTGTGAATCTTGTCCACAAGTGAAGACCGAGAAACAGCAGGCAAGCCTTGTGCCAGTTGGTGTCGAGCTGTCAGCGCCACATTGGGAAGCTCTTAGTACCGGCCTAAAGATCAGAAAAGGGAACATTTCAGAATAGCTCATTACATTACATACATTACCAAATTATGATACTAATACATTGTAGATCAGTGGTCTCCAACCTTTTTATCACCACGGATTGTTCAACACTTGACAATGATAATTCTTGGGGGAAATCTTGACCCAACTCGGGCTTTTAGATGTTTTTGATGTGTTATATCAAAGCAAAAGCATAAAAAAACACTAGGAGGCTAAAATATTACATAGTCAAAACATTTCAACTTTCGATACCTCCTGCGTGCGGCCGCTGATGTCCCAGTGGAGGGTCACAGTTAGGTGGCGTCTCCAGATGGGGTTCCTTCGCAGAGTAATGCTTCCTCTAACGCAGTCTGCGGCGTGCACGCAGACGGGCTCGTCCAGCATGAACAGAGTCTGCTTCCAGTGTGTCGGCCTGGAAACGAGACATTATTGGAATTCATAAGAATTGTCTGTTCATGTTGTTTTGCGGTTCTTCATAAGTACTTAAATGTTTGAATTGTATGTTCAACATGGCGACTTGATAAAGTCATATAGTGCAATATTGGGAGTGTTAATAAAGTGTTGCTCTGAGCAGGCAAATGTGCTATACTGTTTACTGTCATGAATACATTTACAATTAATATAAAATAGAATGAAATTAACACAAATGTTGTTTAATTTAAATCAATTACCCAAATTATTTCACGAACCCCCTGCAGTCAGGCCATGGACCCCTGGGGGTCCGCGAACCCCACTTTGAGAACCCCTGCATTAAGGATATTAATATCCAGATACTTAAGTATTAAATCCATACCTAAGTATATGGGATCGAATGCCCGCACTCTCAAATAACGTGAACATACGTCGCTGGCACTGAATGAGTTAAAATGCTCACTGAGCTGTGACAAGCTTAGTTTGATTTCCACCAAATTATCCCTTGAAATTTTAGTGCGTTTGCCTATGAACATAACCCTTGTGCATTCTTTTGTGCAATCCTTTGATCTTTACATCAAAAGTGTTTCACATCACAATTTTCCTGTGAAAGAAGCTGAAATTTCATCCTGGTGGTGACAACATGTCGAAGTTCAACGTGGCACAACCACTTCATTATCGCACCAAAATAATGCCAGACTGATATGGAAGAAAATCACCCAAAAACAGTCAAAATACTGCACAAGTGTTTTTTAAAATGCTACTGCAAACGGTTTTTACTCGGAATCTGGTCCGGTATCGAGCTCCACTGGCGCTCCGCCCTCCTCCAAGCTCTTGAAGCAAACACTGAACCAGGCGGTGAAGCCGTGGAAGACGCCAGACATTTCCAGGTGAAACTGAAACTCGCCCTTCATTTCCTTCAAAATGACACGTACAGAGGTCCTGATTACAAAATACATTTTACTCGGAACTACTGGAAGTCAGATGATTGGACTTAATACCTCCAGGTCGGCCACCTGCAGCGTGTGCATGTCCAAGCTGATGACGTCGACAGGAGAGGCTAGCCGGTCGCCTGGCTCCATCAAGTGGCTGAACTTGGGCTTGCCGAAGAACTCCTGCAGTGCGAGGGGCCTGCAGAAAGACGGCATGATGTCCTACAAGGCAAATGAAGATTGTGTAATGGGAAGTAAGTATTTTGCTAGTATTAGTACAACACTTTGTTCACCGTTTTTATATTGAACCCCTGGCGAAAGGTTTGACCCAATTTGGGTTTTTTGATGTTTTCGATGTGGAAAAGTAGGAAAAGCCTACAGCAATCTTGCATAGATTCTCAAAACATGATGACTTTCAATATATATATAAAAAAAAAAATCAATCTATCTGAATTGAATAACCCTGAATTGGTAAGATCTTGAATTTGAGGTTCTGGATTCAAATCTGGGCACCAATTTACCTGTTCAGAATTGACATGTCCTCCCTTTCCTTATGTGGGTTTTGTGCACCACTGTGGCGTCTTTTCACAACCCAAAAACATGTCATTCGAGATTTGAATAAGTCTAAAAAATTTCCAGTAAATGTGAGAGTGAATGTGTGTCGTCCTTGATGGACACTCTTAGCATCGTTTTTAACTGCTGTGTCTTACTGAAGCGGGGTGAAGTCCAGGCCGTAGGGCTTCTCCCAGAAGGCCATTTTCTCGGCGTAATATTTGTGGGCTTGACACGGCACCAGGGTGAGGGCTGCGGACGAGGGCCACATCGTGCCACCTTCTTTTAGCCAGCGGTCCCGAGCCAGCAGGACCGACTCCACCATGAACTCAAACTGGACCCAAAAGGAAGGGGACAAGATCGATTCAAATTCCCAGTTGCAGGCATCGAAATTTTGAACATCTAATTTGGGAAATGGGACGGACCCCTGCACATAAGGAGGAATAAAAATACAGCACACTAATTTTTTAACAACTATTTTCTATGAAGCTTGTGATAGATATTTAAGTAAACTATTGGAATTAATGTCAAATTGTAGCTTTTAAGAATGAAATACATAAACTCACATCTTTGTCTTTGTGTCGGTGACTCTCCATAATTTTGGTTGCAAAGTTAGGGGCAGAATTCAATTGCCACAGGAAGTAGAAGTTACGTTTTTTTTTTCCTGAATTAATCTCGATCCCTACTTTAAACCAAGAGAAATCTTTCTGTCTTCCAAATAATAATATGCAAAGTTTTCTTTTAGACCCCTTTCCATAAAATCAAGGACACAAAACAATAGTACTGTAGTAAAACTTGACGGTCAAAAAAATGAGCAAAAATCAATAATATAAAGAGGAACACAAGCAGTTTGAGTCAAAGGTTTGGAAACACCCACTTAATTTTCTCATTACCGAAGGGACTATTAGGTAAACAACAATGTAAATCAAAATAAATTAGAATGTTTTATAATTGAACTCATTCAATGCCAGGGATGTTTTTTCACGTTTTCCGGACATTAAATCACAGATATTTTATTAGTATTATTAAGTATTAAATCGATACTTAAGTACATTAATTTCCAGATAATGAAGTATTAAATCCATTCTTGAGTATTTAGGATTGAATGTCTACCATAGGTGTCAAACTCCAGTCCTCGAGGGCCGGCATCCTGCATGTTTTCCGGTTTTCTTTCCCCAACACACCTGATTCAAAAGATTAGCTCATTAGCAAGCTCTGCAGGAGCTTCAAAATGATCCCAATCATTTGAATCAGGTGTTTTTGAGGGAAAGGGTTTGAAAACATGTAGGATACTGGCCCTCGAGGACTGGAGTTCGACACCTGTGTTAGACTCTAGACTTTAAAAAAACGTGAAAATACGTCCCTGGCATTGGATGAGTTAACAACTTTGCACATCTTGATATTTTCAGCTTTATGATGTGGATGATGCTGTATGACCTGGAATGACTCACTTCACAGCGGTACATTTAAAAGCATTAATAGCTTGATTTTTGGACTTCCTAATGTGTATTTGAATGTAAAGGTGTTTTCAAACTTTTGATTATTACTGCAACAATTCAGCTCAGTTTAAATACTGTAAATCATGCGGGGCATTAGATTCTTACCAGCAAGCAGTTGCCCATCCACTCGGACACCAGGACGTCCACCTGCTCAGGCAGTTGGACCTCCTCGGCTCGCCCCTGCAGCACCGTGACCACCTCCTGGCATGCGTTTTGCTTGACAAGCTCCCTGGTGTGCTCCACCATCGAGCTCGCCTCCACTGCATACACCTGCAAAGCTTGACCACATTAAACCCTTGGTGGTGGAAAAGTCCTATTAACATTATGTGGACGGTGATTTTTTTTCAGGTTCTTTTTCCAACAATTACTTTTTTTTAACCTTAAGAAAAATCCCTTCTTCTATTTGTCAAGTGTGCTTTGTTAAAAGCATGCCATTTCCTCCTCACCGCTGCCGGTTTTGCCAGCCGAGCGCAGAACAGACTCATGATGCCCGTCCCGCATCCGAGGTCCATCACCACCTTCCTGTGCAGGGAAGCACTGTTGTTGACGATGACCCGCCTGTACGCCTCTGTGCGGCTCTTGTCTGACAACATCTCCAGGTGAAGATTCTGGAATAGAAATATTCTTTAGGTTTTTCATAGAAATGGATGTCATCACTACAGCGCTTGAAAAATACCAACCAGTGTTCCGTAAGAGAGATAGTATTCCTCATCCTGCCACGTGTCCTCCTCCTCCAGTTCGTCCTCAGTGGCTCCCTGGTGGAGATAGCTGGCAGGGACATAACCAAAGACTCCTTGCATCTCCGCCCACCACCACTCTGGGGTCATCTTGGCATGGACCATCAGTCGGTCTCCTTTACTGATACTAAGCTGCTGAACAAAAAACAAATTTAAACGTGGCTGTCAAAATAATACATCATCACTAGCAAATCGGAAATATGTGCAGACCCAGCTCCATCATTTTAAAAGAGATTTAAAGCTGATTTTCTCAGCTCCCCCTCAATCTATCGGTCAAGAGACAGAGACCAATCCTGGAGCCGACAATGCTACGGAGCATCTTATTAAATATTCCATCATCTGTTTACGACATTCTGCTTATGAACGTCATCACGCTATCACATAGTTAAGCGGTATGCCTTACCACGCGTAGTTTGGCCAAATTTAACTCGATTTTGAGCTCTCATTCCCCTAGTTTACAACTTGATACACTATACAATTCATTTTACATTCGCACTTTGGGACAGACAGACAGATAACCTCTTCACTGCTCTGCCCAGTAAAGCTCCAAAGCACAACATACTCCTCAGGTGGTACCAGATCCTCCAACTGATCCTCCATATTTACAATCGCGAATACGCGTGGCTAATTCTGCTTCCAAAAAATATCCTCATACATTTTAAAACACATTTTGTTATAACACGTATGTGGTTCAAGTAAGCTGGGACTTGGTTATCACTACAGACTGGAAAGAAAGCACAACTTTTGCAAGCACTTCCTGCTTTGACGTCATGCTTGATGCGTTCAATGACCGTCTTGATTTACTCCCATCCATACGATTTTCTGAAATGTTTAACCAATTTTACTCTATGAATTTACACCAAATATTTACTGGTAATGACAAATGGACTTCTGGCAGCACCCGGTATTTTGATTAATATTACATTTGCGAAATATCAATTCAGAAAAAAAAACTTTATTCATTTCTGTGGCCGCCATTTTGTCACTTCCTGTTTTCTGGGTTTGGTGATGTGACGTTACAAGTTGAACCGTGTATGCATGCCTCGTTCAAAATGATGGAAACTAAACATTATCACAACGTTACCCCTTGTCAACATTTAATTATATTTTACCCAATTTTATTAATAGCACATATTTTTGTCTTCCTTGTCTTTGTAAAAGTGGATGTTTATGTACCAGATCTGCATGTACAGTGCAGATAAGTATGTAACTAAGTAAATGAAGTTCTCTTACTCGGATACCTTTGTACTTAGAGTCATAGCTTCAGATACATTTTAAAATAATTATGCATCCTCTTTAACAAAACGCACCATTAATTTTTATCACATGGAATTATTTATTAATTCATGAACAGCACCATGTGGCCAAGTATTACACATATTGACTGGTAAAACTTTAAAAATGTTCATGCAATCTTGTGATCCCACACACTGGAGATTCTGCATCCTCGATTGTCTCACTTTGTCCTGGATTTTAAGAAAGGTTTATGAAGCACATCATAAAGACGTCTTGCCTGCAAACACAAAATGTCGACACGCTATTCAAATACACATTGTATTTTGGTTTACTTTACAGATGTGTAATTTCCCCTCACTTTTTGTGGCCCAAGTCCTGGACAGAGAACTAGGTCTTCTTTCGATGCATTGGTGATCCCTTCCAAAGACTGCAATATGACAAAAGAAATCAAAATAATTACTCGTGGGCAAAAGTGAAGACTTCAATTACAGTGACAAAGAATAAGAGGCACTCACAGAGAAGGTTGACAATAACGTCATAGCATCCGTCTTGTTTATGGACTTGACAGTGGTCAGGCAGTCTGTCACCTTAAAAAATTGTATTTTTTGTGACACTCTACTAAAGCTTAATTCCAACATTACCTTTGATAAATAGTTTCTTTCGACTTGCTCCTTCAGAAGATCTACTGGTTTCTTCTCATATGACTTGTAAGTTTCCAGATAACGTCCCGCCTCCTCTGGGCTGCCAGTTCATCAATAAATAAATGAATAAATTAAATAATATTGAATTGCATATAATAATAAAATGTGAAGTTTCATTTGGGCACTTTTAAAAATGATGCAAGCTAATGTTTATTTTTCATCGTAGCTTTTATTAAGAAAGTGATTTGTTTTATCTACCTAATTCTGATGTTCAGTGTTGAGGTTATGTTGCAATAACGTTAGCAGAGAAATGTTTGCATCATTCACGTTAGCAGAGTATTGCTTATATCAGTCACATGACTTGCCTCCATGCCAAAATAAGAGTGCAGTCCGCCATGATGCAGATGCGAGCCAGCTCCTTCAAAGCATGATGGGGGTCTTTCTGTAAGGAATACCCCAATAATATATGGCGTGTCACAATTAGAGTGAATATAAAATCTACTCAGCCCCCCGTCCCCCCCAAAAAAGTGATTAAGGCATAATTTCAATTTGTTTTCACCGATAGTTCCACTGTGTATTTTGTCCTATTCATTCCAATTTGAGAATTGGTTCAAGATGAACTCATTCAATCTCAACGACATATTTTTACACATTTCCAGACTCCATACATTCAATCTCAGGTCCTTATTTACAGTTTTTTCAAATTTGACAAGCTAAATATCACCAGATATTTCATACTCACCACATCCACTTGAACGAGTAAAACACGAAGGGTGAAACTCTGTCCAAGCTGCTTAAGTCGGTCATGGATATAGTTTGGATTCAGATTGTGATATCTCAGACTAGTTGATGTAAAAAAAAAAAGTGACAATCAACTATATCGTGGGTATTTTACAATACTATCTACATTGTGCAAACATCTACCTGAGAAAAAGCGCACAAGTTGTCTGGCCCAAAACATAATCTGGCACGACTTCTCCAAACTCCCATGGGACACTCCTCACAAACTTCAAAATGGGATTTCCCCTCTGTAATCATAAAAAAACATTAATTACAATACTTTTAGATAAATGTGTGTAGTGAGAATTCAAGTGAATAATCAAGTCATTTTTGTTGTTTTGCACTACACACAGCTAATCTACAAAATAACCACCTGCACATTTTTTTTTACTTTGGAATATCGGCTACCTGAAGCTCATGAAGATAATCCCCATCAGGTGTGACACCTTTGCTGTCATATCAAAGCCAAAAGGTAAGCAGACCTGCATTGTGTTTTGTTTTCTGCACTGAATTGCATTAGCTTCTTATAAGCGGTAATACTTTGACTGTAAGAGGGAATTTATGTTTGTTCATGTTTGGCACATACATACAGTTAAGTGTACGGGATTCATTGTTTTTGAGTATGTTGATGAAAACTTGACACACATCAGGAAACTACTTTTAATATGAAAAAAGGTTTTGCAGATGTGGGTGTGATTTCCCTTTATGCATACCTGTCTGGGACTGACAATGATGCTGCTGCCGGACCCGGCGGGTTTCACAACGAGATTCGGGCACTTTATGTCTCTGTGGTCACGACCAGACCCATGAGAGTCCTCGCTCTTTGTCTTCTCATCACCTCCAGTCGTTCCTTCCCTGGGTGCTGCTGCGCCAAGCTCGCTTTGTCTCACACTGACAACAGAGGGAGCGCCACCACTTTCAGATTTGGGGTTTTCAGAGGATCCATCATCTTGAGGGGGTGCAGAAACTTGAGCTTTGATGATATATTGTGCGTAGGACAAAGACTGGCCCTCCTTTGCTGGGGATGCACTTGAAATTGTTTTGCTCTGTCCCGCAGTTGCTGATGGTTGAAATAGTTTTTTGGGCTAAAAACAAACAAACACACGAGTGACTAAAATGATTGTTAACATAAATATAGACGAACATGCTGATGTAATCGCTTACCGGTGTTCTCTCTTTGGTAAAGGCAGAATCGTCCAAATTGATATGAAACCGCTTCATGCTTCAGCAACGAGTGAATGTTTGGAGCACTGCGCGATGAAAAAAATGTTTCTGAAACGTCCGATGTATCAGAAACTACCATCCAACAGTTAACGTTTTTAACTTTGAGCGCCGTTTAGTGGACAGAGGGAATTACATGTGATTTAGCTGACAATATGTACGGTTTGGTCGTTTAGAAGCGTCCATTAGGTTTTGCGTTGTAGAGTTTCGGGGACGAAAAAAAATATATACGGAAAAGTGTTGCGATTTAAATGGTTCTTACTTCTCATCTCAGACAAAAACAAACGCACTTCCTAGTTCAAGTTAGCCCCTCCTCCACCGGGCTTATGGGTAATGTAGTGTTTTTCCCCTCAGACCCAAATCCGTAACCGCTCATCACCTCAATCACTTTCTTGTTTTGAAGCAATATGCGCCCGGACTTTCTCTGAACTATTACTATGCATTTTTGGAACTGTAATGTGTAACAAATCTATCTATCTATCTATCTATCTATCTATCTATCTATCTATCTATCTATCTATCTATCTATCTATCTATCTATCTATCTATCTATCTATCTATCTATCTATCCATCCATCCATCCATCCATCCATCCATCCATCCATCCATCCATCCCACCAGGAAGTTACCCTGGTAACTGTGACGCTGCAAACTCAACGCGCGCAGCATTGCATGCCGGGATACCATCCTGTCATGGTGGAAGGGTTAGCTAACCAACGTTGTCGGTGCGCGATTGTTCTGCTTCGCACGTTTTGGAAACTACGACCGCAGTGCTTGAAAAACAGTCTACTGTCCCGCTAGTGCCTCTGAACTTACACGGGGTAATTATGCGCCACAAAATATCGGGAAATGAGATGAGTTAAACAACTTGCTTTGTTGAAACGAGCAGTAGCTATCAGCGAAAACGGACAGCGCTTGGTTGTTAAATAACTACTAGCATGCTAACCATGCTAGCTCTATTAGCAAGACGATGAGGTTGTGAATGGCCATTGGAGGCCGCAGTCCTTTAGCATCGTGTTTATTTTATTGTCACTTCTGCGTTATAAGGCATTAAAGCAAAACATCCCTGTTTTATTCGGAATGAAATGTTTCTACATATATTTATTTTTTAAGGTAGTCGCGTGACCCCCATTTATTTTGAATGGATGTTAAAGCTAGCTTACAGACACGCAGGCCCGCTGGCGATTAGTAACTTGCGAACTGAGTTGCTTTCGTGAACTTTGTTTGATTCTCTCATTTTCCTAAGAAACGTTTCACGGAATGTACAAATGTTATCACTCCTAAATAATCAAATTTGTTCAGATATGACTGGTGAATGTCAAAAAATGAGCGTGCAAACAACACGTCGTAGTCGGCTGGCAGCGCGGCTACGTTAACTTGTCGCGTTCGTCTGAGGGAAACCGATGTCGTTTCGTTTTTGTAATGGATCTTGTATGAGACAAAATCTATGTTTCTTAAGTCGAAAATGCAATATTGCAAGAGTATAATTACGAGGTCTTCTTATGGTAAAAGTCGTGTTTTGCATAAACCGGATAAGCGGCTCAGAAAATTGGTGGGTAATATTCATAAGTATGTTTTATAACATCCCAATGTTGGAGTACTACTTCGACCACAGGGATTTTCTGGAGTTGCATAATTTTGTAGGTTTTTTTCTTAAGTGATTTAAATTATACTAACATCTTAAGTACTATCCAGGCATTACCACTGTGACATGACAGATACATTTTGTATAGCCTACGTCTTGGAGCAATAGCAGGGTTGCCCTCATCTTAAAGTGGCGAATGTCAGATTGGCATTAATTATTGTGGTTAATTCCACGTTGTTTAATTTTATTTTTAACTTATTTAAACTAAATGTGAATATTTGCAAAAGTTGATTCAAGGCTATACACTCTTCTTTGATGATAGTGGATTTTCAGTTATAAAATGCTTAAAACCGACTATGCTTTGATTCATCCCTTGAAATATGTGTAGATCTATAGATGGAAAGTTGGGTCCTGCAAAGGAATTACCTTTTTCATTTGTTTATAAGGCTGAAAGTATTTGACAAAACCCTCAGTGATTAATATGTTGATTCTTTACCAGTGACCATACCCTCCTGTTATAAACGAACCCTTTACAACGGCACCTGCAACAGATCAAATGGAGTGTGCAGTGGAAGTCCCAGCTGGTGAGTGATGATAAGGGTATTAAAATTACCCCATGACCTGTTCCACCGTTGGTCATAAAATGACGCAGTGTAAATATGCTTCACATAATGTCAAAATGTGGTTGTCACGTTCAGGTGAGAATGAGACAACGGAAAAAGATGAAGTGAATTGCACGGACGGGACTGAGCAGCCCCATAAGAAAAACAAGAAGCACAAAAAGCACAAGAATAAGAAGAAGAAAAAGAAGAGGAAGGGTGACAAGGAAAGCAGCTCAGATTCTGGTGCTGACTCTGAGGCAGAGACAACTCCTCGAAAACCTGTTCGGACTACTAGAGCCAGGTCAGAATGTGTTGTATTTCTAGTCCCATTGTGGATGCCACCAGTTTGCCCTGCATCAATTAAATGCTGGTTGTGGCGTCTGCTTAAACAAACAAGGATGGGGGGGGGGGGGGGGGGGGGGGGGGGTGCAATTGATGTGCTGTTGCAAAGTTAATGTGCAGTTCAAGTTTATAATACATTTGAAACTACAATTATAGCTAAATCCGACAAATCTTCATCTGGCACCCAGTAAAAGATGAATTAAAATTGTTGACTCAAAGGAACTGTTAATGTATGTATATATAGTCCACCGGTGCAAAACTGCAAGTATGCGGGGATCAACTCTTCACCGTCTTCACCTTTGTTTTTGCAGTGCAAGGTTGGCTGCAAAAGTAGGGGATCATTCTGACAAGAAGGAAGAGAGCAAATCAGGTAGGGCACTTGTGAGGAGGATAGATTTTTTTTTTAACTTTTTTGTTGTTTTTTTTTTCAAATGCAAAATAAACAATACACGAAAAATAGAATAAAAAAAAGCTCATTAATTGTCTTGTCAGATTGTGTGGACAAGGAGGGAGATGCAAAATCTAAAAAACACAAAAGACATGCTGCTAAGAAGAAGAAAAAGAAGAAGAAGAAGGATGAAAAGAAATCTCAATCTCGCTCCTCATCTGATAGCAGCTCCGGCTCAGGTTCTGAATCTGAAATGGATGGGCGTACAGGGGCAGGTGATGGAAAATCTTCTTTGGCGGTGGCACCGAGCGAGCATGAGCCAGTGTCTCTAATGTCAACACAAAACAACAAAGGGGATGACAAAGATGTTCCCAGTCTACTGAGTCCTGAACCACTTGAAGAGAAAAAAGAGGGCATATCAGAAATGGATGTCTCACAAGGGGAAGAGAAGACCACCAACGATAGTCAAACCAATGGAACCGATCAGGATATAAAGTCCCCATTGCCTAGCTTGGATGAGGTTACACAGACAGAAAAAGTTCAGGTTAAGGAAGAAGCCAGTCTTGGAGATGGTTCTTTGAGCCATGCCAATGAACTTCCTGATATTATTCCTAAACAAGAAGGTAGTGCAACTCGAGAGGAGCCAATACAGAAAGAGGAATCCAATTTAATGCAGCAAGCAACCGTCAAAGAGTCTGATTCACCCAGAACAGCATCTCCTCTCCCTATTATGGGCCCAGAGCCTAAGCAGTTTGAGCCGACGCGAAGTCGGTCGCCATCACAGAGTCCCCCGAAGCAGCAGAATGATGATCAACCCGTAGCGGCAGTGGAAGAAACACCAGAAATTCATTCAAGATCAGCCTCTAAGGACAAGCAATCTCCCACTCGGCTAAAAAATCGGCAGCTCTCGCGGTCCATCTCTCGCTCTCGGTCTCCTAAACCTCGGAAGAAGTCGGCGTCCCCACGCGCCAAGTCTCCCAAGAGAGCCCGCCGTCGGTCATGGTCCACTTCTCGCTCACGAACGCCCAGGAGGAAGTCGTTACGGTCTCCGCGGAGGTCCAAGTCCCCGAAACGCCGCCGAAGTCCGTCTTTGTCCCCGAGGCGACGCCGAACCCCACTGTCATCAAAAAGAAGACCTTCGAGATCGCCGCGGCGCAGCAGGCGAAGATCACGCTCTTTAACTCGGTCTCCAAGAAGAAGCCGAAGATCAAAGTCCCGCTCACGAGGGCGCTTAAGGCGCTCCCGGACACGGTCGCCCAGACGTGGCGGCGCTCACAGTCGACGCTCACGGTCCCGCTCTTTGGCCAGGGCCAGGCGTTCCAGATCCAGGCGCCCTTACCGCCGCTCCAGGTCACGTTCCTTAGCTAGACGTATGGGCGGCAGGCGCTCAAGGAGCCGTTCTTTGTCACGGCGTAGGAGGTCGCCTCCTCCCAGGGCACGCCGCTCACGCTCCAGATCCGCCCGTAGGAGCAGGCGGACCCGATCACGCTCCATCACCTACAAACGTCTGCGGCGCTCTCGAACAAGAAGCCCCCGCAAACGGACCAAATCCCGAACTCCTGTTTCTCGCTGGCGCTCCAAATCCAGGTCTCCGGTCAGAAGGCGTTCTCGTTCGCCCGCCAGGAGAAAGCGGTCCCCGCCGCGGTCTAGCAAACGCTCAAAATCCCGCTCGTTGCCTAGAAGGCCCAGGTCTAAGTCACGGTCATCGTTGCCGAGCAGAAAGAAGTCCAAATCGCCGAGGATCTCCGTCAGAAGGTCAAAGTCAAAATCTGTCTCTGTTGGCTTGCGCAGATCCAAGTCCAGATCCAGATCTGAGTCAAGTGATAGGCCGTCTGATAGGTCATCCCATGCCAGATCCGCCTCACCCCCTCTTGAGGAGAAGACGACCTCTTCTCCCCAGGCGGAGGAGCAAGCATCCAAAGAAAAGATGGCCTCCCCGGAAGCTGCGACAGCAGAAGCTGAAACAGTTCCCACAGCAGGTGAGACGAGTCCTTTATTTATTTGAGTCCATCAGTTTTCATACTAATTTTTCATGTTGCGTGAAAAATAATGACAAGCAAACATGTCGAATAGGGCTATCGCTATCAAGTTTTGGAAATGTCTCGACTATGCTATTGAATAATTGTTTGAAACCCCTGCCCCCAACAAGCTTCAAGGTGGATATTGGCGGTAAGGTAATGAGAGAGGATGAGGGTGAGTGAAGGGAGAAATAAAACTGTAAACTAGCCCTGGTTAGTGTAGCTGCTTTCGAGCTAGCTGTTCTCATGCAAACCTTTAAATTCTCCAGCAGTTTGCATCTTTATGCGAGTCACCCCCGATTTATGCACAACTAATATGTGCTCACACAATTATTGCAGCCCATGTGAGTTGAAAATTGAATTCAACAACATTGCAATGTTGATTTTGACTAATTGTTCAGCCCTACTTTGGAGATTTATATGTTTTAGGTGACTTATTTTTAAATGCCTTTTCTATATTACAGGTGGCTGGAAGCCTGTGACCTCGCTGGTTGCTTCCAGTTTTCCAGCTGTTGCCTCTGTGGATGAAGTTCAGGAGCAGCCTGAAACGCTTGATGCCATCCATGAAGTAGAACAAAAAGAACCAACAGAGGAGACTAGCATCTGCCTCCAACAGTATGTTTCAGAGACCGCGTCTGTTCCCCAAGAACATGTCGCTGGACCAGAGCAACTTGTCGCTGGTCCAGAGCAACTTGTCTCTGGTCCAGAGCAACTTGTCGCTGGTCCAGAGCAACTTGTCGCTGGTCCAGAGCAACTTGTCGCTGGTCCAGAGCAACTTGTCGCTGGACCAGAGCAACTTGTCGCTGGACCAGAGCGACTTGTCGCTGGACCAGAGCGACTTGTCGCTGGACCAGAGCGACTTGTCGCTGGACCAGAGCGACCTGTCGCTGGACCAGAGCGACCCGTCGCTGGACCAGAGCAACCCGTCGCTGGACCAGAGCAACCCATCGCTGGACCAGAGGAACCCGTCATCGTACCAGAGCAACCTTTTGCTGGGCCAGAGGACCTTGTCACTGGACCAGAGAAACCTGTCGCTGAACCAGTGATCCCTGTCGCTGAACCAGTGGTCCCTGTCGCTGAACCAGCGGTCCCTGAACCAGCGGTCCTTGTTGCTGAACCAGCGGTCCCTGTCACGCAACCAGCGATCCCTGTCGCGCAACCAGCGGTCCCTGTCGCACAACCAGTGGTCCCTGTCGTGCAACCGGCGGTCCCTGTCGTCGGACCGGCGGTCCCTGTCGCCGGACCGGCGGTCCCTGTTGCCGGACCGGCGGCCCCTGTCGCCGGACCGGTGGCCCCTGTCGCCGGACCCGTTGCCCCTGTCGCCGGACCCGTTGCCCCTGTCGCCGGACCCGTTGCCCCTGTCGCCGGACCCGTTGCCCCTTTCGCCGGACCGGTGGCCCCTGTGGCCGGACCGGTGGCCCCTGTGGCCGGACCGGTGGCCCCTGTGGCCGGACCGGTGGCCCCTGTGGCCGGACCGGTGGCCCCTCTGGCCGGACCGGTGGCCCCTCTGGCCGGACCGGTGGCCCCTGTGGCCGGACCGGTGGCCCCTCTGGCCGGACCGGTGACCCCTGTGGCCGGACCGGTGGCCCCTCTGGCCGGACCGGTGACCCCTGTGGCCGGACCGGTGGCCCCTCTGACCGGACCGGTGGCCCCTGTGGCCGGACCGGTGGCCCCTGTGGCCGGACCGGTGGCCCCTGTCGCTGGACCACTGGCTCCTGTCGCTGGACCAGAGGAATCTGGATGTCCTGATGGCTTGGATGAAAAAACAGAAGCTTCTTCACCCCAAGTAAACACAACAGAAAAGTCCCTGGAAAGCCCCTTGCATTTAGCATCTCCAGGAAGGCAGAGCAAAGAGTGTTCCCCTTCACCCGCGCATCACAGGGGGCCGTCCCGTTCAGCTTCACCCCGAAAGAGGTTTGTGCTTTGTGAACGCAAGCAACACCAAAAAATTTTTGGTGACTCGTGAACCGTGCCTGTTTACAGTTCTCTAGTAAATTGTTTATAATTATACATATGTAAAGATGTGAAGATTTTGGCATGCAGGTGAGGAGCTAAATTAGGTGGTTATGTTAAAGCTCAAGGACCATCCTCGTATGTTTTTGCTCTACTGACTGGGGGAAAAAAACATACCATGCATCTGTTAGCCATTTATTTTTCAGGGTAATGTTAAGTGGGTTTGAAGTTATATTAAAGTGTATTGCACTATAATGTTTCAGAATAGATCCCAATCACTGAAATCGTCCTCATCGTTGTCTTCAGGTCAAAGTCTCCTGTGCGTAAGAGAGAATCTGTCTCGCCAGTCGAGAAAAAGAGGCGGCGCTCAAAATCTCGGAGTCCTGGCCGGCGCAGAAGATCCAGCCCTTCACGTTCCTCCACGCGGCGCAAGCGATCTCGTTCCAAATCTCGTACCAGGGCACGCCGATCCAAGTCCCGCTCTCCGGCCCGCAAGAGACGCTCCCGCTCGCCCAACACCAGGGGGAGGAAAAGATCCAAGTCAGCCGACAGAAACAAGCGGTCTCGGAGCCGATCTGCCGGTCGCAAGAGAAGGTCTAGGTCAGGAGATAGGGGTCGGAGATCCAGGTCTCGTTCATCTGACCGAAGGCGCAGGTCAAGATCCAGAGGTCGGGGGAAGCGTCCGGTGTTTCGCAGTCGCTCGTTCGATAGAAGGGATAGGTGGAAAAGAGAGCCCAGCCACTCTCCTGTTCTGATTCTCCGCAAGCAGCGCCGTTCCGGCTCGCGGACACGCCGCAGCGCCAGCAAGTCCCCTCCAAGGCTCACTGACCTGGGTAAAACATTTCACACGCTTACACCGCATTCGCGACAACGTAGAACAGTGCTTCACTTAAGGGCTTACGTGAGCTCTCCTAGTAGAGTTTTTGCAGGTATCTGGAAATGTTCTTTTAAGCTTTTTGAAGCCATGACAGGAACAGCACAGTTTTCATTACAATGACTACTTTGCAAAACGTTTCATTTTTGTATGGATGCGCAATGTCACTAGTGACATAATTTTCCAGCCAGAAATAAAACAGGCAATGTTGCATGATGTATTGTGTGGATTGCTCCTAGAGATACCACTACAAATATAATCCCAAATTTTAATAAAACTGAGCAACACAGCACTTTTTTTTTTTTGGCATTCATAAACGGTTTGCGTTAGAGTTTACTCGGCTGAAAAAATGTTTGATATCACCATTGAAAAAAAGGTTGAAAACCACCGACACAGAAGAGCGCTTGTGATTTGTTCTCATGATTTCCCAGATAAGGACCAGTTACTGGAGATCGCCAAGGCCAACGCAGCTGCCATGTGTGCCAAAGCGGGGGTGCCCGTCCCCGAGTGTCTGCGGCCGAAAGCCATCCTCCAGCTTCCCCTTCCCACCCCCTCCCCCGGCCCGCTCTCCCTGCCGCTGCCGTTACCCCTCCCCATGGGCATGGGCATGCCCAATATGCCCAACATGGGTCCAATGGGCTTGCCCACTATTCCAGGAATGCCCAACATGTCTAATATCACAATGAGCGCCGCCATGGCAAGTATGACAGCGGCCACCATGACGGCCGCCTTGACCAACATGGGGGCCTTGGCGGCCATGCCCCCCCTCGCGCCTCTTCCCACCATCACAAACAAGCCGCCTCCGTGTCTGGCGCCGCCGACCCCATCTGTGAACCTGGACCACATTGAGGAAGCCAAAAGGAAGGTCACCCAGCAAGCAAACATCCACACCATCAAGGAGCTGACCGAGGTAGAGGATGCTTCTGTTTGATGCGCCATGCTTTCAGGCGGCCGTGAACTTATTTTTCCTTTTTCTTTCTCTTTCTCTCTAGAAATGTAAGATGATCGCCAACAGTAAGGAGGAGATGGCCGTAGCTAAACCTCACGTCTCGGATGATGAATTCTAAAGTCTTCAAGGTAAAGACAGCAGATTTGACCTTTAAGACAAATTCCTTACTTCTTGAGTCCATAAATGGGTTCTAATGCTGTAACTTAGTTATGTACCGTGTCAGGTGAGATCTGTGGAAAATCTTTCTTCCTTCATTCAAATATGATTTATTCAATACAAATTGTTTACTTGGTCAACTTTCCATGCCAGAAATTTATGGTGAAAATGCTCTTCCGCGAGAACAAGAGAACGTTGGGCATTGAGATCATGCCAGTTTGTGCAATGTTAGCCATCTCACCTGTCAGAATGATTGAAAGTAATATCTCTTTCTGCAGGCGCTCACAGACTAGAGGTTAGACAAACCTTGTGAAGATACTTTTTTTTTTTTCCTTCTTAGGATCTACAAAGGAAATCCTCACAAAATAAACACGTTTTTTTTTTTTTTTTCCCCTTCCCTCTGGAACAAAATGCTCACCGTAGTTCCTGTGGGAAGTCGCGTGGAGGAAGGGCATCCTCGTTGCTTAGAACTCTCCCACACGATTGCTTCTTTGTGCGTGACTGGTTCATGTGATACCACTAAAGAAACTGGACACTTCTCGTGTGCATGATTGTAAAACTAGTGCGAATGCGAGTGTGTGTGTGTGTGAGAGTGTAAATAGTGATTTTCACCAACATCCCCTCAGTGTTGCTGCTTGCTCAAGCAGTCACTGTTGTAAAGACTGAAACCAAACTTAATAGTTGCGCCGTTTTTGTAAAAGTTTAGTTTGTCTAAAGTGATTTTAGTTCTTACGCTTTCTTAAAGGACCCTATAAAGTGGACACTGCTTCTTTATTCTGCTGTATTCCCTAGTTTTGGCGGGTTTTTTTTGTAAACATTGTTTCAGTTGATTTTCACGCGCGATTTGTTGACACGCCTGGGTTAACGTTCAGTTGCAAAAATTTTCAGATAACCAAGAGATGCAGATTAAACGGCGGTAACATCCACTCCTGTCACAAAACACATCAAAATTCAATTAGTTCTGCCTTGTTTGTGATTATATTTCTTTTAAAGTGGCAGCTAAATTTAACTCGGAGACGCACGCACAGAGGAAATAATTCATCATTTTACAGTGTTGGACAGCTTGTTTGGAGAGAGAGTGGATTTGAGAAGCTTGAGACATCGCTAGCTGTGATTTTCAACAGTGGATCGATCAGACAATCACGTCTTGTTTTCCGTGACTCATTAATGTTCATAATTATACTACTCAACACCCATGTCAATTCACTGCAGTGGAAATTGGAGAATGAGAAAGCCGCCAGCCTCTAATGACAGCGGCTGTCTTAACTGGAAGGTAAAGCCTTTTTTTTTTAATTGTATTTGCTTCTTTAGCAACGCAAATTCCTTGAACGTGATCGTTATTGCTATTTCAACCACAGCAGGTTAAAAAAGAAAAAAAAAGGAGGAACGAGCATTTTAAGATTTTTTTTGAGGGGGCGGGGAGTCATTTGAATAAGTCTGCTTGCTCTGTATATAAATGTGATAATGATTATTAAAACCTCGTTGATCTGTACATTTTCATGTCCGTGTGTTTTGTGTTCACGCAATCGCAATCATATTTTTTTGTCACCTTACATGGCACATCTTTTTAAATGTATGATGATTAGTCGTCAAGGAGGCCGATAATTGAAATTTGGAGCTGATATACATTTTCAATGAAAGGAAAATCATTGGTGTGATTTGTCAAAAAAAAAAAGACATCGCTTAGATAAAATGTCTTTTTAGATTTGCAAATTGTTGATTTTAAATAAGATTTAGCAACTTTGATATATTTGTTCTGTTTCAACAGAAGTTCAGTCATCATACCTTAAAAAGTTGGAACAAATATTTCAACTTAGCTCATGCTAGTATTCCACTAGAAATCAAGTCCTCCAAAATTTATACATAAGTGTTAATTTTTTAGTACAATTTCAAAGAAAAAAAAGGTGCAGAATATTCCCATGCTCAACAGAATCGCTTATAGTGTTAACCATAAATTTGAATAAATAGTTCCCTTAAGTTAACAGTATTTTTGCCCGCAGATTTTTTTAAAAGGCAGATGCTGATATCAAAATGCCAAATATTGGTACCTATGTTCAGCCTATTCCTAGTCATTAATGAGCCACAACAGTTGTATAAACTAGAAATGCTATACTGTAGTATTTGCTCCACAATGATAGACTATCAAAAGCAATACAGTTAAAAAATACGACTTGAAAACATGTTTTTGACTTCCAGCAAAAATGTTTTTGTGTTGCAGCAATCTGTTAAACTAAAACCATTATTGCATTTAGCTACGAGGCTTTTAGACATGTTTTCCTATTGTATTTCTATTTCCGACTATTTCATAATGTGGTCCGTTATCTTAATGTGACATTTGAATTACTGTACAGTACTGTATACCATATTTCTTATCCTCGCCGAGAGCCTCTTATGCCAGAAACCATTGGGCTGGAACGTCTAAATACTGCCATCTTGTGGTCAAATTGAAAAGCTGCAAGACGTTATAATTTGTGCTTTATATATACTTTTCCCGAATACTTTACTCGATCTTCAATTTGAAATTTCTGTAGTATATCCAAAAAGCAAAGTGTGTTTGTGTGTATCAGTATGTGATTGTGTCATTTCGAATGTGTTACTACTACACAAGTGCCTTTTCCTCTATTGTAGCAAACTAGAAAAGTAGAAAGTCAAAACCATTTAATAAATATCTGAAGACATTGGAAAATGTCCTTTGTAACCAAGGTGATTTAATTTTTTTTCATAATGAAATAAAAGCATCGTCTCTACCCCTTGCAGCCACAGTATAAACCCCGCATTTCTTTCGATTATCTCCTTAACTAATTGTAAGTGTCACTTGTCTGGAAAGCCCTTTACTATTTGCATTCTTCAGTGCACCGCACTGACACATCGCAATTAACGGGATGCCAGCTTTCATCAGACAGGAACAAGCGGGCCTCCGCATTCGGAGCCAAGAGGTGCAGATTTCTTTTGTTCAATGTGACAATCAGGCCCCAGCAGGTATAAATGGGTCTGGCATCATATATGTCACCTAAAACCCAAAGTGACGCTGAGATCTTGTGCAGCCTTGAGCGCCCAGCTGCAGCTCCCTTGATGGAAACCTCTGCTGCGATTGAAGCCCATAAGTAGAACCTGGCGGCAAGATTTAACAGCTGTCACGACCACCTTATTGTCGGTGTGTGCCGCAAAAAGATAAACGGTGGAATACTTTGGGTTTGGGGAGCGGTGTCTGGTGTGCTATGGAGTGGCCGCATGCCTCGTTGCTTTTTGAATCGCTGGAATCGTTCGGTGCTCTTCTAAAAATAGCCGGCATTACAGAAACATAGGCTTAAAAAATTACTATTTTCAACCAAACAGGTCAGTGAATGAATTCATCTTTGGAGAGGTAATGCGAGAAACAGAATGGCTTTCACTCAAAGTGGATAAAAACAGACGAGCGAGTAGTTAAAGCAATAAAATGTAAGACACACTTTTTTGGTTCCTCCCAAAAATTAAGGCCTGATATTGTTACGGCATTATTTTCAATGAAAGAAGCGAGCAGGCCGAACCACCGTCCGAGTCCATCCTCGTTCACACACAGGAATACTACTAGAACAGAGAGGATCATGTAAAGGTTATGGTATCTCCAGCTGGTTCAATCAAGAGTGACAAGGCCGTGTGCACCAGATAGAGAACACGGAAGGATATTCCATTTGACTCGTTTATTAATTGCAGTTTTTTGGCATATACACGCAATCATAAATGTATGTATCTTTATGTAAAAGAAAAAAAAAACAACCGCTACGAATGCATTCAACCTTACATTGGCGAGGTATTCACTGGCCGCTCACAATGTGGGAAATCTGAAACACACTTAACCCGCAACAAATATATAATTTACGGATATGAAGACAAGAAAATATGAAGAATTTAGGAAGATGAGATTTATTCTGTTTTGCTACAATTTTTGCATACTTACCAAAGTGTTGGTGTGTCTTATAAATGGTAACTTAGAAAATAACATAATTTGACCCCAAAATTAAGGGTGTGTCCTGTCACGTTCTGCCTGAGTTACGTTCTGCTATGGGTTTTGTTGTAGAGATTTCGGGTTGTTTGTTTAGCCATTTAGTTTGTATAGTTTCTTCCCCTCGTCTGCCTCGCCTCTCTGTCCATTAGTTTGATCTTGTCCACCTGTCGCCTGTGCGTTCCTCGCCCTTGCGTGTCACCCAATCAGGTTCCCCTGCCTCTTGTCTCTCCCAGCTGTTTCGCGTTGTCTTGTAAGTAGCCTCGGTTCATCGATTGCCCTTCCCCGTAAGTTTAGTTTTGCGTTCTCTCGTTCCTTTTGTACTTTGCCGGGTTTTTGTCTGTTTTTGTTCCTGCCATCTTTTGTTCATTAAAACGGTATTTTTGAGCACATCCCCTCCTGGCTTCCTTGCCCCTCGCACCCCCCGGTCCATCCTCCCGCACACCCGCAGTCAACTCGCCATGCCCCGCCGTGACAGTGTCCTATACACAGGTGTGTTTGATATTTACAGGTAGTTTCAGATATACCACGTTCCTTTTCATCCTATAAAACTGTAATCTGTAACAGTTACAGGATGCATCATGTATTTTAGTGCACTTTAAAATGGTCTTCATATGTCTATGACATCCATTGGTCAAAATAGACAAAAAATTAACCCCTGTGTGACGAGGGATTATTCTCGACTGGGTTTATCACCCAACTTGGACTGATTTTTAGGTTAGGTTAGGGTTAGGTAGAGGGAACCTACCTACCTTTAAATACAAAACTTGTAAAAATGCGATAATAGCAAAAGTAAATACGCTGTCTATTAATAGTAGGAATATTTATAATGTCATTACTAGAGTATTATGACTTTTGAAGACTTTTACATTATGGCGGTACAGGCTAAGACAATTATCCTTTGATATCACACATCAAAAACATCAAAAAACCCGAGTTGGGTCAAAATTTCCCTCAGGGGTTGAGTATGATACAACTTAACACACCCTTTGTTTTGTCATGTTGAAATCAGCTAATTGTAGGCTTATCCGGCCATTGAAAGAAGCTTTTAGGGGTTCATTTCTGTGCTGCTTTCTGGTTCACTTCCAGCAGTACAGCAAAGACCGCGTCCCATTTTTGCGGCGTTTGCATGCATACATATGTGGAGCGTAACTTGCATACTGAGCACGGAGTGAGTCATTGGCATCGGTCGGATCAATGGCTGCCGGTCGATGGACGCCTGAGTGCTTTGCAACGACCACTCTGTTGTGCAGCCACTAAAAGGAGGTCACGCGCACTAATTTCTCCTCAGTCCTCCTTGCACGTCCCATTTTGCTTCCCCATCAACTGCCCCCCCCCAACACACATACACACACACACTGGCGCTTCTTTCTCCACAATCTGAGGCTAATGAAGACAACGGAGGCAGCGAAGAGAGGAGGAACACAAGGATTTGTGGGAAAATGAGCTCCTCTCACCGATAAGAACTCAGCACAGGAAAAAGGAAATCGAGTCCCCAGATGAGAGAAGATTTCACTGTGAGAGACTGGGCCGAAAAAGATAAAAGTGCGTGATGTGTTCATCCATCTAATAGTCGGGGAAAGAAGCGCAGGGCTTGGGCTGTCACTTCACTGGAGCGTCAAAAGTGTTTGTGTGTTTTTGAAACGACACAATTTGTGTGTTGCGGCGTCCTCCATGAGACCATATCATTCCCAGAGAAAACTGTTGAAAGGCAGGGCAATATTTTTCAGCGGTGACGGAAATGAACAAATCCAACCGAGGGGGAGGGGCTTCATTTCAGACGAGTTGTAGCAACACAAATGTTTGTCAATACGAAGATTCCAAAGCTTTTCCTGCTCGTCATGACATCACAGAAAATGGTGAGTCGGCATTTTTATGGTTTTAAAATGTGCTGCACAGCATTTAGCGTTTTCGCTTTATTACAGGAAAACGTTAAATGTGTGATGTGGACTCCTACAGCGAGCCTCCCTGAAAAATAATACACCTGAGCCTTGCATCATCGAGTAAGTAGTTTTGCTTTATTTTGACTTGACATCCATTTTTTTTCCAATGGGAAATTTTAATGCCAAATCCAAGTGGGAGATTGAACGACACTCTGGAACGGATAGCCTTCAAATTGTTTCACAAAAGAAAACAAGGTTCTTGTTTACAATGATTTGGAAACAATATCAAATGTCTCGAAAGCAATGATATAAATTAAAAACATGTAAACAAACCCACTTCCTGTCACCCTCCGTTTAACTACACTGAACACACACTTTGAAGGAAAGGACAACTACGCCACGATAAACACCCATGGCGTTCTACGAAGGCCATCTTCAAAATAAACTCACCAAATAATACAGGAACGACAATGCAATGGTCATAAAGTGCTTTTATTTTGAAGTTGGGCTTTGCTACCAGCTAGCTCAGTGGTGTCAAACCCGTTTTAGCTTGCGGGCTGCATAGAGGAAAATGTATTTAAGCCAGACCAATAAAATCATGGCATATTTATATAACTTCAAAACAACAACTTCATATGTATTATTATTTTTTAATACTGTCCAAAATAGTACATGTCAGTTTCAGTCAACCTAGAACATTTAATAAACAACAAACACGGAAGGAAGACAAGCGTCTTTAGATTCTTTTGGTCACGAGGAGAATGGACAGAGATGTGCATACAGTCTCTTGCCTTCTGCCGCACATCTCGCCGTCCTTTTTTTTATAGATTAGAATAGTCCTCAGCGACAAACGTTGAAGGTTCAGCAACATGACAATCATCAAATAATAGTGGTGTGTGTGTGTCTGTGTTGGGGTATGTGATATCATTACTCAGTTCATACAATTGCTGTTTTCTTCTTTTTCAATCATGATCCTTCACAGATCGTTCTATCCTGTAGTTAGGTCATGATGCCTCCCATCTTCTTAAAGCTGCATGAGTCATGTGCCATCTTGTGCTTGCTTCTTTCACAGTTCACAGACATCTTTCACAGTTCAGAGAACAACATCATGTCCCTACAAACATCAACACACTACCATTGGGGAAAAAAAAAAAAAAAAAAAATTCACACTGATTAAGCAGGCTAAAAAAACGCTGCTCAATTACACTGTAATTTCCAACTCAGAAAAAAGGTCCATCTAAAATGTTAACAATGTGGGCCTTCTATCAATCTACAAAAGCTAACATATCGAGAAAAATAATGGGGTGAAATTATTCTATATTTGATTGAATATCTGTAATAATAACAGGACATGCAGTGTTGCCGCTTGAGCAGCGTGACTTACTCACTGTAGGGTGGGCCCGGCTGCACCAAAGCACCCCAATTGATTCATTTGTGAGGCTAAAAGAAATTTTGTGGGTCAGATATGATCGCGCCCATGTGGAGACATTGTGTGTTTTGCCGCTTTATTCTCGAGTGAGTGAGTGAGCGAGAGAGAGAGACAGCCGCAGGAATGTCCAAGTTAGTTCCACCCCATTGCATGAGAATGAGAGTTAAGGTAGGCCACAGTGCTAGTGTGGGTGTGTGTGTGTGTGTGTGTGTGCACGCTATATTTCACAAGAATAGAAGTCATCATACTGTCCAAGCAAAGAAGATCAAGGTTGTAAGGAATGCCCCTCCCCCCTTTGGGGCCAATCATTTGGTGAGCTCCAGAGGCCACACACACTACTACTAAGAGTGACTGGCAGCCAATGGAATAATGTGCTGTACTTATTACATTTAGTGCATTTCCACAATTTCAAATAGATCCCTGATAAGGCGAACGTAAACGCCGTTGATTTTCTCAAAAGCTGACAGTGCGTCTAATAATACCGTGCGCCTTATACAGTGCATAAATTGTGAGTTTTCATTTTTGGGGGCCGGAAATATCTTAACTTAATCAATTAACTTCTGATTGAAAATGTTGACTGACATATGATTGTTTTGTTGACATTCCCTTTAGCGCAGCTCCATCTAGTGGATGCATAACGCAACATCAGCCACTAATGTAGCTTCTGTTATAACCTTATAATGTGGTGCACCATATAGTGCAGAAAATACGGTAACTGAACCCTTGTGCACTATTTACATTAATGGCATTTTACATGAAAGGGTAAAGCCTTGAAAGAAGATGCTAGGGAGCTGAAATTTCACCCAGATGTGGTGGCGCAGCCACATTGAGAAAAAAAACAGTGAACCTCGATGCTAACCCTCAGAACACAACATTGCAACATTCTGTTGATCGTCGGTCAAACTGTCAGCAAAGAGAATTATTTGTTGACTTCTTTCACCTCAAGACAGTAGGTGGCGGTATAGTCCAGTTCGTGGCTATGTCTTAAAGCGTCATCACGTCACAGACTACAAAGACAAATGCCGCTGAACAATTTGAGTGGTTGAAGGAAAAAAATATTCCGAAATCACTTGAATTATTACACTTTTAAAAGCATTTCCAAAATTAGAAAAAAAAATGCAATGTGAATAGTTTGCGAAGTGTGCACAGGGGTTAAAAATAATTTTCCCGGATGCGGCGGCACGTCTCACCCATATCCAAGCCCCCAAAACGGAGCCCTGAGGAGTTTGTACGATTGAGGCCCAGATGTTCCGCTCTCTTCTCCCCGCGCCGACTCGCAATGAAGAATAGGTCGCAGTGACCCAACTCGTAAGGTCATGACACAGCAAGATGTTTGCGGCTGTGCGAGCGCGTACGCTTGCCACTTCGGATTCCGCTCGGGGCTCTTTACTCAAGCGCATCGAAAGATCCCGCCAAGACGTGTTGCTCGTGACTCCATTTGCTCAAAACGCGCTCTTAAGGCCTTCCCGGCCCCGAACGGCGTTTGTCATTGTCGGACATCAACAAAAGTACTCGACAGCGTCGTGTCCTCCGTCCCACCTGTGAAGGTGTAATCAAATATTGAGAGCTGCAATGCGCTAATGAAACATTCATACTTGCCACAAGGCATCAAGGTGCTCACGTGGGTTAGCCGAGCGGCCCTCTTACCGAGACGGCTTCTATTCCTGGCACAAAACACTAGAGGCATTTTCATTTCAACTCCAATCCTTGTTGCCGACTCCTTTAAAGTTGTTGCTGTTGATTAAAGTTTAAAGATGACTTCTGTGTAAGTGAGCATTTGCTCAACAAATGTGTTACCGTAATTCCCCAAATATAGGACGCACGTGTGCTTTTGAAAAGTGTTCAGAAACAAGTAGTTTGGAAAGCAGGCCACAGATTATCAATTGGAATAATGCGTGGGCTTTGGCTTTACCGGTGGTTTGTAACCTTCCGCAAAGTACACCAGCACCAAAAAAAAAAAATGTAGACAGAAAAATATACAATGAAAATAAAGGCATGTGCAAATGACTCACTATATAATGCACTTTACCAGTGAGTTAATGTTCCAATTAATTCACTCTTAATTTGAAAAGAATGCAAGCTTCTGTCATGGCATTAAAAACATTAAATTAGAAATGCTGATACCTCCAGAAACTCTGTCAAAGTTAGACATATGCCCTGTAGTGCCTTCACATAGCAACATTGAGAACCGCTGGTTTTCATTCTAAATTCACTCCACCATGGCCATGATGTACTCACTGACTCCTGTTTCCACGGCCTGTTTGTGAGTAGCATACATTTTAATCCCGTATGCTCTCAGTGTGAACATTCACAATGACGAGGTCAGCGTACTCCCAACAAGCCCGGAGGCTGGTTCAGGGTGGTCAAGGCAAGAATTCAACCAGTTGGAGAGCGGCCATGACTCTCTCGAGAATATACACGAGTGCGTCTTCGTTTTTTCCCTCCCTGATTTACTTATGGCTCAGATGAATGAAATTCTTATAGTCCAACGATTCTCGAATGGGGGTA
This sequence comes from Hippichthys cyanospilos, assembly GCF_059441005.1. Lineage (NCBI taxonomy): Eukaryota > Metazoa > Chordata > Actinopteri > Syngnathiformes > Syngnathidae > Hippichthys > Hippichthys cyanospilos. Next base: position 17,705,859 of record NC_142373.1, on the reverse strand, counting down.
CTTGAAGGAACTTCAGGGGGTACTCGAGATTTTAAATGTAACAAACATGCAAAAATCCTTTTAAAAGAATAATTGAAGTAATTGTTTCAGGAAAATCGTTCACAAAACCAATTCTATGTTCATTATAAATTTCAGATTCTCCCCCAACTTGATGTGCCACCTCTCGTTATTTGTCAAGTTCATTCAAAATTTTGTTTTGTGAAAACATCCCAAAAGAGGACACTTCAAGTTGAATATTTTTATGTGGACAAATATTTATTCATAATGATTTATTTATGAGAACAGGTCTGACACTTGATGTTGATTATTTTTGGGGGGCCAAATATTTATTAAAAATGAAGTTAATGGTTTATTTTTGTGGAGCGATGTCTACTGTAAACCCAAAACAGGATGCTTTGTTTGAGATTATATTATATTAATTTAACAAACTTGTACTAGTGCACTTGAACAAGTAGTATTGGTATCGGTGACATGGTATCGGCAACTAAAGAGTTGAATACTGGTACTGGCAAGTGGTATCCACCATCCTGATATTTTTTTTCTTTTCATGTATAATCATTTAGTGCTGTTTTTCTCATGGAAAAAAAAACATTATACTGTATATTTTTGAGGGAGGTAGGAACGGTTTAAAGATTTTATACAACCATTTTGAGCCTCGAATTAACAATTGCACTTGGCCAATAAATTCAGCACATTTACAATTGCTTGTTGCTTAGCGATGCCGACTTCTCAATTTGAATATGTCCAGTATACAGCACATTAGTACAGTGTGTGTGTGCATGAATATAACAAGGGAGTTTAGCTGAGTGCGGACATGAGCGTGGCACGTCTCCCTCGTTATCCGTTTCAGGAGATTTATGGCCAAAGGTAGCTAGCACCCAGCAACAAAACAGGCTCTGCTGTTTTTTTTTCTTTTCCTGAATGGATATGGCAGCTGGTAAATCAACTGGAGGCACACATCTTAGGCACAATGCCTCTCCCAGTTGCAGCAAAATATCTTGCCCCCAGCTGGAAAATCCCTGCGCGCTCTTCATCCTGTCTGTTTCACTTGTCAGCCCGCCCTGTGTTGTGACTGTGCATGAGCTGCTGCTCCAGGAAGGCTTTCAATCCATTCCAGTTTGTCAGATCACTCACAATGTGTGCGCTATTTGTCGCCAGCTTCCATAGTTTTCTTGTAAAGGGTTAGGAGAGTCGGCAGCGTTTTGCTTGTACGTTCATCTGTAGTCAAGGTCTGATTATATAATGCGCGTAATTACTCATGCTATGACCCTCGCGATGACACAACATAGCAAGATCATACATGCATTCCACAGAGTAAAGCTGCAGCTATCACATTTTTTGTTGTTGCTTTTTTTGCATTACAGAAATTTCAAACTCAATATCCAGTATTCAGAAATATATACAGTATATATATATATATATATATGTATATATATATATATATATATATATATATATATTGTATATATATATACAATATATATATATATATATATATATATATATATATATATATATATATATATATATATACAATATATATATATATATATATACACAATATATATATATATATATATATATATATATATATATATATATATATATATATATATATATATATATATATATATATATATATAATATACACACAGTATGTATATAAGCAGCTTTTATTATGTCTGCCTCATAGTTCAGAGTTCTAACCTCCAAACTATCTTACTATCTTGCTCGGGCCTCATTATGTGGAGTTTGCATGTTCTCCCCTAGCCCGGGGGTTCTTTCTGGGCACTCCCAATTCCTTCCACATTCCAGAAACATGCACGGCAGGTGTATTGGACACTTTAAATTGTCCTTTAGTGTGTTTGGGTGCGTGGATGGTTGTTTTTCACTGTGCGCTCTGCGATTGGCTGGCAACCAGCCCAGGCTGCCTCCTGCCCCGCCTATATGTATGTATATATATGTGTATATATGTGTTTTATATAATAAGCGGACATCCATAGCAAGAAAAAAAAAAAAAGCATTTTTTGACACATTAGTCGAGGTCTAGTTTCAACCCTACTGCAGCACACATTTGAAAAATAATGAACACTTGCTACTGTAAGTGCTTTCTTTGCACACATCACCCAACATAAATACCCTCCCACTTTGACATCTTTGCCAAACATTCGAGTATGTGCCATTTATCACGGCCTAATGCATGCACACAAGCATGTTCAGAAATAGCCAGATAACAAGATTTATTGCTTGTGTGATGTCGAACTTGATGGGTAGGCAGGCAGACCAAAATATGTCTATACAGGCAATTAAAAAGTCTCTTTTTCATAATGTGCCTGTAATGAATAATGCAACACACGTCCAAACTGTAATTAATGGAAAATGAAAATGTCAGCGTTATTGTTTACAAGGATGATTTTAGTCAAAACAAGATCAAGAATTAGCTGTTTACTTGCGATTTCAACTGTCTCCTATGAGTATCTCCTATGAGTTTAAGGAAAATCATCTCCAGCGCCTTCGTGAGGCCACTCCAACTTGATAAATGATGAAGACAGAAGATTTAACACTGTGAGCGTTCTTGTAATTATTGTTGAAGTTATTGCTTTTCATTAAGTGTTCTACATTTTACTTTTGCTTTACCAATTGACCTTTTATCTCTATTGTGTAGAGTTGAACAATTTTCAAAACTCTTCTATTGATTCCCTTCCATATTAGAATTGTGAATATTCTTTTTTTTTTTTTTCATGTACAATCATCATGTTATATCAAAGCCTGCTTTGAAACCCTAACCCAAGAGTGAAACCCTACCGTCTTTTCCACATGTACACAGCGCACCGAAAAGCTTTAAATTTTCTCAAAAGCTGACAGTGCACCAAATAATTCCGTGCGGCTCATACAGTGCATAAACCGCGGCTTTTCATTTTTTGAGGCATGAAAAGATAAAATGACTTAATACATTTGTACCTCTGCGTTTCAGTTCAAATGTTTATACCCAGTTTGAAAGTTAAAAAAAAAAGTAGACAATAAAACAACTAAAAGCATCAATCTTTTATTTTTTTTGTTACCACCTAGCGCCATCAACTGTTCCTCTCAAAGGACATCTGCCAATCAAAGGACGAGGTTTGCATGTATTAAAGCCCTCCCTTCAATGGCAGGTGATAATTGTCATCTCAAGCACGCCCGCTTCCTCTTGTGTGCACATTTTAAGCACGTTTGCACATATGCAAAATGCATGGAGATTAAGTAGCTCTCTGCATGTTGTGTGTTCTTCGGTTGACGCATGGGGTGTGTGTGTGTGTGGGGGATAGTTTGTGCTTAAAGACACGCAAAGATGCTTGGATGGTTATTTTTAGGACAAGTATAGATCTAAACAAACAAAACCAGTTTCAAAATTCATGCGTGACGCCACACGGCGACGTCAATTTTCAACAGCAATATGTTCCGTCCTCTTGAATTGATTCACTGTTCGAAGGTCGAGGCATTCATTGCCACAAGTTTTTTTCAAAAATCTTCTTCCACAGCAGTCCCAAGCCTTTTTTTTTGCACCATGGACCCAGGACTGGCTTCTCCTTTGGCCCTCCGATACCACCTCGCATACAAGACTCATTTGCTCGGTTCTCAGCATCATTCGCTGATGCGGTCTCAATCGTGAATGTAATGGGAAATAGAAGCCCTACGCGAAGTGAACTTTGGCAACTAAAGCAAGACTGACTCCCAGCCAAGTGAGAGGCTGCGGCGGCCATTCAATTATTCCCCGTATGGATTAAGTCACAAACGACCTCACGGTCCTGATATACAGGCCGCACTTTGTTATGCATGCGCACTCTGAGTGCTGCGATGAAGAGGACGGGAGGCAGAGGAATTCATCACAGCCTATCTGTCTATCTGTCTGTCTGTCTGTGCATCTATCTGTTTTCCATTCATCCATCCATCCGTTTGTCCATCTATCCATCTGTGCATCCATCCATCATTCTGCTTCTTTTTCCCCATCTGAGAGCATCTACTTGTTTATACATCCTCCACCTATGTATGTGTTTTTCTAGTTCTCCACCCGCCTGTCTGACTTCATCTATCCATCTTTCTGTCTGTCTGTCAAACCCACAGATACAGAAGAAGACCCATACTGTAAGAGACGAGCTAACAGACAGTTTTTGTCTTATCAAAGTCAAACATTCCCTACAGGAAAAAAGGAAAGGTAAACACATCGATGCTACACCACTTGTTCTGTCCTGTGTGTGTGTGTGTGTGTGTGTGTGTGTGTGTGTGTGTGTGTGCGCGCGCGCCAAAGGGACAGGAATGAGTATTGCAAACGCTAACGCTTGAAGCGTTCAATAGTGTCAACTCAGAGGCACGTGTGCCATATACAAATCTAATATTATGGGCCACAACCTGCTCTGCCACTCAGTGAAGTTGCACATCTGATCTATTTTGCATGGCGGCCATTACTAATGCATGTCACAGCGGGCAAAAACGTCCATTTCTTGGATGTCTTGCAATGTCGGGGAACTTCAGACCAAAAAAAAAAACAAAACAAAACTGTTGCCTTTGAAAACGTGGAGGCTTTGAGGGGACACAGCTGAAAGTGAAAATGGCAGTGAATTAGTTACACATGAGTTAGTAAAGTAAAAATGGATCTACGTCTATAGCCGTCAATGGCATTGAGTGAGTTTACTATCATTGACTGAAGTCTGTTCTTGAAGGGTGCTCTTTTATTTTTAACACTAGTTGCTTTGAATGCTTGATTTTGACTCAAGTAATATATTAACTATGTCATTATAATAACCACTTAAAACCATGCATAAAAAAACAAAAACAAGTTACAAGAGATAAAGAAAGCCGCAAATTAATAATCAAACACATTATAAACACACAACACAACAGTAAATTAAAAACTGCAAACAAAAAATCTAAACCACCTTGAAAAAGAAAAACACATGACAAAATATATGTTAACAGTAAAAAATCAGTGCACAAAAAACTAAAAAAAAGAATCACAACAGTAAATTAAACTGCAAAAAAGCAACAACACATGACAAAAAATGAAACACATTCGCAAATTAAAAGCCGCAAACAAAAAAACAAAACCACCTTATAGATGAGACGCAACCACAAACAAACTATGACAGACAAAAAAGCAAATTGCAAATTACAAATCACAAACAAAAAAGCAAGTACAAATGACAAAAGATGAAACACATATTTAAAAAACGCAAATTACCAATTGCAAAAATAGCTAAAACGCCTCACAAAAGATGAAACAACTGCAAATTAAATATCACAAACAGAAAACAAAAACACATTACATAAGAAAAAATACAATTGCAAATGAAAAATGGTAAACAAAAAAGCAAGTACACATTACAAAAGATGAGCAACTACAGTATTAAAATATTAAAAATCGCAAACTAAAACGACTAACAAAAACCTCAACCATCTTAAAACAGATGAAACATAACCGTGAATGAGCAAAAGCACATTACCAAAGACAAAACACAACCGCAAATAAAAAATGGCAAACAAAAAAAGCAAAAACATGATTCAAAACATTCATACGCAGTCATACACTTAAAAGGAAAAAAAAAACAACCCCAGAAGCGTCATTTCAAGTCAAACGCTTATCTCGTTTCATTTTGGATGTGGAGGCAAATCCATTGGAGCCTTGTTGTGATGTCATCTTTATTTGCTTCAACAAGCCTCCAGAGAAGCTCTGATTACAGCCTTTTGATTTTCCCTAGTCAGGTTCCAGCGCCTCGTTGTTCTCGCAGCCTCTGGGTGCCGCCGATCGATATTCTTCTTCTCTGGCCTTAATGTCCATTTAGCTTCAAGCGTCATGGCAGCGTGTGCGCCCCAACTATGTCCAAAAAGCCATCAAAGTATTGCCACAAAACAACTTGTTTCCTATTACCGGGCCTCGCTCACCTCTCCTAAATTGCTTTTCTCATTCAATGCCAAAGACGGATTTTTTCGTTTTTTCATTCATCCCTAGGTACTTTATCATTTTTTTCAGTTTTTTTTTTCAAGTGTTTGACCATAACAGTGTCAAAATAAATAAGTCTTAACCTTTGTGGCATGATCTTCCTTCTATTTTTCTTTATGCGGCCCAAAGTGGAAAAGGTTTGACACCCCCCCCCCGACCCAAAGTAATTGAATATTTTAGAACTTGGCTACATAATGTCATTGATTACTTAGGTACTTTGGTTTTTTTGTACCGAATATAATCAATTGCTTTCATACTTTTAGTCCCTGAATTGATAGTCGATTACCTTAGTACACCAGTCATTTTTCAAGCCTCCTTTAGCCAAATACTGGAAGAAGACTTAGACTGTTTTGCCTATTTTAACTCATTCACTCCCAAAGATGTACTTTTACGTTTTTTTAATTTTTAACAGTACAGACATTTAATCCAAAGTATTTTATAACTTTTTCTTTTCTGGGGGGAGGCCAAAACATTGTCTGAAAACTGCTGGTAGTAAAATAAATATGTATCAGGTAAGTAATCAAATACTTTAGTCCTCAAAAACTATTTGATGAATTGAAGTACTCAAAGTAATTGATTACTTTAGTACTAATTGCTACTGAAGTACTTAAGTACCTACACTAATTGATTATTTTAACAGCACTGTATTCCATTACATTACCGAAAGTAATTGAATACTGTTGAACTTTGGTTCAAAAGGTAATTGATTAGTTCGGTACTTTAGTACTTGAGGTACTTTGGTGTTTTTGTATCTAATATAATCAGCTGCTTTCATACCTTTTAGTACCTAAACGAATTGATTTCTTTGGGAACTCAATTACTTTAGTACACCAACCATTTGTAAACCCACCTTTAGCCAAACACTTGAAGAAATTTTACATTTGACTATTTTAACTCATTCGCTCCCAAAGACACATTTTTACGCTTTTTTTTTTTTTTTTTTTTTTAAGAGTTCAAACATTGAGTTGGAGGTATACATTTTTAGAAGTGAATGTGTTAACTGGTTGTGCCTCCCTCTGCTCCCATATGACTCATTCATCATCTTTTACAACTATCTCACGCTTTCCATACTTATCTGCGCTCATTTTGGAATATTCGCCTCCCTTGTTTCCATCTTGCGCATCCCTCCATTCTATTGCCCTCCTATTTGCCTGTCCTTTACTTTCCAATCTCGTTGTCCGCTCCTCCCCCGCCGATGTTGTAAGAAATACCAATAAGCACCGCTGCTGTTTACGGGAGGGTGTGTGTGTGTGTGTGTGTGTTTGTGAGTGTGTACGTGCTCCCAAAGCACCAAGCTCTATGTGTGAAGGCTGTGTGCGCCGCAGCCTCATAGGCTCGTGCAACCTGCATAGCTGCAGCGACTACAAGCCATGCTGAACTGCAGGAGAAATGAGCTTGGAGCTTTGCCTGTGTGTGTGTGTGAACACAGCATGCGCACACACTACCAAATTGTTAATGCTCTTTTCAGCAATATGAATAAACAGGATAAGATGTTACTGGAAAAGACACATTTGTGATTCACACACACACACACACACACACACACACACAGACACACACATATATAATATGTAATAAGAAATCATATTTGTGTTGTCCGATCTGTCCTTATAACAGAATTTCCTAATGTGGGAAACAAAGGTACATGTCCTGTGTGAACGTGCAAGTATGTTAACAAAATATCGTACATGAGTAACACAATAACATGCAAAAATATAATGTCCAAAAAAAGTATATAAAGAAAAACTGTGGTTAACAGCAGTGGTCCCCAACCACCGGTACCGGGCCGCGTGGGCTGCACCCGAAATAATGTTTTGGAAATGATTTAGTTTAACAGTTCATATGTTTGTGCTTGATCTTTGTTTTTGGCGCCCCTTCTGGCTGCTGTTGATATTACATACATAGTGAAAAGGATGACGTGGGTTTTAGAGCAGCAGCACCACTACTCCATCTACAGTACAGGTAGATGAACAAAAGTATAACAAGACTAGCAAGAAAATGCAAAAACATGGTCCAAATACTGTTTATAAAATAACACCAATTCAGTACTGTATATCGTACTGTATTTTAATGTTGGTTTTTCTCTACGGGAAGTCTAGTTTGAGTTGCTCTTTTGGCTTCTTTCTTTGCTATATGAAAATGTTTCCCGCTTTGTTGCTTGTTGCAATTTAATTGTCCCGTTGATCATCACTGATGTCTGCTGATTTTTGTACACGCGAAAGAATTTTTTTTTTTTAATCCCGCTTTATTTATTTTTTTTATCCCGCTTCACTTATTCGAATATATTTCACTCTCTCTTCCACGGTCATTCCCGTTCCTCTTCGTTTGCATGCCGTGATCTACAGGCCGTAAATGTAAATAACATTTTCGCAATACGGTGGTGTTTTCGAAGCTCGGGGCCCAGTTAAGAAAGTGTTTGCGCCGTCGTGGGTGTGAACGCAAATGACTTGCTTCCTGAAAAATTTGCTACGGCTATTCTCCTTCGCTTTATAAACGGTGTATGCACATGTAAGATGATGTAAAGTTTGCAGTGCAGAAGTAGATTAAGTCCAGCATTTGGCTCTATTTTGTATTTTTCAAGGTAGAAGGCAATTTGGACAAGACTCATGCATTTGCAAGCTACGCCCTGCTGCTATTAAGGACACTGGCAGCAAGAATAATTGCCTCTCTCACAAGTTGCGTTCGACCGCAGCCACAGGTTCCGCCGTTCGTTGTCTCCTCGGTGAAAAACGTTTTGCATTTTCTCGCCGCGCTCGCGGGAGTTCTCGCCCGCATTTTCAAAATACGTGACTTTGATGAGTCAAAAGCCCGTTTTGAAAACGATCTCGACCCAAGCCATTAATTTGTTGAACATGTTCCGATGGAGACGATGAATGGTTCTAACAAGATTAAATTAATGTTTGAAAAATGTGCAAGTCTGGCTGAATAAATTTGTCATTTTATTCCCCCCTTCTGAATAATAAATGCGAATTTACAGCGTTTTTTTTTTTTTTGGAAAAGAGCACATGCTAGTTAAATTTTAAATGTAATCTTTGTCGTCATTTCTTAAAAAAAAAAAAAAAGCCTCACTTGCATCATATACACATGGATGTCCAAACTACGGCCTGGGGGCCATTTGCAGACCACCATTCACATATTAGCGGCCCGCGGCTTATACCAAAATTATATTTGTACGTGGCCCTCAATGCTCTCTAAAAAGTAAGGATAAGGTTTGATGGTAATGTTAGAGGTGTGAAAAAATGATACAAATTTTAAAAAATGATTTAACAGAAAAGCTAGCAGTTTTATAGACAGGTGAGCAAAAAAATAAAATCTACAAACGCGCTATGCATTTTTATCTCATTATGGTAAGGGAATTACTATTTTTACGTGATCTTTTTGCTTTTTTTGTTAATCCATTTTAACAGTGAATATTCGATGAGATGTTTTGTTTAGCTCTCTATTATGTCTTCCCGACATCCTATAAGATTGAGTAGTTTTATTTTAACTTGAATTTCTTTATTAACTCCTGGGAGAAATTTTGACCAAACTAGGGATATTTGAGATTTCTGATGTGTGATATCAAAGGGAAAGCATAAAAAAAAAAAAAAAACACTTGGAGGCTAAAATATTGCATAGATTGTCAAAACATAATGACGTTCAATATGCCATGCTGCCGTCCCTTCTAAATGCTTGCAAAGGAGGGGTTGAGAGGTATTCCCTATAGGTGTCAAATTTAGCCCATGTCAGGCTCATTTACTGCCATTCAAAATTGAAATTACTGTATTGTCAATTTTGGAAATATTGAAAACCTGATGTTTTGTCATGCAATTTTTGCATGAATCCTTTTAACGACAATTTTGTGTTGTTACCCCAAAACCAATAGGTGGCGTCAACGGTCAACTTATGACATTTGCAAGCCTTTCAATTACTTTGATGATTGGCTTAGCCTGGACTCCCATAATGGAAACGTCTTTGAAAGTTACAATACTCTAATTTCATAAATATATACATATATGCAGCATAGTTACTTGAGCTATGATCGCATTTTTACAACTTTTATACATAAAGGGGGTGTAGGCCTGACGTCCAAAAAACATTTCTATCATATAAATATGGATAGGACTGGTGCCACTGAACTTTTTGAGGCGTTGAACGTAAATGTATACTATTTATATTCGACGATGTTATGACCCTTTCAAATTTAGCCCAAGTTGGGTGAATCATAAAGCCAGGCTAGTGAAAAATCCCCAGATACCAAGGGGCTAAACAGTGATTAACATGGGTTTACACTTCTATGATGTCAAATAATATTGCAGTGTTAGTTTAAACATTAGCCACACAGTAAATCAATACTTAATTATTTGTTAGACCTTGGAACCGTTTTTATCATTCTTTGGGGAAAATGTGAAAAATGAAAAGTCATCTTTGGAGTTCGACTAAATGTGAGAAAAAAAAAAGCTCGATGTTACGCTTAGTGATAGCAGTCGGTATATCCGCAATGACTAATTAAAGCTGATATGGCAGAATCTTCCCAGGCAATCTCAACAGACGCCTAAGAAGCCACAACTCACAAGCCCAGAGCACATTTGTGTCCTCTTTGTTTTGTTTTCATTACAGAGCATTCAATAACAATTAGGCCTGATTTAATGTTTCTGTATCGTTGAGGTACCACTTACTATTAATACAAAATCCATCAGTTCCAAACACTTTACGCGCAGAATCTACGCTTGTGCACTTTATTTCATAATCTTGCAAAGAAGATGCATTTGCAGCGATGCAGGTTTTTATAATTGCGCAAATCCATCAGATATGATGTCGAGCAAGCCAAACAGTGCCCCTACAGGGAGAGAGAGACACTGCAACTGGTGTGCGCGGGAGGAACGCTGACATGGAATGGAAAATGGTGCAGTTTGCATGCCAGGCCAGTAGATGGCAGTTGAGTATATCTTCCTGAGACCAAGTTTTTCTTTATTTTTTAATTTTTTGGGCATCAGCGAAAGTCCAGGCCTCATACTTTAACAACTCCGGCTAGACCAGGGGTGTCAAACACATGGCCCGGGGGCCGGTTCTGGCCCGCAAACGGGTTTAATCCGGCCCGTGGGTTGATTTTGTAATGTAAAGTATAATGAATTTTTTCAAAAAAATAAAAAACTTCTAATGTCTTAATCGTAATGTTTATGTTTTATGATTAATGGTGATGTTGTGCTTGTAGTAATTAAAAATAAAAGTTGTTGTGTTAAAGTTATATAAATTTGTACCATAGTTTTATTGGACCGGTCCACTTGGGAATAGATTTTCCTCCGCAAGCTAAAATGAGTTTGACACCCCTGCACTAGACAATTGCTCTAAATCACATGCCGGTATCTTTGCTTTTTTTCCTCTTTACTTGTCCTTGTTTTTGCCCATGTTCTAAAGCGTTTGCTTTAGTGAGATATCAGGCTAGCTGTTATGCCGAACGTTTTATTTTATTTCATGAAACCCTGAGTGTGCATTGTGTGATAAATGTTTTTTCGCGCAAGATATCTGCTAGCTTACATGTAAGTTGCTATGATCATTTTGATGCTTCTTTTTCCACGTTTTCTGCATGTGATTCATCAGTTCCATAAGTATTGCTGTCCCATATACTCATTCCTTTTTTTTATACGTGTTCAAAGCAAAATCTTTGCACTTCATTTTTGATTGGCACTTAAGCTCATCTGCCGTGTTGTCTGTTTTTTCCCCCCCCTTGACAAATCATTTTGTGACAAGTTAGTCGCAAATAAAAGTGAATGGATGTGAGCGCTCAGCCATATCATATGATAAGAGGGATGAAAATCCTCCAAAAGTGTCACTGGGCCGGCAAATGGGCAAGAGGAGGAGAAGCTCCCAGACATCCCTGTTGCAGGTTGACTGAATTTTAATTGGCCTGCTCATGACTTAAATAAGATCTCATGTCAGGAGGGTTTGCAGGAAATTGAGAGACCCTGGAGGGAGGCTTTTTTTTTTCCTGCCTTCAATATGGCCATCAAATGAGGGGAAGGGGACAAGAAAAGAAAGTTGTCTCCTTCTTATTGTCGTCGTTTGAATTCATAATGGGATCGGGATAATATTCGTCAATTTTCTATAGTGCTTGTCGTCATTAGTTTGGCGGGTGAGCTGAGACACGGTGAACACCCTGGACTTCTTGCCAAATGAATGTCGCATACACACAAGCGTCCAATCAATAATTATTTGTTTCTCCTTCTAACTGGATCTGACCTGTGTGTTTTTTTCCTTATTGTTTGCTCTGGACTATTATCAAAGTATTTAAAAATCCTGAGTGCTCACTTTGATCTTTTTTAGTCCTTTGAAATTGAAAGCTTTGATAAATATAAACTAATAATCATTTCTTAATGATGATTGCCCTATTTTGGTGAAAACCCTTAAACCTGAAAGTCTCATATCGGGTGCTTTATTTACATTACCGCATTTTCCACACTATAAGGTGCACCTTCAACGACCGGCTTATTTTAAAATTGTTTTCATGTATAATGCTCACTGCATTATAAGGCGCATAGAATAAAAGCTACAGTTGTGCCTGTGGTTGCGTTATGCATCCACTAGATGGAGCTGCGCTAAAGGGAAAGGCAACAAAACAATCAGTTAAATGGGTCAAACATTTCAATCAGAAATTAAGAATTTTAGGAACACACCTGCAACAAGGGGGTGCATACGGAAGCTGGGAGGTACACACATACACAAGGAGGTTTTTGTATCCTAGTGGGGGCATCCCGTTGACATTATGCATTTCCTAGCCCTTAACCCTAACCCAGTGCTTCTCAACTATATTTTGCCAAGTCCTCCCCTAGGAAAAGAGAGAGGTTTTCGAGCTACCTCACTAGATGTGCTGACTATACTGTAAATACGATTATTACCTATAAAAAATATATAAGTATACCTAAAACTGTATCCTTTTTAATATTAACAAAAGAAATCAATATAAATCAAATTTCATCAACTGTTAATTATTTTTACAGCATTAACACGGGTTACAGTTTAGTCTATGAAAAAAAATAACCAAGCGCACCAATGTGCCTGAAACTAAAAAAAAAAAAAAAAAAAAAGGTCATCTTTGACCCCCCCCCCCCCCCCCCCCCCCCCTCCCCCTTGAGAAGCACTTCAACCAAATTCCATTTTAAACCTATACTCTAAAAGCAAGTCCTGGCCCTCAAAAAGAGTTCTAAAACTTCCAAGCCAAACGTCCAGCCAAATGGTCCCCCATAAGTACAAGAGTTCCTCACAAAGACTGTGAAACTCAGAAATTGGTCCCGACCATGCAGCAAAAACCCAACGGCACACATGCACACATACATTAAAACAAACAACAAAACAGACAGACGGATCGTAGAGACGAGAAGCAGAAAGTCGTGAACGCTGCTGCGGCAGGCTGTGCTGACGTGACGAGTGTTCCCAAACACGGTTGGAAGCGACTGCGGGCTGCTTTACCACACACACACACACACACACACACACACACACACACACACACACACACACACACACACACACACACACACAGTTGGCCTGAAGGGGGAAAAGGGCTGAATAAAAAAAGGACAGACTCTCCTGTTCTATTCCTGAAGAGGTCACTGTGCACCTTGGCATCATTAGTCAAAGTGATCAGGAGCTACTGTATTTTTTTTTTTAACTGTACTTACTTGTATCCACTCATGGCCCACAACAAGTGTGCGTTTGTGTAAGCATATGTAGCGTTCATGTAATGGCATGCACATTCGCTCCTTCATAGGTGAGCATCATTGGATCTGTGGCTGCACGCTGCATCACTGTCCAATCGCATTTAGGGGGAGCACCAGAGAGCGGGAGAGAGAGAGGGATAGATGGGGAGGGGGGAGTCGGCGAGGAGAGAGAGAGAGAGTGTGAGAAGGGGGAGATTGATCGTTCGTCCTGGGCCTCTCACATCCCATCGGAGAAGCACTTTCAATTCCTTTTCCGTTTGGATTACAGGTTACGAGGATTGCGGTGTTTTTTGGGGGGGGTCTCTTTTGTGTTGTTTTTCATTATTTGCTGTTGGCGCGCGTGTGTGTGCGTGTGTGTGTGTGTGTGTGTGTGTGGTGCTGGTGGTGGTGGTGGTGGGGGGGGGGAGGCAGGTTTGCACTCAGAGAAGACGACGAGCCAGCAAGCAGCATCAGCACCAGGAGTCAAATCTTTCAAATATCCCATCCCCGGCCACGCGGTGCACCAACGCGGACGCGCGGACACACTTCGGACGCAGGTTTGTGCTTCTTATTTGATCCAATTTTAAACCTTATTCCCAGCTTTTTTTGTTGTTATTGTCTTTTTTTGTCCCGTGAATTGCTTGAATGTTATGAGTATTATTGTGTCGGGAATGCGGCGCGCGAGGACGCCCCGCGGGGGTGGTTGCACGGTGGCGGGCTGCAGGGGTTTGTCCTGATAAATGGAGCGTTATTCAGCAGCAGCGGCGGCGTGCGTGCGTGCGTGTGATCACCACTGGAATGTTAACTAGCACCTTGGACAGCGCACGCCCGCATACGCGCGCACGCGCACACACACACACACACACTCCCTCGGCCGTGCGGTGTGCTGGTGGGAGGAGCGAAGCCGCTGATCACCTCCACCACTGTCATATCTGTGCGTGCGCGTGTGTGATTAGACTGAATTGATGTTGCACTGTCTGGGCGTCTGCGTGTGTTATAATTCTGCCCTAAGGTCTGTAGGGAGTGATAGCAGCTGTATGCATGTGTGTGTGTAACGAAATGGAGAAGGACTTTATTATTGCCATTGGAAGAGAGGAAAACCTGCACTTATAAACAGCCCTTGTGTGTGTGTGGGACAGAAATGAAGAGCAAAGTACGTGTGTGTGTGAGAAAGCGAGCTAGTGTGTATTGAAATTAAGATGTGCGCATTGCTGATTAAAACAAAGTGCGCGGTATGCTTGTTATAGAGGCACAGTGCATGCAGAAAGTAGTCGAAACGTTTTGCACGTTTGTTAAAATGAGTTTTTCATGCAAAATTCTACGCAAAAAAAGACACGCAAACGCAAACATTTTGGGGGATTTTGTGCTAAACAATGAAAAAATATGCCGATATTAAAGCCAAATGGATTTTAACAAAGTATTAAGAATGCACAGGAAGTGTTTTATTTTTAAGCGCTGAGCAAATATTTCAATGATCTTTTTCATCTTGTTATCATTGCATGTTTTGAGTCAGATTTACATTGGGGAAACGTGACTGAATATATTTTAGATGGCTGTGTAAACGTTGTGTGTCGGTACTGAACAAAAACTAGACAACAGGGGGTATCATTCAAAGATATCAGGGAAAAAATATGTACAGTATGGGGGGGGGGGGGGCACAAGGGTAGTACATCCCCACATCCAACTAAGGGGGAGGGGGCAGCCTCAAAGCCTCCCTTGGGACATAAAAATTGCAATTGGCCTTAGGCATAGCGTAAGCTTCCCACACTGATGTCCAGTACATTTTTTAAATAAAGCAACATGGTGGACTAGTGGTTTGCATATCTGCCCCACATTGTAGTTGTTGTGATTGAAATCTTCTTTTTCTGTGTGAAGTGTATCCTCAATTTTTCCCGCTAACCAAAAACATGTTATGCTCACCGAATCCTCTAAATTAGCCATAGTTCTACATCGAAGTGGTTGTTTGTCCATATGTGACCTCTGATTGGCCATTCCAATAAGTGTAAAGGGAGAATAATTTTGAAACCGCTTTTTTAAATCAAACCATCCAAACTTGAAAATCCAATACCTCTGACATCATGCAAACGTCAACAAATCTCACCCGTGTATCTCACTAGCCCTGATAGCGGCGTGTCCCAATACTTTTGCCTGGTGTAGCACAGTTCGGCATTTAAACAAGGTTCCTGCTGGAGATGATGCAACGTTGATCCGTATCGATTGCCAGTCACCACAAATGCGATTGAGCAGATAGTAAAGATTTGGGGGCACAGCAGTTTGGCTAAACGCTAACATTAGCTGCTAATGAGCTAGCTGTTGACGGGATGGCAGCTAGGGACTTTTTATCAAAAAAAATGTGGAGAACACATTGACTTGATATACTCTAGGAATACATTTTCTTCCTGTTTTTGATGAAAATTTGGAACTACTTTGTGACTATGTCAGGGTTGGCCTTCAGAATGTTACCTAAAATAAGCAGAATCACAATTTTTTTAACGTTTTTTTTGGGGGTGTGAACTTGTTGATCGTAAAGCAATATGTTGACGAGAAGAAAAATAAAAAGATAGCTTATAATTTGGTTTGGGCATTATGATTACAGAAAACCCCTCTTGACAAAGATTTTGTCATTTTTTTTGGTGGCAGTTTAAAAGGCTTCAATGCCTCATTTGCAAAACTCACATATGCAGAGCAGACTTGGCAAGAAACACCTGCAGTGATAAAACCATTTTTTAAGTAGACTGCTGATACTGATTTTTTTTTTTTTTTTTTAATGCAGCTTTCTGCCTCCTGGAAATTGTAGGCTCTTGTCTTCATCCCTTTCCACTTTTTTAAAGAAACTCTCCAAGGAGTTTTTTTTTTTTTTTTAAACCAATTTCTACTATTTTATGGGTTCACTTGTTTTGGACAAAAGTTACATAGCACAGCTTGTGCACAGGTGCACTCAATTCGCTTTACATGATTAAAATTCAACATTTCAAATCATTTATAAACAACTATCCAAAAACATTTAAAAAAAAAAAAACATATATTCACGTTTTTTTTCCAAACATTCAATTCCAGACAGGTATTTATATATTTTTTTGTGTGTATATATTTTCAATGTCTTTTTTTCAAGCATTTGGCTAAAGCAGGGTAAAAACAATTCTGATACTAAATGAATTATGTAGTAAAGTAATTGATTACTTTAGCATAATGGAGTACTAATATGTTATATTAGTACTTTAGTACTTCAGGTACTATAGTAATCAATTACTTTCAAATTTAGTACCTAAAGCAAATCATTACATTAGTATTGAATTACCTAAGATAATTAATTCATTTAGTACTTAATTACCTAATTGATTAACATAATACATTACATTTGTACTTGATTAATTTAGTACCAGACATTTTTAGAGTCCTTTAGCCAAAAAATGAAAATTGAAAAAAATGTGACTAAGCATCTGCTGTTGTATAGCTGGACTATTAAATAATGTCGAAATATGTCTTCAATTGAAATAAAGGGGTAAACGTTTAAAGTTTTTTTTTTTTTTTTTTTTTAAACCTGCGTTCATTTAACCTGTATCATGACTGAAAACATTGCCCGTGCACTTTTATCCACCATTGTGGAGAGTCATTCAAATTGTAATATTTCCTACGGGGAGATGTTTTGAAATCCCGACCTTTTGTTCGACCTTCAACTGTACACGTGCGTGTCTGTTTACGATAAAATTAAGTCAGTGTATCTGTAATTAGAAGTGTACTATGCTGGGGATACAGTGTGCATGTGTGGGACTGAGATAGAGAACAATGTGTGTGTGCAGCGCAGGGGTCAGCAGCTCATGTGTGTTCATGGTTTAATTAAGCGTGTGACGTGACTCTCCACCCTCTCAACACTAACCCGGCTCCCCCTCCACCACTTTGCCCTCCACAGGGTCTTGGGATGCGTGCAGCCGCGTAGCAGGGGAGTGACATATGTCTGCAGCTCACACTCGCACACATCAGCCCTGACACGCTGACACACCAGTTGAGGCCGGGCAGTCGCCATGCCTTTTTGCATATGTAAGTCTATTTATTGTCTGTGTCATTATCACTGAAGGGAATTTTGCAGGAATCGCTTCTATTTTCTTTCGTTAGAATCCCATCCCTCTAATTTCTGTAGCCGCTTATCCTCACTCGGGTTATGAATGACATAAATCATGTCAGAAAGCTTACTGTGGTTATCTTTGGTTCTGCCTGGACCTTAAGTGGTCATTTTAGTGCATTACGCCCCCCTATTGGCCAGGTATGGCTACTGCACTTTGAGCCGTGCACTACTTCCTGGGGTAAAGGGTTAAAAGCAAGATGGCCGCTTTTGCTATCTATCTATCTATCTATCTATCTATCTATCTATCTATCTATCTATCTATCTATCTATCTATCTATCTATCTATCTATCTATCTATCTATCTATCTATCTATCTATCTATCTATCTATCTATCTCTATCTATCTCTAAATTACAAAAGGTACCTTTCAAACTAAACACAGGGTAAACAAAAGAGTGAAAAGCACATTCACATCCACATAGCTTGTGCAGACTTAGCATTAGCATGTTGCAGTGGTGTTGGAAGGAAGATTCTAACAATACGGTGTTCCCTCACGCTTTATTGATATGTTCCCAGCTCTCACACAGTAGGTGAAATATTATCATTTTTTGGAGGGACCTCTGTTAAGCAGTTATAAGCCCCTCGAGTCCCCCACAGCCAGTTCCCACTCTTCTAAACACTTGTTACTCTGAATAAATGTAACTTTTAAAATGCAAAATATAGACCACTGCAACTTATAAGCTGCATTCATCAGTGTTTATCTGCAAGGGAACGCTGTACTCGCAGGCATAAAATCATTGTTCTGTAAAGAATGACTCATTGTATTACTGCCGTACTGAGAACATAAAGAGGAGCTGTATCACACAGATAGATAGATGGCATTTCCATTCATTTCCATTGGGAAAGACGTTTTTGAGATACATATATTAGTTAAGTTACAAGCCAGAGTAAGGAACAAATACTACTTGTATCTAAAGGCACAACTGTACTGTATTGGAATTTGACATTTATGGCAGCCGTAGATTATACAATCAAACAAAAGACGAGTTTTCCTCTAAGTTCTAACTAGCAAAATTCAAGAAAGTGCCAATTTCGCGGTCGTCTTTTGCTGTGCGCGAGACATTTTGGCTCGATTTGCACCTCGATTCCATTGACGAAGACTAATGATGTCATTCTGTCCTTTCCTTTCCCCGTCGCTGCTTCCTCCTCCTCCTCTTCTTCTGTTCCAGGAGGCAGTTTGGGCTTGTCATGGGGCTGAGCGGAAGGAGAGAGTGACAGAGGAACAGTGATGCTACTGTTTACATAACAAGACATTCACACACACACACTCGCACGAGCACACACTGGAATCGCCAGTACAAGACACACGATCACTTAAACACACACGCAGACGCAGAGGGAATGACGCCAAGTGACTCACCGCACACTCAGAGGCGCTGAATGACACGCATATAAGAGGGAAAAGTTATTCGCAAGGGTCAGGCTGTGTGTGTGTGCCATGTGTTTATGGGGCCAAGCCGCATGAGAGTGGCGGAAACCATCCAAGGTTCGCAAACCCGCATTAGACGCCATCCCCCGCCGCCCGCCATGCCCGAGCCCAAGAGGAGAAGACCATCCCCGTGTCCGGTCCCGTCGCTGCCCGCCGTCTGCCTCCTCCACCTCAGCCTGTGCGCCGCCCAGCAGACGGTGCCCGTGGTGTCCACCGCGCAGGGGCGCATCCGCGGCGTCCTGACCCCGCTGCCTTCGGACCTCCTGGGCCCCGTCATCCAGTACCTGGGGGTTCCCTACGCCAGGCCCCCGACAGGGGATCGGCGTTTCCAAGCGCCCGAGCCGCCCTTACCCTGGCCCGGAATCCGGAACGTGACCCAGTTCGCGCCCGTTTGCCCGCAGTCTCTGGACGAGAGGAGCATGCTGGGAGATATGATGCCCTCGTGGCTCACGGCCAACTTGGACATAGCCGCTAGCTACCTGACCCACCAGAGTGAGGATTGTCTCTACCTCAACATCTACGTGCCCACTGAGGAAGGTGAGCGAGCATGCATAGAATCGGAATCCTCACGTAAAAAAGTGCGTCGTAACTATTCCGAAATGTTTCCATCCATGCCCTTTCCGAAATTCAGCCGTACCGCTTTTTCCGCACTATGAGGTGCACCGGATTATAAGGTGCAACCCCAAACTGTGTTCATATATAAGGCGCACCGCATTATAAGGCACATAGAATAGAAATTACAGTAGTGGCTGGGTTGCGTTATGCATCCACTAGACGGAGCTGCGGGTTTCTTTTTCTACACTCTTTTAAGTTCAGGTTTCTAAGCAACCAAACAGGTAGTAGCCTGGTGACCTTTTCTGCTGATTTAGATTTAAAGTACAGCAAATGCTGATATGCGTTTGTCACTGTGACAATGGGAGGTCCTGACTATTGAGGATGAGGAGGGATAACAGTTAAGATGACATTTTTATTTTAAAGATAAAATCACATATATTTACAACTTCCAGGTCAATTTAATGCCTCAGCAATTTTTTTTTTTTTTTGCATGCCCTGACATGTCATCTGTCTTGTGTCTCTGGCTCAGTACACAGGGACACATTTGAATCATTTCTGACTCAATTTTGTGTAGCCGACACTTTCTTTTCTTTGTTTTTGTAGTTTTTTTTACTGCAGAACACCACAAAAATCTTACCTCTTAATCTTATCTCATTCAGTGCCATTTGTGGCTATTGACGTCAAAGATCAATTTTACTGCTATTGACAGCTATACAAGTGAAAAAAAAAAATCAATTTTAACTGGGGTTGCTTTTGAGTTATTTTCACACTAAAAATCAATTGGACACAATCTCTCCTATTTGATGTGAAGAGATATTGTCACAACGCATTGACAGTCTAGTAGAATCATTTTAAAGAAAATCCTTGTAAAATGAAAATACATATGCATTCTAAATGTGAGACACCCATGAAGGCGAGTGTTAACAGCCCCAACAAATTCAAATTAACCTTGAAATGGATTATTTTAACCAGTTGATGGTCACCATATCCAAAGACTTTTTTATTTGGGGGATTATCTAAGGTCTCCCAGAATAATACACTTTTTTTTCTAAAACCACCCCTTGCTTATAACATATTATTGGTTAGTTTCGTTAAATGTTGTTTATAGTGGATGTCTGAACATGATCAGGAAAACTGAATAATAAAATAAAATAAAGGTTCAGGTTATTGTTCATGTTTTTAACACTAGAATGCCCAGAGATATTCTAAATTGCAGTTCTAACTATGAAGTCCCCTTGCAGGAAGGATTTTAGCTCGCACCCTAAATTGCTAAATCAGTGGCTAACTTAGTTATGTAAATAAGGCACACCCATGGTTGAACTGGAGTTGCAAAACAACTGTATCTTGCTGGGAGAGAAACACACATGTAAATGTGCTCATTACCATTGGATTACATAGGTAGAAATTCTAGTGTTAATCGTTGTGCAGTAGTTCTTAAGGTAATTTATTTTTACAGTACTTTAGCACCTAAAGAAATCAAATACTTTAGTATCTTAAGTAATCGATAACCTCAATACTTTAATTAATGAATAGCTTCAGAACTTAAGTATTCAAATTAACCCGTGTGCGATATTTTGTCCAAATCTTTGATCTTTACATCAAAGGCATTTCACATCAAAAGGAAACCATTGAAAGAAGACAGTAGGGAGGTGAAATTTCACTCAGATGCTGACAACATTTCAAATGTCAACAAGGCACAAACATTTAGTCACCACACGAGCAGGAGCGTGGCATCCCTTGGCTAAAATACTGCGAGAAAGATGTGGAAGAAAATGGTCCAAAACATTTGTCAAATCGTTTGAGCTTTACATCAAAGGCTTTTCACATTGAAAGAAGACACTAGGGAGCTGAAATTTCACCCAGATGGCGCCAACATGTCAAATTTCCAAATCGCACGACCACTTATCTATCACACTACTGCCAGAATGATGAAGTAAATGACCCCCAAATTTTCGAAATACTGTACAAGGATCAAACATTTTTGGGGGGGTATTTCCTTTAAAATGGCATGTTCTTTCCTTTATAATTTCATCCCTAATAATCATCAAATCCAATGAGGGTTGGAAAGGCTTCATTCCTTGTGGACATTTAAAATAAATGATCAAAATAAAATTTTGGCAGCGAGCGTGCTGGCTCAGATTGCGTTCGACTTTAGTGCTTCCACTATAATTCTTCCCTCCGCGTGCACGGGCCGGAGCTTAAAATGCAGACACCTGCGCCAGTTGCTGTGGGCTTTGCGCCTCTTTTACTTGTGGAGGCGAGTGAGAAGGACAAAGACTCACTCATGCATGCATAGCGCTTCATACGAGCGGATGTGAGCCGCGCACACACATATTTGTTTTGCTCCGTAACCAGCACGAACACCCTCACATGCCTCAATTTATTTTCCCTCGCAGGTAGATTAAGGTAAGCGGGTCGCGGGGTAAGGAATAAGCATGGAAAAGAGGCGGATTGATTCCACGCATGAAAACGGATGGGAGGCCAATCAGGCCTTCACTTGCTATTACACACACACGCGCTTCATTCTCTGCCGTCTTCTGGCAGACATCCACGAGGAGGGCGGGCAGAGGCCCGTGATGGTGTACGTTCACGGCGGCTCGTACACGGAAGGCACGGGCAACATGATGGACGGCAGCGTTCTGGCCAGCTACGGCAACGTCATCGTCGTTACGCTCAACTACCGCTTGGGAGTGCTCGGTAAGTTATTCTGTACTCATAAACCAAGAGTGAAACTGTGTGAGTTTGGATTGAGCGTGAAATTTGACGTTTCAACCGATTTCAACGATTCGTTTAATATCACCACTGTCAGATGGATACCGATATTCAGTTTTTGAGAATCGTATTTTTCAACCTACGGTATAAGCCACAACAAGCAGCAAATATTGAGAAAAAAACCCACACAATTTTTGTCACGGGTACGCCGCGTGAAAATGAAAAAGCATGTGAAAGTTGGTAAACTTATCTTTCAAAAATAACGGCAACTTTACAAAAAGGAAGTGATAGCTTTCTTTGCCAAAAGGAGCTTTGCTCATCACATAAGCAGCTCCAGTTTAGCCTACCGCATCAATGCAAAGCATCCAGTTGTGACTGCGGGAACGGCTAGCGATAGCAACAAGGAAGCTAATGTACGTAGTAAGCCATAGCCATAGCCAAACTAATCTCACTGTATCTAACTCATTTCTTTTGATCTGCCACAATAACACAAAAAGAGATTTAACAGATTGATTCACAACAAGTCTTAATCAATGTGTCAAATTTTAAAAATATATCATCAGCACACTAATTAATGTGGCGCAAGGATAATTTTGCATGTTCTCCCCATGCTTGACTGGGTCCCCTATTGCTTCTATGCCTTTGCTGTGAAGGCAATTCTGAATGCTCGTTCGTTTCCTTGTGCCCAGCAAAGTGTGGCTTTATTATTATCATATTTTTTTTTACTTGTGTATTGATTAGTTTGGGTCCGGCATTTTTTACAGCAGAAACCGTTTAAGGGAATGCAGCAGATCTTCACCCACACCACGGGTTTATTTTTTACTGTTCTAAATGAGTGTGCTGGATCAGTGTAATACATTTGTTTGTATGCAAACAATGCACATTGAACTTTACCATTTTTCCCCCTTATTTACCACTCTGCCCTTTAGAGGCAGGAGCAACAACAGTGTAATTACCGATGATGCTATTTTTGGCCTGCTAATAACATTGTACACTTGCTGAATGAGAATTAACAGGATGAGGGGAGCTCATTTTTGGCTGTGCAATTTCTACTGAAATATTTGCAGACAAGCTGAAAGGTTGGCATGTATCCTTTACCCGCCAACATCATACGCACGGTTGAAGTGATTAAAAAAAAGATGACCAAAGCATATCTTGTATTCAAATACAAAAAAATTAGTCCCGAGTGTATATCGACGTAAGCCTAATGTGAACTGATCTTGGCTCTAGGTTGCTCATGACTCTAATGTAATTTAAATAAACTACTACTACTACTACTACTACAATAATAATAATAATGATAATGAATAATAATGTTATTAATAATACAATAATAACAATAAAATTACCTTAATGCAGTGTTTCTCAACTATATTTTGCCAGGCCCCCCTAGAAATGAGTACTTTTTGCCCCCCCCCCCCCCCCCCAGTCGATGCACTGACTATAAATAAGATTATTATTGATGAAAATTGTTTAAGTGTACCTACACATGTATCCTTTTTAACATTAACAGAAAAACGCAGTATAAGTCAACTTTCAACAACTGTTAATTATTTTTATCGCGTTTACAGCTTAGTCTAAAACGGAAAAAAAGAAGCAAGTGCACCAAAGTGCCTGAAACTAAAAGAAAATGATGAAAAAGATTACTTTACTGCAATTACATCCCACATGACAAAAACAAAGCCTTTTTCCTGGGATCATCAATACAATAATCCTGATAATATTATTATTAATAATAAAACATTAAACAATAAAATAAACAATAAAGGGAATAACATGATAATGAAATACTCCAAGGTAATGTAAATACAAACAAAATAATAATATTATAATGATGAGATTAGATTAAAAAGAATTAACAATAATAATTATCATAAAATAATAACAATAATATTGAATAATACCAATACTTAATACTACTACTACTACTACTACTACTAATAATAATAATCATCATCTCCAAATCTCTAATGATATCATTTTAACGTGTGGCACTGAGGGCATCAGCGGATATTTACATTGCATATTTAAAAAAAGAGCTGATGCATCACACCTTTACTCACATGAATAATTATTACACAATTTCGCCCCACTACTCCTACAATGTGTTCACAAGGTTAACATGCGCTGAAACGGCATTTTTTGTCATTAGTGATTTCGAATCATATTCTCCCAAAGTGGTATTAAAAATGTAATTAAAAAAATGTATGCGAGAGGCATTTACGGGCTGAGTTCTTTTAAATAATTAAACACATATTTTATATTCTAGCTTTGAGTGCAGTTCCGCATGCAAATCATGAAGATAATTTTCTCCAGTGTGGGCGCTTATCTTTGCTAAGATGCGCAAGGCCAATGCGTGTGCACAAGTTTTCTTCAATTAAAATATTCAACAATAAAAAAACGAGTTCGTCAAAGGAGCGAATTTTGTTGCGGGCGTCCGATTTGGCTCGGGCATGACATCTCTGCATTTTGCAGATGATGTGGTACCGTCGGCTTCATTAAGCCGCGATCGGCAACTCTCGCTGGAGCGGTTCGCGGCCAAGTGTGAAGTGGTTGGATGATTGAACTTTCTGTTCATTAGACTTTTTTTTTTGCGCACCCTGACATGAAAGTGTGGTCAAATTCGTCCTTCCTTTTCCACTCTTAATTAAGTATTATGTTGATTTGTGAATCCCTTGAATAGATACATTTTTACTTCTTCCCTTCATTTTCCCTTTATTTTTACACGTGCGAAAATGGATGACTTTTGGGATTGTCTAGACTCCAAAGAAGAGTGATAAATGCACTATAAGCCGCACCTAAAAGCCTTGATTTTTTTAAAAATCTGATGGTGCGCCTTATAATCAGGTGCACCTTATATATGGATCAATATTGAGATTGGGATTGGTAGATGGGGAACGGACCGATTAAGTAAGCTTTACCTGTTTCTTTTGTGTGTTTACAGTTGAACAAGGTTGCTCATATTGACTGAGTTATTATGCTATTGAGAGTTTAGAGTTATTATTTGAGTTATTGTTGTTATTACTTTGAGTATTACTACATTGTGATTGAAAAGGTTTTAAAATATGTCATTAATTGAGGGTGCGCCTTATAATCCGGTGCACCTTATATATGGAAAGGGTTTTGAAATATGTCATTAATTGCGGGTGCACCTTATAATCCGGTGCGCCTTATAGTGCGGAAAATACGGTAGTTAAAGCATGATGTTTTTTTTACCGGCGTTAATCTCATTTTAAACACTAACGTTATGCTTTCTACATGCTAATTTGATCGTTTTTATGCATCAGGCTTCCTGTGCTTGAGTTGTTTGCAAACAAAGGTCAGTCACACCCTGAAGTGGTCGCTGATTGGCTGTCATTGTGTTTATCATAACCTGATAGGCTCCTGATATGAGAGGGAGGGCAAGTTCAGGAAGACATGAAAATGGAAGAGCATGTGAGAGTTGTCGGTTCAATACAGCTCAGCACCATTATAACAAAATAATAGCTCCTCTTTTGAAGTGTTTGGTGATATCGCTGACTAGTAATGACCCAAGCGAGATATTTGTTTTTAGCTTGTTGAGCCAGATCGAAATAAACGGGAATGTCAAGCTACCATATTATAGTGAAACAGCCAAACTTTGGAAGCCAATGCTTCGAAATAAACTGTTCTATTTTTATTTTGAAATTCCTCCCGGACGCATGATCGCGATTGATAGTCTTTTGCTCCCTGAGCGTAAGCAGCTCGCAATGTTAACAACACGGTGTTGTTCTGAAATTACATTAACACCATGGTGTTGTTCTAAAATCACGTACACAGCACAGTTTTGTTTTGAAATCACGTAAACACAGTGTTGTTCGGAAGTCACTCACATGAACGCGTAAACAACATGGTGTTTTTTTCTGAAATCACGGAAACAACATGGTGTCGTACTGAAATCATATATTCAGCATAGCGTTGTTCTGTAAACGATGTTCGGAAATCACGTAAACAGTGCTTTTCCTGAAATCAAACATATACATCATCGTGTTGTTCTGAAATCACGCTCACAACACAGTGTTGCTCTGAAATCACGCCGTTGTTCTGAAACCATGTTCACAAAACGTTGCTTTTCTGAAATCATGTGAACAAGTTCCGAAAACGGGTAAACTATATCGTGTTGTTTTTAAATCACGTTCACAACATGATGGTATTCTGAAATCACGTAAACAAAACGGTGTTGTTCTAAATCAAGTACAACTGTCAATTTAGGGTGTTAAAAAACACCAAAATCAAGCCAAAACTCACAAGCTCCATTTTTTTCCTATTGATTTTTCCTCTCGATTTTTCAGCTGAGTATTTTTCCCAAGTTGTGCAACGCTACGCGGTCCACCAACAAAAGCTCTTTGTTTGACCGATCGATTGCAGTCAACACATTCGATTGGAAATAAATAAATAAATAAATAAATAAAATTCAAAAACACTGTGCAGGAGGAATCTGCTCAGAAATGAATCGGTGCGATTAAAATGAGACTAATTAGACCAATTAATTATGGATGTTGATTAATCTCATTCTTTTTTGAAGCTTTTGACAGAAATGAAACATTGTAAAGCTTCCTTTCCGCTTTCCGGTGCTTGCTTTGGCCCTAATGATTTGCGCTTTTTTTTTTTTTTTTTTTAAACAAACGTCACAAAGCTACGGCTTCTTCATGTTGTAACAAAAAGAGAACAGCTTGAATTTGAATGACTGTTCAGGGAGCGCAGGAGAGTGGCGTGTTTGTTTTTTAATCATCTCCATCTTCTGTGTTGACATCAACTCCATTAAGATCACGTTCATCGTCATCATCATCATCCATCACGACGGGTGACGGCGTCTTCACCCGTTCTTCGTCGTACTTGTGAGGTGAGCCGGCGGATGCGAGGCACGCACTTTCTTTTTCCTAATCATATTCAGACGGAACTCCAGCATGGCTCGAGTCTCACTAAATTTCAGCGCTGACCTAGATTTTACCATGAAAACATAAAGAATATTCAAAGTGACCTAAAATTGGAAACGGGCTTTAATTGGTCATTAATATGCTTCTTGTTTGAGAGGATTACTGGCGGGTTTGAAAATAAATGAGTTTTACATTTTTTGTTTTTCCTTTCATTCCTCTCGCATTTGACTCAGTGAGCTTCTGCACTGGCGTGATATGCAGGGCGCTCTTTGGAGGAGTAAGGTTAGAGTTGCAAAATATTTTCAAGACAGTGGTAGGTTTCTGGCGAGGCTTCCAAATTAAGGTTTCGAGCTCACTCCGCTTTCTAATTTGGGCTTTAAATCACAAGCTTCAACTTTGGCTTTCAAATTGCTTTTTTTTAGGACCCGGGCAAAGGTTAGGTTTTTAAACTAGGGTTTCAAGCCTAGGTATTCCCATTGGAGTCTTCGGTTAGGGTTTGGTAAGGGTTTCAAATCCGGACTTCAAGCCTGCTTTGGAGTTGGAGATTAAAGTTCATAATTAGGATTTCAAGCAAGGCTATGGGTCTTTCAAGACGGGGTTTGGCGTCAAACAAAGATTAGGGTTTCAAATTGGTTGATTTGGTGAAGGTTTTGAAACAAGGCTCCAAGGCTGGTTTTGAGTTGCAAATTATGATTCATAATTTGGCTATGTGGTTGAAATTGGTCTTTCAAGACCAACCCAAAAATCGTGTCAAGCAAAGGTAAGGTTTTCAAATCAGGTTTTTAAGGTAGGGTTTCAAGCCGGGGTATTGTGTTTCAAATCAAGACTTCAAGCCTGGTTTCGCATTTCAAGTTCAGGTTCATAATCGGGCTTTTGAGCCAGGCTATGGGTTTGAAATTGGTCTTCAAAGTAGGCTTTCAAGAAAAGTGCACTAGTTAGTTGGAAATTATGCTGTCTAATTATGGTTTTAAACCGGCCTTTTAAGAAAGGGTATGGTGTCAAGCAAATGTTGTTTTTTTTAATCAGTGCTTTAATATCGGGCTTCAAGTTTTTATTGATTTGTAACGATGATTCATAAGGGTTTCAAATAGGGTTTTCGATTTCAAATTGGGGTTTTACACAAAGGTAAGGTTTCAAGTCAGCTTTGTTATTTAAATGAAAGTTTCAGTGTTTTTATTGTTGTGTGTCTACGCGGTGTGTGCCTCTGCAGGTTTTCTGAGTACAGGGGATCAGGCGGCCAAGGGGAACTATGGCTTACTGGACCAGATCCAAGCTCTGCGCTGGGTCAAGGAGAACATTGCGGCCTTCGGAGGCGATCCAAACAGGGTGACCGTGTTTGGGTCTGGAGCTGGAGCTTCCTGCGTCAGTCTCCTCACTTTGTCTCACTACTCTGAGGGTAAGAAAACAACAAAAACCTACAATCTCTGGTTTTGAAAGTATTCAAATTCAGATTTTTTTTTTTTTTTTGTTCCTTAGGGGGTTTTAACTCCTTTAAATTTTTTAAATAAGAGTCCTGACATTCATTCCCAGGTACTAATATTTAGATTTGAAAAAAAACAACAACAAAAAAAACATGTTTGTCTAAATGAGGGATTAAAAAATACAGGTAATTGCTAGCTAATTAAGTACCACACTTTACTAGCTAATCAACTATTAAGTACTAATCAATTATCATGGGTGATTTCTGACAATGTAATCAATTGCTTTAGCTAATTAAGTACTTAAGTATTCAATAAATTTAGTTCCTAAAGTAATTTAGTTTAAAGTAATCGCTTATTCCTTTGGGTACTAATGTACTTAAGTAGTCAATAACTTTAGTTCCTCAATTGATAACTTTAGTTCCTAAAGTAATTGATTATTTTAGTACTTTGTTACCTAAAGTAAAGTTCACTCCAATACTTAATTACCGATTGTAATCGACTAGTACTTCATTACTATGAATAAAGTAATCAATGACTTTAGTTCCTGAGGTACATAATTTTTAATAGTACTTTAGTACCTAGAGTAATCAAACACTCTGGTACCTAAAGTAAGTGATTACCAGAGTACCTGAAGTACTTAATTACTTTCGGACTTCAGTTCTCAATTTAACTCTTGCGCTGTATTTTGTCCAATCCTTTGATCTTTACAATGAAGACATTTCGAATCAAAGGGAAAGCGTTGAAAGAAAACACTAGGGAGCTGAAATTTCACCCAGATGGTGACAACATGTTAAAGTTCAACATGGCACAACCACTTAGTTATCCACTCCAGGAGTGTGCCATCCCTTGGCTAAAATACTGCAAGAACGATGTGGAAGAAAATTACCCAAAAATGGTCAAAATACCGCACAAGGGTAATCTATTTTTTTTTTTTTATACCTTAGTAATGAAGTACAGAAGTGATCAAAGTATTTTTTGTACCTAAGGTAATTGATAATTACATAAAGTAATCGACCATTTTAGTACTTATTTATCTAAAATTATTGCCTACTTTAGTACTTCATTCATTAATGATCCAAGTCTTCTAATTTCACCAACCATTCTTGACCCTCCTTTCGCCAAACACTTGTAAAACTAAATTGAAAAAGATACTAAAAATGTAAGTACCTGCGAATGAACGTCTGGACTCTTTAAAAACATGAAAATGTTTCTACGGAATTGAATGAGTCAGTGGTCGCTCTCTATCATTAGTGTCGGCATGGCGACAAGTCTCCGTATACCCAACCAACGCACCTTGTGGAAGAATGGCCTAGTATACACTCTATACTGTATATACAGTACTGTTTATGGCGACTGACAAGTGGGTGCTGTGAAAGCGCTACGGAAGGAGAGAACTACTGCAGCTTGAGTTTGAATCACAAACCCTTCCAGTGGCTCACAGTCCGAAGAGCGCCATTATTCTACCCGTTTAATTATTAACCTGCTTCGCCAGCGCTGCATTGTCCGTGAGCGTTCTGTATTTACTTACTACAGGAGGGCTTTTTGTGTGTAATCTTTATACTTCCTGTATAAAACGGTATCCTTCACTCTTATGGAGCAAGGAATAAACACACCTTAGTACAGTTGTGCTCATAAGTTTCTGTATGCTTGGGGATGTGGACTTATGAGCGCAACTGTGCAAGTCAATAGTACCACATTATTTATCTCAGACATACAGCAAAAGAAAACACTGTTGAGAAAGAAAAATATAAGTGTATGCGGCGTTAACAGGTTTCATACAAGGGCTATTAAGCAACGATGGATTTCTTTATTTGAGTTTTAAAGTAGGGTTAGGATTTCGAATGAATCAAGTGTTAGTGTTTCAAACTCGGGTGATTTCAAATTAGGGTTTCAACATAACGGCCAACCATAGATCATCCTGTCCTGTAGATAGGTCACGGTGCCTCCTTTCCTCTTGAAGCTGGAAGAGCCTTGTGCCATCTCGTGCTCGTTCCTTTCACAGACAACTTTCTCTTTCATGATTCAAACAAGTTGACACTGCTGAACAAGAGTAAATATGGGATACTTACGTACATTTATTCTAACAGTATGTCTATATATTAGGATTATATTTTTAAATTAGGGTTGCAAATCAGGGTTAGAGATTATGGATTGTTTTTGAATTTAGGTTAAGGTTTCAAATCGGGTTCATAATTAGTCGCTGAAGTTGGGCTATCAGTTTCAAACAATGAGTTCAAGTAAGGTTTAGGTTTCCAAATGACTGTGATCCACGACTAGTGTTTCAAATTAGGGTTTTCGTTTCAAATTAGGGTTTGTAGGGAGTTAGGATAAACGTTTTAAGATACGTTTGTAGTCTAGGCTAGTCTTTTGAAGTCTGGTTCTGCGTTTCAAACTAGATCCTGGGTTTTAAGTCGGAGTTAAGGGTTCTAAAGTAGTTTCACCCCTGGATTCCAAATTAGGGTTAGGATTGCAAACTCTATACATGAAAGCCCGAGCCAGTATTCATATTCTGAAGCTTCACGCCCGCTAGTTTTCCCGATAATAAGCAGACGCATTCCCCTAAGAAGCCCATTCTAATTTGTGTTCCTGTCCGCCTCAGATTTGTTCCACAGGGCCATCATCCAGAGCGGCAGCGCGTTAGCCAGTTGGGCCGTCAACTACCAGCCCAGCAAGTACGCGCGACAGCTGGGGGAGCGGGTGGGCTGCGGCATCGACGACAGCACCCAACTGGTGGCCTGCCTCCAGGGCCGCAGCTACCGAGAGCTGGTGGAACAGCACGTCACGCCGGCCAAGTACCACACGGCTTTCGCCCCGGTGATCGACGGCGACGTGATTCCGGACGACCCGCAGATCCTGATGGAACAGGGGGAGTTCCTAAATTACGACGTGATGCTGGGGGTGAATCAGGGCGAGGGGGTAAAGTTCGTGGAGGGCATCGTGGACTCCGAAGACGGCGTTACGGCCGAGGACTTTGACTTTGCCGTGTCGGATTTTGTGGATAGTCTGTATGGATACCCGGAGGGCCGCGACACTCTCAGAGAGAGCATAAGGTGAACATTTTTGACGTGACATTAGTGTAACAGTTTTGGGGGTTTGAACGCATTCCGAACACTGTTATACATCTATTTTGCCAAGTTAGAGCCAAGCCAGTGAGAAAAGGGCCATGGATTTCCAATGACAGGAGACATTTAAAATTCATTAAAAAAAAAAAAAAAATCCCGATTTTCCCAACGGCAGTTCTTGCGGACATGCGGCTCGCGATTCTAACCCCGATTAGATCCGTTTCGAAAGCAGCGCACTACGATGCAATTACTGTAAATATAGGATTTTGCTGTAAAGTGGTAATTTATGCATTGCTCATTAAAAAAAAGTCTTTGCGGAGCCCTTAATCGTCATGTTCAGAGTTACAATTGTAACAAGTTATCAAAGTCAAAGTCATTTAACCTTTGTGACATTATGCTACAAATTAAAAACACTAGGGATTAAACCATGTAAAATTTCAAAATGCAACCATTCTTACATTTCTATGTGATTGCAGCTGGGTGCGCGAGATTTTATGTGCAAAAATAATCATTGTCCAATTTTTGGACCATATAAAACCATTATAATCACACTTTTTGAGATGCATTTTAATAGCATTTATGACATTGATTTTGCTGCGGTTTTTGCGACATTCTGTTGAGTGGTGGTCAAACCATGTCAGAAAATAGAAAATTCTTTGATGACTTGTGTTTCACCTCAAGACAGTTGGTGGCAGCAGAGACCAGTTAATGGCTATGTTTTAAAGCGTCATCGTCACCTCACAGGCCAAGACAGACCAGGCCATTTTTCAATTTTTTGTGGCTGTTATTACATTTAACCTACATATGTATGGCTAGAACTGATGCCACTGAACAATTTGAGTGGTTGAGGGAAAAAATATTCATAAATAACTTGAACTAATTCGCCTTTCAAAGCATTTACAAAATTAGGACACAACTGCAATGTGTATAATTTGTGAAGTGTGTGCACAAGTGTGTGTCCTTTTCCAATTTTGACAATGTTTTCTTGACATATATTTCATTATCTTAGCACAGACGCTTAAAAGGGAAGTAGCTTTGTAATACATGAGCATGTCATGTTTTTTACACTGGCAGTAATGGACTTTTTGAACGCTAGTTTGTTACAGTCACGTTGCCAGGCAACTGTTGGATAATGACACAGAAACGTTGCTTGGTCCTTCTGTTTCCTGCAACATGTGGCATTGCAACTAATTGACATTCTGGCACATTTGTGATGACTTGAAGCCGCCATACGTCAATGAGCCGACATAAAAATCCATCTTGTCATGTACTTATTGGTAAATATTTGATTGATGATATCCTGAATTGATTGGTTAACCTGGCACGCCTTTCGTGTTTCTAATCCCGAGGTTCATGTACACGGACTGGGCCGACCGCGACAACGCGGAGACCCGACGGAAGACTCTGGTGGCGCTGTTCACCGACCACCAGTGGGTGGCTCCGGCTATCGCCACGGCGGACCTCCACGCTCAATACGGCTCACCTACCTACTTCTACTCCTTTTACCATCACTGCCAGAGTGAAGCCACGCCTCCCTGGGCAGATTCTGCACACGGTGATGAAGTAAGATAATCGTTAAAATTTCCGTCTTTGTATATCTGCAATTTACCGTAATTCCCCAAATATAAGATGCACCTGTGTATTAGACGCACCCTTAATTTTGAGGTCAAATTCAGGTAGTTACCGTGTATAAGATGCGCCAAAAATTTGGCAACAATGTAAAAACTATAGTAAAACAGAATAAATATCACCTTTTGTAAACTCTTCATATTTTCTTGTGTTCATATCCATCAGTTATATATTTGTGGCTGGTTAAATTAAGCTTGTTTTAAATTTCCAACATTGTGAGCAGTCAGTGAACGCCTTGCGATTATAATGTTGAATGTGCTCAAAGCAGTTGTTTTTCCTTTTCGTCTTGATGTGGTTCGAGTTCATTTTGCCTTAGATATTTGAAGTTGAGCAGCATCTGTGTTCTAACGTCAAAACTCGGCTTATGTGGCTGACAAATCAATCTTCCTCGAATGGTGTTGAATAAAAACCCACACCCATACTTTTGCCCTTCATTTGTGGAAAAAAAACAGTACGTCTTATATTTGGGGAATTACTGTATTCTTTTTTGGTGGTGGGATGATGGTGGGAAAAAAATAATTGTGGTCACTTGAAAATTGTAGAAATAACGAGCGCAACATTCATTCGTAGCGAGGTGGCAGCCTGACTTACATGATATTATTAATTACTATTTATCTCAGGCAAAAGTATGTTCCATTTGTTTACCCAGGTCCCCAACTTGGCAATGGTAGTAAACCCAAAATCTGCATTTCTAGTTATAGGTTTTTTGTGGCCACAAATTTGCATTTTGCCTCAATGTCATGATGAATAAAAATGGAAAAAAATGATCATGGAAAACACAAATGTTCTACAATTTAGAGATCTACCATATCTATCTATCTATCTATCTATCTATCTATCTATCTATCTATCTATCTATCTATCTATCTATCTATCTATCTATCTATCTATCTATCTATCTATCTCTGTATCTCTGTATCTCTCTCTCTCTCTCTCTCATCTCTCTATCTCTATCTATCTATATCAATACACATATAAAAACACACACACACACACACACACACATATATATATATATATATATATATATATATATATATATATATATATATATATATATATATATATATATATATATTTATACATGCACACGCACTTCATGTTCAGAGGAGAGAGAACATGCAAACTCAAGGTGTTGGTAGTAAAAAGGCAGAACGTTAGCCGCTAATGGAGACGGACTGCGGCAGCGTCTCCTCCCGCCCACCTGCACGGCGCAATCCTGAAAACGTGGCGATAGGGCCAACGCTGCGCACACAGCTTTCTCCTCATCGGCTTCATAAAATTGTAGCTCTTTTGTTTCGCCTCTCTTTTACGACCCCATTAAACAGGGCCGCGCTTCACGGGGCCGACATGCTAATGTTAGCATAGCCGCAGCTAACAGGGTGACGTGCCCGGCTGCTTCTTGTGGTTGATCAACATAAATCTAGCTACAGAGAGGAGAGGTGCTGCTGATGCTTGCCTCTGGCAATAATCACGCTTGTGGAAAATTTTATATATTACAGTGGTAATAAAACTGGCAAACCGCAAATCTCCTGTGAGCAGTAGCACACTGTCATACACGCTCAACCCACAACGTGGAGATTGGATTTTTTTATTGTCGCCGGCAGACTGAGGATGTGTAAAAAATTAACGGTTAAAGAGATTTAAAAGATTCTGAGAACTATCGGGGACTTAAGAGTTACTTATTATACTTAACCTGCATAATGACTTTAACACTCACACGGCTTTTAATATAGCCTTTTCTTCCATTTCTGTACATTAACCTTTAAAGGGGAAGCGAACCTACAAATATTGTTTTACAATAATAGTTTCTATCTAGTCCCATTAGTTTAAACAAGGCATTCAGATTACTATTGCGTTTGTGGAATATGAATTAAGAGGCAAAACCCGCTTGTTTTTTCCAACTAGGGGCAGCCATTTTGCCTCTTGTTGTCGATTGAAAATGACAACAGTTCTGACCAGTCATAACTCAGCTAACAATTGTCACATTTCAGAAAACTGCTGAACCGCCTGAGCCGGTAAAAACTGTGATGTCAGAAAGTGACAAAATGGCCGCCTGAGATAACCACGGACTTAGGTTTCCTCTCAGAACTAATTACCACTAAATGATGTCTAAAACGAAATGAAAACTAACTCCAACGGAGAACCCTCAACTATCCTGGCCGCGTTAGGCACTGAAAAACTCTCTGTACGGCAGCACACGGTGTGTGCGCGGCTCTGCGAATGGTTGCGCACGGTGGCACTGGATCTCGGTCCCAAAATGATTGGAGGCGACCTGTCAAGCTGTAGATGAGTTTAGCGAAATGACTTTCGGCTCCCTGAAGCATGAAGTCGCGGCTGCCTCGGCTGACACTGTGACATCACATTTTGCCATGAGTCATTTAAGCTTAGGTTTCCTGTCAAGAGAACCCATGTAACCTGTCGCACTAAACTGCCGCTTCCTTCCCCGCGTCTTTCTGCGTGTGTGTGTGTGTGTGTAGGTGCCGTACGTTTTCGGCGTGCCCATGGTGGGTCCCACCGATTTGTTCAACTGCAACTTCTCCAAGAACGACGTGATGCTCAGCGCCGTGGTGATGACCTACTGGACCAACTTTGCCAAGACGGGGTGAGTGGTTAGAAAAGCACGCATCGATTTGCCCTTTGAGCCGATTTTGTTTTTTAACTGACTCCAGCAAGAAGCCACAAGACAAAAGTACAGCTTCAGCGTTATTTACGCCTATTTATACCAGCCCTATAAGACACACACATCCATTTGTAATTGTTGTTTTTTGTTTTGTTTTGTTTTTAAAGCTGCAGTGCGGAACTTTGCCGGCCCCCCCTTAGGCCAGACTGTTGTTATTCCCATGCAGGGGTGGATTGATTTCATTTTCCCATCTTAGCATGGCACCCATAAAAATATGAGTTGTTTGTAATATAAATACCTGTGAATCTGCATTTCAGCGAAATTTACATTAGTAGGAGGAGAACTTTTGACTGTCTCACAATTCTAATTTTGGGGGGGGGGGGGTCTCTAATTCGATTCAAATACATATATATATAGTTTGCTTAATCAGCGATTTAATATGATTTTGTTAACTCCTTCTTATGCCAGGGACGTATTTTCACGTTTATTATTTTCATGTCGTATGATCTTAAGAGTATTCTGTCAAAGTGTATTTCCAAGCTAACATCGGGGCTCGTGGACTCGTTGCCAGTTCGTTGCAGGACACGGTAAAGAAAAATGACTCCTCGTACTCACAGCTGTGGGCAATTTAGAACATGTCAGACTCGATGCTAATTCTGCCGTCCCGATATGACAGTCAGATTAGGGCGCGAGCAGCCCTAAAATTCCTCCCACTGAATTGAAAATATGCCTTGTTCATAAAGATAGAGAAAACATGCATATTCATCAAGATGAAAAGATTCGGAGTGGTGAACACGCCGCCTGTGTGGGCAGCGCAAGAGCAAATTTCTTCCATGAGCGAAATAAAGAGCCAAGACTCCTGCTGCCTTTGCTCATAAAACCAAACACCTCCTCACATGAAATCACATTTCTTTCTTTGTTGCAATCGCAGCCCCGTCGATAGCAAGCGATTGTTATAAGGCGCACATAGGAGCAGACTAGGGCGCGATCTGCGCATTTACCACACAATATACCACCGTATCTTTTGTCGTTGTACAGTACGTAACAATGTTGGCTTAGCCTTATTGTGCCGCACATCCAAAGTGTGTCTGCACACTTCACAGGCCACAAAGCTAAACACAAACAAAATGACACACTCTCCGGTCTGGACAAGGTCAACCATAAACACGCAGGGATGCACGTCAGGGATGATTTAGACGCGAGACGCCGCACTGTGACGCACTGGCTGCCTTTGTTCAATGAACAGCCTGTCCTCACAAAACACCTTTTTAAAAAAAAAATCAACACCATTCATGGAAGATTGATCTGTCAGCCACATAAGCCGAGTTTTGACGCTGAGATGTACGTTTTTATACCAGCCGTATTCTTACTGACAATAATTACCGTAACGGAAAAAGAAAGAGGGTGGAAGTCAGTTGACTGTTTGCAGCCAGTGCCTGAGTTGCAGCTAAGCAGTTTGTGTTAACCGAG
The DNA here is from genome assembly GCF_059441005.1 of Hippichthys cyanospilos. Lineage (NCBI taxonomy): Eukaryota > Metazoa > Chordata > Actinopteri > Syngnathiformes > Syngnathidae > Hippichthys > Hippichthys cyanospilos. The sequence goes on along the minus strand of NC_142373.1, from coordinate 17,668,290 downwards.
CCAGTCACGTTATTATTTTCAATAAAAGAAGCGAGTAGACTGAACCAACGTCTGAGTCCATCCTTGATCACACACAGGAATAATGCTGGAACTGAAATGTTTTCTGTCAACTGACTGAAATTAGTTGTAAGAGTGTAGTGTTAGCTAGTTTGTTGTGGTTAATGAGGACCGGAAACACTTTGCGATACGTAAATTTCGCAAAGACCTTGAAGTCCCAGACGGATTTTGAAGGCACATGAACCTTGTCTATCTTTTTTTCTGATGCCTAATGATCTACTAACTGTAGTACTACGGAACCTGAACAGTCATGTGTATCTTTTTGGGTGCAAATTTTATTTCTTCTACAACATACTGAGCACCAGAGCATGGCAGGTGGCCACTAACGCTCCCCGTAAACCTTTTGGTCTTAACAATAATAAAATAATTTGCCATTTTGTTAAAACCTTAGTCAAGCACTTAAACTTTAAAAAGAAAAAAGGACATTTTTAAAATGCTGTTTTGAATTGCACTGAAGCTTGATTTGTATAAACTAATTGCAAGTAGTATTAAAGTTGTAATACTGCATGTCAGAAAAATCCCAATTATTTTTTCCCTAAAATTGTTCAGTTCTGTGCCACTCCTTCCAATTTTTTCTTTCTTTTATTGTTGAGAACATAACCTGCAGTCGAATGACATTTGTTTACACCGCGACAGTTTGCTGAAAAAAATCCTTGCGGTAACATGAGAGTTTATTTAAAAGTAACGACAATGAATGTTTTCAATTAGCCTACGATCGTTTGCATTGACTTAATTTTACTTAGATGCTCCTCTGCAGCGGAAGTCATAGAAAGAGCAAATATTACAAGGACGCTTATTCTTTAATTCATATTTTAATGCACATAACAAGTACGTCCTTGGTAAACACAATGTGAGTAATTTACACCTAATTAACTGTGCGCTATCGAATAGCAACACACAAGGGGCTGCTTCTTTACCCCCCATCATCCACATTGGAAGCAATTGACTCGTTTAATTACTTTTGCACTTGTTGTTAGCAATGCTGTTTAGACCGGTTTAGCGGTTCTCAAAGTGGGGTCCGCGGACCCCCAGGGGTCTGTGGCCTGACTGCAGGGGTCCGTGGAATAATTTGGGTGTTCTAGAACTGATGTAGTTTATCTTTTAACAGTTAAAGATTTGTGTCTTGTTTAGCTTTGTCTTTGTTTTTTGGCGCCGCTTCTGGCCGCTGTTGATAATGCATTTTGTCATGGAGAAGCTGCAATTCAGTTATATGCTTAATCTCTGCAATTTGTGTACATTTAGTAAGATATATAATTTTTTCGTATGGACATACCTGAGTTATGTTTGAAGTGTTTTCTTTTCTTTACAGATTGAAATATAAATGAGTGAGGGCTGTGTTACTGGCACAACTAGATTAAAAAAAAAACACTCATTTGCTGTCTACCTTGATAGAACATCGGGTTATTAATAAAAATATATCTATTAGTGTTCATTTTATTTAATTTTGTATTGTAAAAAGTATTCATGACTTCAATAAAGCAATTCATATATTGCTTCATATATTCATATATTCATATAGTCATATATTGCTCTTATATTTTTAAAAATGTAATAATTTTTAAAACTATCAAAATGCATTTTGTGTCTACAATTGCTTGCTATTGAGTCGATGAAGGCAGCAAAGCTAAAGCGGCTTTTTATTTTATAATGCTGTTTTTGACTAAATGATTGGTAACAAACCTTTTTTGGGGAAATTGACTCGGTTTGAAGAAGGCATGCAATTTGCAATTTTTATTTTCTAAATATTATAGCCGAAAAGTAAAAAAACCCAAACTTGTCAAATATAATATAATGCTGAATAAAAAGGGCGCTTATGTTTGTCTTAAATGGTTTTTGTTTCCGCAAACACTTGCAATGGGGGTTCTTTGAAAATTTGCTTTCTAAAGCGGTCCCTGAAAGTTTGAGAACCCGCTTTAGAAGATCGATGGATGGTTGTTGCCATCACAAGTACCTTGCTGTTTTGGCATTATTAATTAAAAAAGAAAACAGACACACACACAAAAAAGAGGCGCTTGCTAAGCTTAGGTGTTTTTTACTTTCCGAATGATTGATGTTTGAAGTTTAGTTTACTCATTCAGGCATGTTTTTCCCAAGGACTTTTAGCTTGAACGCCACCTCGTACCTCCGTTATCGCCGTGTCCTTTCTCTCGTCAGGCCTCGTCAACTTGAACCTAACGTCATCGGGAAAGCAAACAAACGACTCTGCAAAAGTGCGCAGTGATTTAAATCTGCTGTCACGACAGCATCTCCAATTTTTCCTTTGGCCCGAGAAACCGAGACGCCTTTTCAAACCCCTTAAAGATTTCCCCCAAAGCGATGTAATAAAAGAAGAAAGGGATGCTGTCATTCCCGCCCTTTTTTTTTACAATATCATGTGAAAATGAACTGCCACTTGCTGAAAAATGCTTCTGCCGATCCAATTTAATAAACTCAAAGTAGAAGTATATTAACAGGCGAGAAAAATACAAAAAGACTCTGCATGAAAATGTTAAAAACGTGACAAAAGTGCGTGATGAGAGGACCTTTTATCTCTTTGCTCTGACACCACAAATGAGATAAAAGCATTTGTTGTTGCTCCAACTGAGTCGTTCCCGGTAATTAATCCATCGGAGGCCCGCTCCACTGAGACCCTTGCACACTTTACACACAGCATTGCAGAGGGGGTCTTTATCTAAATCACAGCGCTATGCTGCTAAGTTAGGATGTACAGAATTAGAACACTGTTGTCATGGCAGACAAAACAATTCACAGTATAAACCCTGTTGCGAAAAATATAACGCAAACTTAGAACTATAAGGTACACTACAGCAGCTAAAACTGAGAAATATAATATATATATATATATATATATATATATATATATATATATATATATATATATATATATATATATATATATATATATATATATATATATATATATATATGAGACAGCTAAGTGGACTATATTTTATAAATTACACAGAAAGATGTAATGTTTTGAAGTTTGTTTTGTTTTGAAACGTTTTTTGAAACGCCTGCTTACATCAACTTCCTATTTGTAACTGACTGAACACGCCTACATGTTTAGTACCAACACATTTTCAACATAACACAGACAGAGTACTGCAGAGTAAAATAGCAGTTCAAACTCCAAATCAATACTTCTATCTATAGTGTCGTCTTCTGTCTCCCTTACTTCAGTTGATTTTATTGAACATACATATAACACACCTATCTATCTATCCATCCAGTTGTATTTCATAGTTGTTCCATAAATCGACACCTTGAAAATATACAGTATGCTACACATTTGTTTTACCAGTGGATTGCCCCCTAGCGGCCAGTAAAAAGAACTACAGATAAGCCACATTGGACTATAAACCGTAGGGCTCAAATCATGAGAAAAAAGTCGCAGCTCGTAGTGCGAAATTTACGTTACTTTCCGCTTGGGAGAAATAATGCAAGATGGCTTGTGGAAAAATTGACGGGGATAATAAGAATCACACATTATGTTATGTTTGTATTTGTACCACATGCTGCTGCTTGGATGGACAGCAGTGTTCAGGGCCTTAAAACAGGTTGTCTGGAATGCTAGAAAGCCTCAAAGTGTACAAACAACCACAAAATCAATTGCATGCTAGCAGAATTCCATAGATTCTGTGGGAAACATTTGTTTTTTTTTTTCCCCCTTAAGCGTAAGATCATTGTCTTGGCTTGTGTTACTTGATTATTGATTGAAAAGATGTGCAGCTGCTCTATTGATTGTACATGATGAGAGAAAGTCCTGAGAGGGTGTGCGCAAGCTCGGGCGGAAAAAGTCTTGGGCGGCTCTCCTGACATTTCCTAATGTGAAAACACGAATGAATTCTTCAGTCATGTGATTGCGCCCGTATTGTCGGACTGGAATGTGAAAAGGATATTTGCCAAGCCTTGGATGAATATTAATTGAGGGTGTTCGCATTTAAAGTGGTACTTATTGAAGTATTAAAGATGCATGCATGCTTGGATTTTATTTGCCCAGCAATCGTTGGGAAGGTTGCTCACATTTTTCATTAGGTGGAATTCGAGTTGTCTTCAAGAGGAACATTTTCTTCGCAAAAAATGTTTTATGTGCCCCCATTAGTCTAACACTGCATTCTGATCGACATGTTCACATGTGCGATATGAATTAGCAAAATCCAACGTGTTTTTTATGAATAAGAATTGTTGACTTTGGACCAATTTCCTGCCGATAGCGTATTGGCATGCTTGTAAATGAATAAATGAAAATCGCACCATGCGGATTCATGTAGCAGCGATTTTTATCAATGAACCAAGCCATGTGGTTGGGATTTTTTTTTTTTATACACGGGAAGGAGAATATGCAGGAATCGAAGCCCTGGTTATGTGTAGACAAAGCTTTAGTCTACTTTAGTTGTCTTGAATTTGATTGTCTCCCTTCGCAGGGACCCCAACCAGCCTGTTCCCCAAGACACCAAGTTCATCCACACCAAACCGAACCGTTTTGAAGAGGTGGCCTGGTCTAAGTACACCCCTAAAGAGCAGCTCTACCTCCACATTGGTCTGAAACCCCGTGTGAGGGACCACTATCGAGCCACCAAGATCTCCTTCTGGCTCCAACTGGTTCCTCACCTTCATCACGTCAACGAGCTGCTTCAGTCGGTGTCCTCCTTTACCTCGCATAGCCCCTCCCCGCAGGACGACACCCCTTTTTCCTACACCAAGCGTCTGTCCAAGGGATGGCCCCCCAGCAGCACCCGCCACCCGGGGTCTCAAGGAGGTACGCAACAACCCCCCGAGTCTGCTCTCGGGCAGGGCGGAGGTGAGAACGGAGTCCACGTGGCCAGTGAGGACTATTCGACGGAACTCTCGGTGACCATCGCGGTGGGAGCTTCGCTCTTGTTTCTCAACATCTTGGCCTTCGCCGCTCTGCTCTACAAGAAAGACAAGAGGCGGCTGGAGCATCGCCGGCCACGTCCGCTCCCGCCCCCTCGGCGAGATATCACGGCCGCGGATGTTGCCGCTCACCTTCAAGGTGAAGGACTCATGTCACTACAGGTGAGTGGGCGCTTTTTGATGCAGCGTGACATCTTCATGTCTGCGTGCATGGGTACGCTTTAACCTTGATCTTGCGTTTCCGTTATCATTGGTCTCGGCTCGTGGCTGTTTATTACGAGGAGACGAGCTATGTCACTTTTGGTTTGATTTGTTTGGTTTTTTTCGACTCTTTTTCCATTGAACTGAGAAATTTCTATCAATCATATGACTGCAGCGAGTTTAGCTCCGAATTTTAACCCGGTGCTTCTCAATTATTTTTTTTTTGCAAAGCCCACCCTTGGAAAGAGAAAATATTTTGCGTCACCGCTGTGACTATAAATAAGATTAATATCTATCAGAGTGTGTTTGAGACCTATGATCTGGAACAACAGAAGCAACAATATATTTGCGCTGATTTTTTTCTAAATTCATTATTAATGTGCTTTAGAAAAAAAACACTGACAGCCTATATTAGGTTTAAAACTCCCAGACTTGGACAGTGCGAGTGCCACCAAAAGTGTACCAAATCAATTTTGAGTACTGATAAATCAATCAGGTGGGCTTTGATCACTTTGTAGCCATAATCACAAGGTGAAACTCATAAACAATAAGGCTGATTTTATGACCAAAGTCAGCAAATCTCAAATCTGTCCCTCCAGATGATCTCTTATGATGTAGGGTGTTAAAGACAGACTTCTGAAAAAGACGCATTTGAGCCAGTATGGTTTGTTAAAATGTGATCAGTAGGAACGGCAACTGTCAGACTCTCAGCGTCAAAGTGTGTCGTAACATCTATCACACCAGCCTTAAGCGCTTGAGCCCTACTAGCTAGCAATACTTTGTCTATAATTTTTTTCAATGGTTACATTGTTTTATCCATCCATTGTATGAGGAAAATCGCTATATGAAGTTTAGTATCCCTTTGTAATAATGTAATTTTCAGAAATGCATTTAATCAGACAATTTCATTAGCGCTAAATCCAAGTCTTGTGTTTGTGTTTGCAAGTGACTCAGCTGCCATTGGAACACATCTGCAAAACATAGCTTGCCATTGGAGCGAGAATATCTGTTTGTGTGTACGTGTTTGCGTGCGTGTGTGTGCGCGCGTGTGGGCGCATGTGCACATGTGGGTTGCGTCCAGGTGCCTCACTCGGTTCCCATTTAAAGTCATCTGTGGATTATTTAGTCTGTTGTTTGCTCTGTTTGTTGGCTCACACGTGGTGTCAGTGAGTGCTAAATGCCAGATTTGCTTTCCAATTGACATGCTCTACCGATTGCCGCTCAACCGCTTTTGTGTACTCTTTATTCGGAGTATCCGCTCTTATTCCGCGTCTATTATTGTCCCCTCGGGTACATCTAGTGTGACAAATTAAAATCTAACAGTCTCATTTTTTTCCCGTGAGCACATTATTGATGTGTTTTGCCTTATTCCTAATTTTGAATTCAGAAGGAAAATGGCAGTAAGCTAACAGTAGATCTTCCTGCATAGTTTTTTTTTCTCTTCTCTGATTGTTTTTTGGTTTATAGAAGGCTCTAAATTGTGCATAGGTGTAAATGTGAGTGTGAATGTTTGTTTATATGTGGCTGGTGATCCTGTAACTTGAATGAGGACAAAAGCTATGGAAAATGGATTAAAGGATGACTGAATAAAATGTTCGTTTAGTTGAAACTGTATCCATTACCATAATATGGAAAATTTGTCATGAATGGAATAGTGGGCATGTGTGGATTTTATGTAAAATTACAGTGTGTGCCTTGAAATATAGTCGACTCAGATGATTTTTAAGATACAAAATCAGATGACTAATTTTCTGCTTTGACTTGTGAGCACAGACTTGTTTCTCACAGACATTGAACCTAGTTGGACTAACTTAAAACATGCAGATCAAATGAGTTATTAAACACGAGGCCCCATTGAGTTGAAGTTTACCGTCAAACTAAACAGAGAATTTGCACATAAAACGCAAATTGCTTAGCCTAATAGCTAGCAGAATGCTAAATGTAAAACAACAGCATAGCTTAGCCTTCCTGCCCACTAGCTTAATGCTAAATAGCATCAAAGTTTAAAAGGATACTTCTTTTATCTAATTTCCGCAATAAAATTGAATGTTTGACTATAAATAATTTGACCTTTATAACACATTTAGGCGTTTACATACTTATTTTCAACTGAAAATGATTTCATGTGCTCAAAGCTCAGGTAACAACCAATCACGGCTCACCTGTTTTCCAGGTTTGCTCATGTGACGTTCGCAAGCTGAGCTTTGATTGGTTATCATGATCACTGAGCACATGTGATGTCTAGTCGACAGCAAGGACCAAAACGTGTTTTTAAAAGTATTCATTGCAAATGAAAAATTATGATCACAAAATATAAACTTTTTACTGCTAAAAAAAAGGCTACATTGATTTAGTATGCTTTTAAAACACAGGCGTCAACCTCAAGCCACATCATTTTACGGGGCCTGCGAAATGTTGATTTCACTTCATGTTTCAATAACAAATGAATGGACTGAACGCAAACTATGTAGCAACTCACGTAGACAGACAACAGCATTCAGTCATATCTTATTTCTCCTCTGCGTATTAGCGTCGTACCGATGAGCTCTTAGACGAGTGAGCATGTCCGACGCACGGCATACAACACATTGTTTTTCCGGGCGGGATGGATTAACGGCGTTTTCTCGCCGGTTTCAGGTGAAGCAACTGGAGTCGGACGCGGCGTCAGCCGACGAGAGGAACAACACGCACCACCATCACACCCTGGACACTCTGGACGCCCTGGACGGCTTGGACACGCAGGACATCTACAGCACCCTGGACACGGTGCGCCTCACCTGCCCGCCCGACTACACCCTGACCCTACGCCGCTCGCCCGACGACGTCCCCCTCATGACCTCGCTCACCCCGGGCTCGCTGCCCGTCACGCCGGGCTCGCACCCCGTCACCCCCGCCACGCCCATGACCCCCATGACGCCCGGGTCGGTGGCGGGCATGAGGATGGGCCACCCCCACCAGGCGTACGCGCACCACAGCCCGTATAGCAACACGCACTTACCGCACACGCACATCTCCACGCACACACACTCCACCACGCGTGTATAACCGCAGCAAGGATCCCGCCCCCGGTGGGACGTAATTACAACACACACGCTTACACACACACACAACACACACATGAAGCGATAGGACACAAATACCTCTACTAATGACCCTGCAGGATTGTTCCAGATGGAAAGACATAGCAGTGGGAGGAGACAACAGCTGCGCGGCAGCTGATGAAGAAGTCCAAACGCACTTCTACAGATGACGATAGCGGCCAGATTTCAATCTAACGCTTGAACAACGCGCGTATCCGGCATAGCTTCGGATATGACCCCGCCTCCTCGTTTTCTGACTTTTTTTGAACGGGAGCGTCGGAGAAGAGACAGGAAGGAGACAGGAAGAAAGAAAAAAAAAAACGTGGCTGTCCACCTGAGCAACCTGTGAAATGTGAATGTAGCATTCTTTTTCTGTTTTTCGACAAAAAGAGATCTGCCCGGGAACACGTTGAGAGCTGAGGAGAACATCGCAAGAGGGAAGATCTATTTCAAAGGAAACAACCTTAGCTGAAAGGAAGGATTCTGACTTTACCGAGGGGGATGTACGATGTCCCGCTCCGGCATCAATCTAACCAGCTATGAGGTCAACTGCTGTAAATAGAACGGAGAGATGATGATATATTATGATTTATAGCATTTACTTGATCTTGCATTGACTTATTTAACCACGTTATTGCTTTCATTTGCGATATTACTCGATTATTGTATAGATGTCCTGACGCAAGGCTGGTTGTATGTCTCTCCGGCTCACCCAAGGCTTCGTTTGCCATCATTTTCAGAAGCTCTCATTGTAATAGTCTCCGTATACTTGTTTCCTCGTCAAAATGACGGGACGCCGTCCCGTCGAGTTGTTGGACCGCCGAGTGACGAGATGGTATCGTGTAGATAATGTAACTTTGCTAAAATGATTGAGCGCCAGCCAACCGCCATTAACCAGAAAAACAAGCCCTGCCCGCCTTCCTCGCCGTCTGCCCGCAAATTCGCTAAAAATAGCTATTTCTTTCAGAGCTGATTGTTTTGATTTAGAGGTAAAAAAAAGCTGAGCAAATTCAGATTCTACCTCCATTCAGCATCATACTATTCAAAAATAATCCCTAAAATAGGAATCATCAGTACTGTAAAAAAGAAGTGTTGAATGCGACATTTTTAATAATTATTGAACCAATCACTTCCACACAATTGTAGTTTGTTACATGAAATTATTTTAACCCATACTAACAAAATGTTTATTCTTTGCAAAGAAGAAAAAATAAACATAAAATAATGAAAGCCATGTTTTTTATTCCTCGTTATTAACTCATTTACTTTACATTAAAAATGACTCTGACGTCTATAGCCGCTATTGGCAGCGAACGAGTTAGGTGTTCTTCTGTCAAATGGCAGATTCAAATATTTAAAGCAAGTAATGCATTTTTAGTCTGTGATTTTTATGCCTGCAACAAGTAGAATAACTCTTTCATTGCCAGCTCAGTAAAAATTGCTATTTGACGTCTATAGCCGTCATTGGCAGGGAACGAGTTAGACGTACTTCCATAAAATGGCGAATTCAGTTATTTACAGCAAGAAATGCATTTTTAGTCTGTGTTTATATGCCAGTAACAATTAGACTAACACATTCATTGCCAGCTAAGTAAAAATTGATTTTCGATGTCTATAGCCGTCATTGGCAGTGAACAAGTTTGGCAGGCTTTCGAAAAATGGCAGATTTAGTTATTTCCGGCAAGTAATGCATTAGTCTGCGATCATATGAAAGCAGCAAGGATAATAACTCATTCATTGCCAGTTGGGAAAATATTTACCTTTGACGTCTATAGCCGTCATCGGCAGTGAACGAGTTAGGCGGACTTTCGTAAAATGGCGGATTTAGGTATTTCCAGCAAGTAATGCATTTTTAGTCTGTGAATATATGCCAGCAAGTAGAATAATGATGATAATTGTGATGTGTGCCATATGGCCAATCAGCCAATCAAATGATGATAGTGAATTATAATTGAATTTAATGTTGCAAATGTATATTATACTGCTATTTAATTATTTTTAATACAATGCTAATGAAAAGTATTTTTTAATGTCCCAGAATAATTTCCTGGGTTTGAATTTTGGAACTTCCACATTTTTCAACAAGCGCTCTATAAAAGTGTACAATTATTTTTACTTTCATTCTGAAAAACCAACCAAAAAAACCATGAAGTTGCTTATTGCTAAAGTCTTTGTAAACTGATCTCATTTGGCATTTTCAACGGGGATGTTTTTGAATCAATTTGTCTTTTTTTTTTTTTTTCCGCAGCGCTTCAGCTTCTTGCGTAAATCATGACGCGCTCCAATTTGGAAAGATTTTGGCCGTTATCCAGCTGGCTTGTTACAGAATGCTTAAGGGCTCTTTTGTCACTTTGCGTTTGAAAGCATTTGGAGGATAAATAGCAGTCCGTTCATATGAAGTCATCTGTCGCACAAGTGACGCCGCTCATCGCTGCCGCTAAAATCCACAAAGTCGACATTCGTGTTACAAACCTAAAAGTTTGAACTTCAATGTCTCAACTTCTGTTGTGTTTCCATACCCTTACATAAACGTTCACTATTCTCCCAATCAAGCCGCTATTTAATCCTAAACCCATGAGAGAGTTTAGTTGTCAGCCGAACGCCTGGGGGGGAAAAAAAAAAAACACTGTAAAATTATGAATGGCAAAAGAGCTTTTGAAGAAAAAAAACAAAGAAGTAGTGAAACAGGTGGTTGAGGAAGATTCTTTTTCATATTGACTTGGACGGTGGATGGCTGGATTGTGTCAAAGCATAAAACATTTCTGCTGCATTTTTGAAAAATAAAAAATATCAATATTTTACAATTTATGAGCAATTCAAATGTCTTATTTCTTGCTTTGGAATGTGTTTTTTAATGCCTTTTATGATACCGTATATCACAAATATACGTGTGTGTGTGAGATATATATATATATATTATATATATATATATATATATACACATCCATACCATACCTTTTCGTATATAGAGCGCACTGTATTATGAAGCGCACAGAATAGAAGCTACAGTAGTGGCTGGGGATTGCACTATCCCACTGGATGGAGTTGTGCTAAAGGAAATGTCAACAAAACAGATAAGTCAAACTTTTCATTTACAAATGAAGAATTTTCTGTTTGGTGACATAGTTTGACCGCCGCTCAGCGGAACGTTGCAAAAACCGCAGGAAAATCAATGTCATAAATCCTATTCAAATGCTTCTCAAAAAATGTAATTATAATGGTTTTATATGGTCCAAATTTTTTTTTTGTACACAAAATCTCACAGATCTAGCTGCGATCACATAGAAATGTCAGAATCGTTGCATTTTGAAATTATGTTTTAATTATCTGCTGGAAATTTTTGCTCCATAGTTTTATCTCATTCATTCTTTTATGATGTAAAAACATTGAAGGAATTTATATAATTTGAAACATAATGCCACAAGGCACAGGTGTTGAAACACAGAATAATATTCAGCCATTGTACGCAATTAAATATCGAATCGAACCACCAAACTAGTGTGTTACAAGAGATTAAAAACTAAGATAATTTGCTTACTAGTATTTTTATTTATCCGTCAACAATTAATATTAAAAAAAATGCTGTTTGTCCTGCAAAATTTGCAAAGGATGTCAACAGTATCAACATCATAAGACTTGGAGAAAAAAAAAAAAAAGAAAGTAGTAAATTATTCAGCTTATCATTCACTCTAAATGAGACTAATTAAATAAAAAGGTCTCATCGCTCTCACATAAGTTCCACTCATATAAAAACACAAATAAAATAAGGGAGCGATGACTGGAAATAATGCAAGTCGAGGAGAAGCTGCCAGCTGGCTTGTGGAAAGAACCGAATCGGTGGCCCACTTCCAGACCGGACCGACGTCTCAAGTATTGTGCCGCTGACTCTAATCCCATTAGGTCCATCAAACCGCCGTTAATTTGATTTACACAAGTCGACGGCTCACTTCAAGTCAAGTGCAGGTGATATCATTTCACATCAACGCTTGCGGACCGGAGGGGAAAAAAAAAAAAAGTCTTTTGGTTGGAAATGATAGATGTTTCTTTTTCTGTCAGAACGCCATAATAGGAAAATGAAGGAGTGAAAACTTTTTTAAAGCGGCGAGAGAGCAGACCTTCAAAGCGTGACGGCTTGTTTCTCATGAAATGTTTTACGGTCGGCGTCGGCGGTTTGTAGTAAATAAGCGCCGCGTTGTTGCATGGTCAATATTATCCGACGAAGGTCAGACTGACAAAACAAAACGTCGAGCGAATGGAGATAACGCTCGTTTGCAGTGGTCCTTTTCCAACGTGTGCAGTATGACGTAGAAAACTATTCCTGAATTCACTTCACATAATATTTTAAAGGTGTTAGTATCTTTCGGTCTTCGGCCGCATTCCAACAGTTGAGGTTTTAAACCCATTTTTGGATTTTAACGTAGGGGTTCAAAATTGGGTTCGAAATTTTGGTTCTAAATTAGAGTTAGGGTTTGTAATTATGACTTAGAGTTTCGAAATTGGGTTTAAAATTGTGGTTCAAAACTAGAATCTGGTTTTCAAAGTCGGGTTTTCACCTAGCGCTAGGGTTTAAAAGAAAAACAAGTCTCAAAACTAAGTTTACTGTTAGTGGTTCTAAACTAGGGTTAGGGTTTCAAGGTAGGGCTTTCAACTAGAGTTAGGGTTTAAAAGAAGAATTAGGGTTTCAAAATTGGTTTTAAATATATGGTTCTAAACTAGGGTTAGAGTTTCAAAGTAGGGTTTGTAATTAGGGCTAGGGTTTAAAAGGACAGGAGTCTCAAAATTAGGTTTAGTGGTTCTAAACTAGGGCTAGGGTTTCAAACTAGAGTTAGGGTTTAAAAGAAGAATTAGGGTTTCAAAATTGCTGTTAAATATATGGTTCTAAACTAGGGCTTGTAATTAGAGCTAGCGTTTAAAAGAAGAACAAGAGTCTCAAAATTAGGTTTAGTGGTTCCAAACTAGGGCTAGGGTTTCAAAGTAGGGTTTTCAACTAGAGTTAGGGTTTAAAAGAAGAATTGGGGTTTCAAAATTGGTTTTAAATGTATGGTTCTAAACTCGGGTTAGGGTTTCAAAGTAGGGTTTGTAATTAGAGCTAGAGTTTAAAAGATGAAGTTGAGTTTCAAAATTGGTTTTAAAAATATGGTTCTAAACTAGGGTTAGGGTTTTAAAGTGGGATTTTCAACTAAAGTTGGGGTTTAAAAGAAGAATTAGGGTTTCAAATTTGGTTTTAAATATATGGTTGTAAACTAGGGTTAGGGTTTTCACCTAGCACTAGGATTTAAAAGAAGAATGAGAGTTTCATAAATGGGTTTTAAATGATGGTTCTAAATTTAGGGTTTCAAATAATGGTAAATTAGGGTTGTTGTTTTAAAGGGTTTAGGGTTATGATCATGTAAATTCTGCTTGACAGTGTTTACTTTTCTTTCCTCAAATATTATCCGTACTCAAAGATGTAAAATGAACTAACGAAAGGGCGCACGAAACGAAGCAAGGCCCCCCGGCCTTGAGTTTGACAGCCGTGCCTTGAAGGTTTTTCTTTTTAACTCCCTTTAGCTTGAGAGAAAATAAGAAAATGCGTGAAGATGAGACTTGTAAAGGTGCGAAAAAGAGCCACGCTCGTGTTCCACATAACAAAGTGTGACACTGTGTCCTCTCCTGCCTTCCAACTCGCCAGGGGGGGTAAAGAGACGGAAACAAAAGAGGTGGGACTGCAAAGCGACAAATAAAAAGGAATCGAGGCAGAAAATATTGAAAAGGGAGGAGGAAGGTGGAAAATGCCAGATGAATGATAATGGGCCGTGGGAAGGGGGTGCGGACGCCATCATGTAAAGGATGCATGCGAGGACGGGATAGGGAACTCATTATGGAATGGAACGCGGCCTGCTTGTTTATTGGCCGCCCGCCTCCTTGTACTTAATCACTCATGTCCGAGTTTCTCTCTCTCTTCTTTTCACGCGCACACACGGAGGGTTTTCTATCATAGTGGGGACTGAATCCATGTCCTAGTCCCTAACACTAACATTAAGCATCACGACAAATATCCAATTCAAACCCATCACCTAAAAGCAAGCCTTCGCCCTCAAAATGAGGTCTGAACTGGGGGATCCACTGACAACTCTGGATTTGGTCCCTACCATGTAACCAAAACCAAGGGTACCGAGGCGAACACGTTTTTCTATTGTAGTGGGGACATCCCGTTGACATAATGCATTTACTAACCCCTAACCATCACAGCAGACAGCCTACCCTAAACCCCGACATCCAATTCAAACCAAGCAAGCCTTGACCCTCTAAAAATGGTCTGAACTTTTGGGGTCCACCACAAATGGAAGATGACAAAGACATGAGAACCTGGAATATGGTCCCCACCATTCAGCAAAAACCAAAAGCACCCCGCACACACACATTTGTACAGGTATACTTGCGAGGACTAAACGCAATTCAAACCTCGACTCGAAAAGCACGTCTTCACCCTCAAAAGAGAAGTGTGAATAATTAGGACCAACCGAAATGTCCTCACATCTTCAAAATGCCCTGTTAGAATCTCATCGGTTCTCACAAGTACAGCCATACAGGAGCACACAAACGTTTCTATGGACGTTCTTTGAATTTCCTAGTCCCGAAGCCTAATATTATTTCTAAATGTAACAATTTTTTTCTAATCATAGAAATAAATGCCCTTTCAAGTCATACCTTTAATCAATCCCAACAAAAACCTCATTTCAGTTTCTGTCATAATCACTTATTTTTTTTTTGTTAATCTAGACATCTTAATTTGAGACTAAATATGCTTTTATTATTATAAAATAACATAATGAAAACCCAAATAAAAATCTCTCAATGATAAAAAAATATATTAAAATATGAAAAATAAAAACAACAGTATGAATAGCAATAACTAGACCTACATATATATAATAAATATGTTGGTTGGATAGAACACATTTATTTACTCCAATATGAACATTATCATTTTAAAACCAAAATAACATACCGGATCTGGCCCGCGGGCCTTACGTTTGACACCTTTGCTCTAAAAGCAACTCTTGAACCTCAAAAAAGCTCTGAACAAGTGAGGACCGGCCTGACATCCTCACCAAGTCTGTAGAAAACTCAAAACGTTTTTCACAAGTGCAGAAACACACACACACACGCCTTAGAGCGGCAGAGGTGCTTGAATGATTTCCAGTGGCCTGTGTCACTCCCTGTCCTTCACTCTTGCTCTTATTTGTCCGGCATCCCCCCCCCCCCCCCCCCCACGGTGGCCACGCGTCCCCTCTTCCCTGACAACCTTGAGCTGATCTTGACGGCGGCGCCGCGCGCGTGTTCACATTCTCATCAGGCCTCCACGCTCCTCTCTCCACTCCGCTGCTTTTCAAAATTCGCTCCTCGTCGTTTCCCTGCCCCCTGTAACCTTGTGCCCCCCCCCCACACACACACACACACACACACACAGTCCTCCCGTGGCGCCCCTCCCCCACAATCTCATTTACGCTCAAGCCTACTATTTTTCTATCCTTCTGTGTTTTTCCTCCAGAAGAGGTTATGCAAGGTTATCTTTATATGCGTGCTGGTTTTCAGCAGCGGCGTGGGCTCGTCGCAGACACAAAGTCTTCCCGCAAAGAAAGCAGCTGCCTCATTAGTTCTCCTCGGTGCATTATTTCTTTTGTTTCTATGGCCGTCCACCTGTTCGTTTGGACAACTAACAAATGGGCTAACATGTCCTCTGGGGCGTCCGTTCTGCGTCTCATCATTAAAGCAGTAACTCCGCCGGTCCAGCTGAGGTCAGCATTGTTTTTAATAATCCTAAAGGGGCAGGATCGCTCCAAGGGGAGACTTTTTTTTTTTTTTTTTTTGCAAATGCTCTCTGATTCCAATGTGTGACTGTTGCTAAGCTGTGATGCTCTCCACAACTGGAGACTTGTGCTTTGCTTTGACTTGCTTTGTTTGCTTTTGGACTTGTTGTCACGGAAGTGATTCAATTCTGTTCATTCATGATTATTTTTTGAGACAAAAATCACGCTGTATTTTAGATGTTCACATACACAACTCTCAAGTATTTACCTGCTGAAAGACAATCTCTCCTCCGACCGCTAGGGGCAGACTTT
Source organism: Hippichthys cyanospilos (assembly GCF_059441005.1). NCBI lineage: Eukaryota > Metazoa > Chordata > Actinopteri > Syngnathiformes > Syngnathidae > Hippichthys > Hippichthys cyanospilos. The sequence continues at coordinate 17,651,969 of NC_142373.1, read as the reverse complement.
CTTCTGCAGCTGCGACCTCCGTCTTCTGCAACTGCAACAGTACCAGCAGATAAGGATCTTGAAAACACACCATAACATACATACATATATATATATATATATATATATATATATATATATATATATATATATATATATATATATATATATATACATATATATATATATATATATATATATATATATATATATATATATATATATATATATATATATTTGTGTGTGTGTGTGTGTGTGTTTTATATGTTGTTTATATATATGTTTTTTGCTTGGGGGGCTAATATACAATGTGTTTTTCAAAAACAACTTAGTATATATGTATATATGTTTTTAAATGCCTTACTAGAGATGCTTGTTTTTCTTTTCTTTTTTTATAGTCCTATCATATATATTTTTTCAAGAAAAAAGGTGCTACTTCAGATGGTCAAATCTTACTATACATAGTCTTAAAAAACAAAACAAAACATAACCAAAAAACACAAAGTGAAATGTGATCACATGATAAAATTGCATTAAAAAAGCGTTAAAAAAACAACTGTTTCATGATAAACACAGGACAAAGGACAAACACACATCTAACTATACCCAAACTCGTGAACTAAATAAACCCCATGATAAAGAAAATGAAACAAAAACTCTGACCCTCATTACAATGCCAATAAGATTTTTCTTTGGGAATCAACAAAATATTAATAACAAACCCAACCGCAATAATCACTGCTTTGACACCGGCGAACCCCTAGGGTTCACGCCCCCCAGTTTGCAAACCACTGTTTTTAACTAACACAAACATTGAAAACTGGAGAATAACCATGCGAAAAAGTCCAAAACTAACTGGCTGCATAGATCTGTGTAACACACAAGATGAGTCAAGTGTCAAAACGGCCTCATTTGCGGGATTCTTAAAGCACGGGTGGATCACATTCCCAACACCTGTGGTAAAACGCAGACACACACACACACACGTGCACACACACGCGTGCACACGAGTGCAAAGTGAGCCCATTACTCGGGTGTGAACAGTCTGCGATTGTGTGAAGCTAAAATGAGATAACGTGACAGCCTGCAGCCTCACGGCCTGTTTGTATTTACATACGAGTCAGACCAATTACTCACAGCGGTTCTCACTCTGCTCATTTACAGCCCCGTGTCCCCAAATAGCCCCGAAAGCCGTCGAGCAGGTGCTGAGCTGTCACCCATGTCTTGGTAGCACCACTACACTGTACTTCTTCTGGCTTCCGGCCTTTATTTTGGAATTCAGCACGTCTCCGTATCCTCGGTGGACCTTGTTTCGATATTTTGCAGTATGCGAGCAAAGTTAAGATGAGGAAGACCCACCGGGTGGAGCATTTTCATGCAGAGCGCATCTAAACCTGCCCGTTGATTTTATTGCATCCTGCCGTGGTTTGCTGACTCATGATCTTTTCGGGTTGTCTGCAAAAATGTGTCCTAAGATAATATTGCTCCTTTTAAACTTACAATGTTTATTAATGAGGTGGTAAAATCACACAGTGTTTTGCAACTAGCATATTTTCAGCACTACGAGGTGCACACCTTCAACAATTGGCCTATTTTAAAACTATTGTCATATATAGGGGGCGCTGTATTATAAGGCACATAGAATAGAAGCTATGGTAGTGGCTTGCTGACTATCTTTTCGGGTTGTCTGCAAAAATGTGTCCTAAGATACTATTGCTCCTTTTAAACTTACAATGTTTATTAATGAGGTGGTAAAATCACACAGTGTTGTGCAACTAGCATATTTTCAGCGCTATGAGGTGCACACCTTCAACGATTGGCCAATTTTAAAACTGTTTTCATATATAGGGCGCACTGTATTATAAGGCGCATAGAATAGAAGCTATGGTAGTGGCTGGGGTTGTATTATGCTTTGACTAGATGGAGCTGCGCTTAAGGGAATGTCAACAAAACAAAGCAAAAAAACTTATTATTTAGAAAAAATTGGAAGCTTTTAGGTGCGCCTTATAGTGCGGAAAGTTTTGGCGCTGCTCTCATTTGTTATTTTTATGACTTTGTAAGGATGTATTTTTAAGACAACCCTTGTATTAGAGACCATATTTGTGTTTTGCTAGATGGTGTGCAAATCATGGCCTGCGGCCAATGCATGGCTTCACATTGTTATTTGAAGCTTGTGCAGTATTGCGTCCATTTTTTTGAGAAATTGGTCAATGGGATTTTTTTAGGGGGGAAAAAAGCTGCTCGCAAATTTGAACGACGTAGCTAACCAAAACAGCAGCACCCATGCGTGTTGTATGAAGATATTTTTATATCTTGTAGGGATGTCCCAATCACAATCTGAATTTGAGTCACCCGGTTTTGAAAATCTGCCAAAATATAAAAATAGGACACCTTAGACAGCTTCAAACTCTGCGTTAGGACTGAGTATTATAGCGGTACAACCAGTGGGCGTTTAAAAAAAAAAAAGAAAGAAAAAAACATGAACGCAAAAAGTGAAATGCAAAGCGTCGAGGGAACATTTTATTCCCTTTCACACGCAAGTACGAAATCTTTGACAAGAGCTCTACCCTCGCAACTTTGAGTGTACGTCCAAAGTCATGCTTCTCTATTTTGGGACAAATGGCTGAAAGCCGTCTGACTACACAGGCGCAAAAATGAGACAAACAGAAGCACTTATCCAGCCAGTGTGCACTTTGTGTACGCCGACTCACTTGACAGATACAAGGTTGCGTTCCACCGAGACTCCCCGTTTTATCTACGCCCATGCAGACCTTTGAACATCTGCATTTCTGTGTTCGTGAATCCCGAACCTTCTCCTACGGTGAACGTGTGCATATAAGAGATGTGCAAAAGCCGTTGTGTTACATAAAGTATGTCCAGGTGTCTCTCCAAGCGGTGATGTAACGCGGGGTAGCAGACCCGCTGTTAGATAACCAGCGCCTCTCACTGTGCTCCTAATAAGATGATTGAGCGGCGTTGTCGTTGCGCACGGGACAAATGGTTGCGTTCAAGCAAAATCCCGCACCCCATACTGAGAAGCAGCTTAGGTAGAAAGAACTCTCAGCAGTAGTGAGATCCATGTTCAAGACCACAATTCCTCATTTTACGTCAATGTCATGATGGCAAATGTTCTGTATTAACTCGAAATCAAAGATGGGCCAGCTAAACACAAAGCTATCAGGGAGGCAATTTAAATCAGGTGTGTGGCAAAGAGAAACTTGGAAAACATGCAGGCCCTCAAGGACTGGAGTTTGTTGCTTTCAAGCCTTAACTCTTTCCTTGCCATTGACAATAATTTGCATCATATAAAATACTTAAGTTGTGAATTCTTGTCAACTGCGTTTTCATTGTTCATTCATGAATCGATAGATGACACTCATGGCCAGCGCTCCTCTTAATATTAAACCAATTGAGCACTGCAGTGATTAACTGTGACCATTTGGTGGCAGCGTTGCTCCCGATCGCCACAAAACACGTGATCAGCCAGACTAAGAAGAAAAATGTGAGCCATGCAGTGGGGAGGAGCGGGGGAAGGACTAAGGTGGAGGAGGGGTAGAGGAAAAATGCAAACGATCAAGTTTAAATCCACTCGAAAGCTAACGAGCAAAGTATCGCTTATGGTGGATGAGCAGATAATCAGGTAGGCAATAAAACGAAAACAAAAAAATAGTAATGGAGCAATTAAGACAGTAATAATGAACCACTAATAAATGAGCAGACTTACATTCGAAGTACATTATGGAGTAGAATGACTGAAAAGACTGTATATATATATATACTGTATACATATGAGTTTAGTATACTTATAAGGTGCATATGTGCATGCGGTATGGGGCAGATTAGTGCGTGAGGGATTTGTTCATGATCCGGATGGCCTGTGTGTAAAAGCTGTTTGCCAGCCTGGCAGTCCTGGCCCTCAGGCTCTTGTAGAGTCTGCCTGATGGCAGCAGTTAAAACAAATTGTGTTGTGGGTGAGTATTGTCCCTGATGAGGTTGGGCGTCTTTCGCAGAACCCTGGTGTGGTTAATGTCCTGCAGTGAGGGGAAGGCTGCTCCACAGATGCGCTGTGGGGTCTTGATCAGACCCTGGAGAGCCTTCCTGTCTTGTGCTGTACAGTTGCCGTTCCAGACTGTGATGGAGGTGCATATCATCCATCACGTTATGTGATGGATAAGCACAAAGTGTATCCCTTACAACATTAACAAAGGAGAAAGGCAATATAAATCAACTTTCAACAACTTCTTTTGACAGCATTTACACGGATTACAGGTTAGTCTAAAACTGAAAAAAGGGCATCAAAGTGCCTGGGAAAAAAAAAAAAAAAGCCAATTCAGACAAAATTCAGTCTGCATCAAAAGATGAGCAAAAAAGCTCAAAATTGGCCAGCGCTATTTTCGGAAAACACTTGGCACTGAAAGAGTTAAAGCGTTAAATATGACAATGTAAATCGCCTAAAAGATTCGCTCTGTTTCCTGCTTTAGTGCATGACATGACATCTCAAGAAAAATGCAAAAGGCTTGAGACTACATCATGCAGGCTTCGTCTTGTAATTGCCTCTCCGAGCATATGGGCCACCCTTGGATATATGCAAATAATGAAAAGCATTAAAAATATTTTGACACGATTAAGTAGTCACCCTGCAGCCTTCCGACCCCGCGCCAGCATGCTCGCGAGCGCATGCATCTGCATACATTTGCCTCGACCTGAGAGATCCACCCAGTCTTGTTGAAATCTTACCCCAAGATCCTAACAGTCTTCATGTTTGCCGTGAGGACATTATTGATTCAAGTGAGGCACTTGAGAGTTCATCATATACGGGATAATAATCATTCATAATTAAACAGGCCCTCGCTGCCTCCTTTTTTTTTAACATGGGAAAGCCTTTATGAATGATCTGCGGGCTTTATCGCAACGATCCAAGCACCTCGATTCAGTTCAAGAAACCACTCCAGGAGAAATAATTCAACAAAGCTATAGTTTTAGCGTAAACCCTCCACGGGATTGTGTGTGTTCCGCCAGAGAAATAGTATCTTTATTGAGGTCATGTGTCAAAAGCATCTGGCCTCTTGTGCAAAGGTTAAAGCCATATCCCGCTCCTCTTTGATGTTAGGATGCTTTAGGTGTCCTCCCCCTCCCGCGGCACGCCGGGAGAATGCCTAATTTTCTCATCTCCCGTCCGCGCTGCCCTCATGGCCCCTCATGACTGCGACTCTTCCGCGCATGCCTGCTTTATTTCCTCCATCCTGCTCGGCTCAAAAGTTGAGGCTTGCTTGAAATGAAATTTGGGGGATGGGGGAGGATGTGCGTGGATTTTCAAAAGGGGGCCAAATGTGTGCGGGGTTGAGTTCAACATGAATTATATTCTGGGCAAATTTTGAGGTAAATAAGGTTTTTGCATGTGTTGAACGTTTATCTTTTAGCTGCAAAGGGGTGGGGAAGAAAAAGTGCAATTTTCTTTTTCAAACAGGATTCTAAAGGATTCTGTGGAGCATATTCAGTTGTATTTGAGGGGGAAAATGAAAATTATATGAGAAATTGTACATGCGAGGAAATAGTAACAGTTGAATGGATATTCAACATTACATTCACAAGCTGAGCTGTGATTGGTTTGTTAACCTTGGCAACAGTAATGTCTTTCTTTTGAGCTCAAACGGTAAAATGGCTGCCCCACGAGATGAAAGAAAATGGATATGTGTCCAATGTTATTATTATACATCTTGGAATATGTTCGTGAATGAGATTCAAGATTTTTTTTGACATATGCATAATAAGACTACACAATTAAATTCTTATTCTGTTTACCTCCCCAGGCATTCCACACAATAGAGCAAACAATAAAGTAGACTAAGTAGGCAATAAATACTGTAATCGGGCAATAGAGGCATTGATAATTAAGGCACAAATATATTGAAGAATAAGTCCATCCAGCTAAAACTTATATAAATACAGTAGAAGATTAAAAAAAAAAAAATTGTTATATAGTTTTATCGGTATATAGTTTTTGCCATAAATGCCCTGAAACTGTCGTTCATTTATTTTGGCATTGTAAGTTTATTATGGCAGAAATGATGATTATTGAAAAGGAGGTCATGATAGCCCGGAAGAAAGTATTGTTTGGCTTTGTCAAAAATAATAGAGAAAAGGTGAATCTTTGTGCTCTTAATATTTATGAATATTTGTGGCAAAAATCACCTTTATTGCTCCAAATTTATTGGAAGAAAATCATGTTAATATAATGAGATTATACAATACATTATTTCTATGAGATATTTCAACGTTAAAAAGGTTAAAAAAACAATAGAGATTAAAAGTATTTATATACATTCTTGTACCCCTGGTATATTTATTTTTCTTCTATCTTTTATACGTATTCTTTTGGATTATTTGTCTCTACACTATGCTATACATGTTCAACTCTTCTTCGCTTACTGTTAACAGTTGTTGTCCATACATTTCTCACCCTGCATTGAAATAATTTCAATTAAATCCTGATTATGTCCTGATTGTTTCCCACATAAAGCAGTCTCAAACGGGTGTGCGTGTGGTGGACCCAAAAAGTGACAGCGCGAGTGTTTCAGTTTCAGTCAAGACATAATGTTTTGACTAAAGGCTGTGTTTTCTTTCCAGCTCTGACAGTAGTGGCACTCAAAGCTCCCCTCAAAGTAAAAAATAGCACTTTTGCAGCCAGTAAAACCCCAACTATCTCCCATGGGTCAAAACAGCTCTGCTCAAATCCCCGTGTGTGTTTTTTAATGTACTGTGTATTACGCAATTTTCTATATACTGGCAACAGATAACCTCCCTTTGCAAGTTCTATTTTTGTTTTAAGAGTGTGCATGTGCGTGCTAACATTCAAGCAAGTCACGGAGCCGGGGAATGTGCATCTTATTTCAGCCATGAAGCATCACGTAATTGTGACATTTGGCTCTTATTGTGTGTGATTTTTGCATAGTTTTTTTTTTTTTTTGGCTTTTTTTTTTGTTGTTGTTTCATGCCCACTGGCTGGGGAAGCAAACAAACATATTTGCTGCTTCCCAAACTCATCCGAATGTTCCCTGGGTCTGAGTTTCATCTTCACTGATGCAGTTTAATCGCGCGCTACGCTCTGTCAGGAAAAATGCAGTTGCAATATTTCAGGTCAAAAAGATCAAAAATTACTTTTGGGGGAGGATCACAAATGTACAAGATAGAATCCAGTGGAACCTACAAAAAACAATCATAATCTTTCCTGATCTAATTTGTCCTGGTTAGGATTCATTACAACTGAAATAAAAAACAAAAAACAAACAAGAATTCTATTGCTAGTTAGCAGTGTTTGTGGGCTCCATATAGACTGGTGTGATAGGCCTAAATGACAGCACAATTGGATGCTGACAGCCTGACACGGTTGCCTTTCCTACTGATCACTTTTTAACAAATCATGCTGACTCAAATGTGTTGCTTCAGCAGCAAATATTTCTCAAAGATCAAAATATATGGGGAGGGATATGCCTAAAATTGAAAGTCTATAGAGAAGAAAGCAACGTGGTGCTAAGCATATTTTAAATTTAACAAATCATGATTTAAAAAAAAAACAATAGTGGTAATTTATTGGCAATATGTGACTTGGTTTTATGTGTTTATATTTATTTTTCAGAATTTTTTTTTCCGGAATACACAATATTCAATTGAAAAAATTCTGTAGGATATCTGAATACCAAAAAATACCACGGTGGTCCCAAAGTGCAAATTACACAAACGAAAAACGAAGCAAAAAGAAAAAAGATAATTGCAATCAAAAACACAAGCGAGAATGACACAGGGAAAAAGAAAACAAGGCAAAGGAAGCACACAACAAAAAGAGCATGCTAGAAAAAGGAAGCACAAAAGAAAAACACACAATGAAAAGACTACACAATAAAAAAAGCTAGCAAAACAACGATACACAACAAGCACATAAGAAAAAAGCACACAAGAAAAAAGAGCATGCAAGAAAAAAAAGCACACAATAAAAAAGAGCATGCAAGAACAAAGAAGCAAACAATAAAAAAGAGAAAGCAAGAAAAAGGACGCTCAAAAAAGAGCACATAAGAAATAAGAAGCACACAAAAGAGCATGCAAAAAAAGCACAAAAGAAAAAGAAACACACTTTTTGGTGTACTTCTTTTTTTTAAAGTGTTTTCTTTTGTTTTCTGATTACCTTTTTTTAATTTGCTTAGTTCTCTGTGTGATTTGCCCTACAGAGCCACTCTGCTAAACTATATGGTAACCATCCCTTTCAGAGAAACTAAATATCTCCTTACAGCTGCAACACATAAATTCTAAGTCTAAAGCCTCTTGACATTTTGTGTGAGACACATTTAACACTCTATCACTAAAGTCATTCCCATTTTTTTTAATCATTTGACTGTAGGTGAAACGTATAGAGAAAAACTTGTAAATGAACCTCGCAACAAGTAATGGAAACTAGCGATAGCTTTTAAGGAGGCACTTATTCCTACAAGTTACATAGTGCATACTCCGGAGTTTTATAATGCAGATATACCGAAGTGTGAATGTGCTCATATGGCTTTCTTGACTTTAGCACCTCTGGCATCGCTGAGCCACGTCCCATTTTATTCCGATGTCACCTCTTTGAGTGGCGATTTATGGAATAACTGCCGGTTACCTTGGCCCGCTCAGACTGTTCCCTGTCAATTTCCCTGCAGGTGGCCTTCTCCGTGGAACGGCCCTAGAGGAACACAGGAAGCATATCAAACACTGCTGACAGCAAGATTGAGGGTTTGCACATTGGATTTAACTCACAGACTCAGCCAAGCAGTCAGACATACATAAATTATCATTTGGACACTGTTGCACTCACGTCTAATATTAGATGGACACCAAAACAGATTATTGGTGGAATGAAATTTTGACATGCTATATTTGGTCCATTTATATGGGGACAAGGTGCAAAAAAGCGATTTTTTTTGTAAAACAAAGCGCGATTTTACTGTTTTTAAATCAGCAAAACAATATATTTTAAGGTTTTTGGTTGAAATTTGATTTAAAAATTGTTTAATATTTAAATGAATCACATTTATATTTTTTTAAACTCAATTCCTCTTTGCATTTATCCAAACAGTCTTTTACAGTAATCTAGAAGTGTTTTTTCCCATCCTTCATATAGTCCTTTCTACAAATCTTTATTTTAATTTCTGATTGTCTAATAATAATGTTTGACTGACGTATCTAATTGTTTTTGTTGACACTCCCTTTGGTACAGTTCCATCTAGTGGATGCATGACGCAATCTCAGACACTACTGTAGCTTCTATTCTATGCGCCTTATAATGCGGTGCACCTTATATACAAAAACAGTTTTAATGTGGGCCATTTGTTGAAAGAGCGCCTTATAGTGCAGAAAACACTGTACGCCACCGATGTGTAGCGACAAGTAGAATTATTACCTCATTCACTGCCATTGACAAGTAGAGATGACAATAGCAGTTAATCAGTTGATATTTGAATTTCATGTGTGATTTTCGTTTTGTGGGATTTCTTCAGGTACTTTGGTTTACTTGCATATTCGATTAAATCAATCCTTCCTGGCGATGACACTTTTGCGCATTTTGGTGGCCCGGGCGACTTCAGGGGAAAAGACTTTGTATTTGACATGTGAAGTGGAATTGCTATGAAATACATCAACTTATGATCTATTTCTTTTTTTGTCAGTTTTAGACTAACCTGTAACCTTTATAAATGCTGTAAAAAAGTAGTTAACAGTTGTTGAAAGTTGATTCCCATTGCTTTTTTTATTTTGCGATTGGGAGTGTGAAAGGCTTTCTCTTCTTTTTTTCTCTTTGCAAAATATAATTGAGAAGCACTAGATTGATTGATGATTATAGTCTAAAATATCAATAAGTTTGAATGTGCGAGTGTTTGTTTGATCAATCTCAGAGTGCACCTCTATTTTTAGGGGGTCCAAACTGACATGTGACATGGCCGTAAACGTAGCCATAGATTTTAAGACTTGAAATGATAAAAGTATGGGGAAGAAAAGAACAGTGCAGTGTCCTATATTTTCCAACAGTCATAGCAGAAGGATTGTCTTCATCTCGTTCCTGAGGGATTTTACAAAAAGTTGGCCCCAAATTCACCCTGCCCATAACCTCACAGGCCCCATTTTCAAGAGATGACTCAAAGAGCATGAAATCTTTGACCTCATTCTCAAGCTTCAGAAAAGAAGCCAAGGAAAAAGGAGCCTGTATATGTGTCGAACGCTTGGCTCTGCGGCTCACGCGTCATACCGACAGCGAGGCCAACAAATTTAAACTCCAATTTAATTCACATGGCGACGGGTGTGTCGTCTCCCTTGGAAACTCAGCTCTTTTTTTCGTCTTGGTTTTACGTGAGAAAGTCCAACGAGGAAGAAAACAAAAAAGGAATCGTATAACCAAGTGTTCGTACCTTGACGTGTCTCATGGCATCTAATCATATCCACTCGAGCAATACCCGGAGACAGTAAACAGAATGAGTAGCGTTTGTGCATGGAAACGCAGCATATTAGTACGTACCGATGAGTAAGTGTTTGCATATGTGCATTTATACATTTGCTTGAGTGCGTGTTTATCCAGTCCCTGGATGCTCCTGTCCAAGAAGTGCTTCCATCTGACAGCAATTATTGCTACACGAGACTCAAGTGGAATGATTAATACCTATTTGCTTTTCTGTTTATCTCCTTGCATGAGCGTGTGTGTTTGTTAGTCGGAGTACAGTAAGTCCCTTGTAAATTTGCTTCCTCCACCGAGGACCCGGCGTCTGGTCTTTGTCCATTTGTTTACGCGGACAATAAGCAACAGGAACCATTCAAACTCGTTGGAGGCGTGTGGTTTTGCGCAAAATAGAACTTAAATTCGATCTTTGCCTACTTCCTTTGAAGAACTGTTTCCCAATTATTTGGATGGAGCACCAGTAGGTGTCACTGATCGTGTAGTAGTTCACTTCTGACTAGAGAGGTGTGAATGTCAATGGTTAGCCCTCTCAAAATGGAGTTACAATTCAAGCAAGGAATCCAAGGCGTGAGCTCCCTTTTGCTGTAAATCAGCTAGGATTGGCCCACTGCAAATCAAGGAAGGAAGGGAGAGAGGGGTGGACGGAAAGATGGATGGAAAGATGGAGGGAGGGGGAAGGAGCAATGAAACAAAAAGGGAGGGGGAGAGGTAAGGAAGGAAGAAAGAAAGGAAGGTGGTTGTTAAGGAGGGAAAGGAGGAGGAAGAGAAGGGAGGAAAGGGAGGAAGGCTGGGGGTAGGAATGGAAGAAAGGAAGGAGGGAAGGAATGAATGATGGAAAGAAGGAATGGGGGAAGAAGTGAGGGAGGGAAGGATGAAATTATGGAAGAAAGAAAGAAAGAACGAATGAAAGAAAGAATGGAAGGAGGGAGGGAGGGAGTGGAAGGAATGGAGAAACAAAATAAGGAGGTGGAAGGGAAGGAAGGAAGAAAAGAGGGAGGGAGTGAGGTAGGGAAGGAAGGAAGCAAAATGGAGGGACGGAAGGAAGGAAGGATGGAGGGAGGTAGGGAAGCAAGGAAGAAAGGAAGGAAAAAAGGGAGGAAGGAAGCAAAGATGGGGAGGGAGGGAAGAAAGGATGGAAGGAAGGAATGACAGAAGGAAGGTATGGAGAGAAGAAGGGGGAAGGAAAAATGAAAGCAAGAAAGAAAGAAAGAGAAAGCTAGGTAAAAAAAAAACAAAGGAAGGAGGGAAAGACGGACGGCGGTAGGGAAGGAAGAAGGAAGGCAAAGAAGAACCAAAGGAAGGAGGAAAGAAAGAAAGAAAGGAAGGATGTGGGGAAGAAGAAATGAAAGAAAGTGAAATGGAAAGTGAAATATTGACTGTTTCTGAAATTCAACTTGTTTCTCTGCTGCACTTTTGTTTTAGTCCAGACACACAATCCCATCTGTGCGCTTTTGCACTTTTTTTTTTTCTTTTTTTAATACAGTGTGTTATGAGTCTTGTATATTGTATGTGTTTCCAATGTTATTCAGCTGCCTGGGGAGCGGGGGTTATTGCTACCAGCAGCCGTGGACCCACAAGAGCACACTGAGCTCATTCATGCACTAGCGCCGGCCTAAGTGAGAGGAAGTTTGACTTCAACCGTGGCATAAATTCCTCCATATGTTGATATTACATCCATACAAACCAAGGGTTCATCTTAATGTATTATGAATTTGAAATTATACTCAAATATCTTGGGAATTTGGCTTGAGGTAAGTCACAGTTTCAAAAAATGGCAGAGTGAATCACGTAGTGAAGTAATCAATTAATACAGGTAACCAAGTACTAAAGTAATCCATTTCATTTCATAAGTAACTACTAAAGTAATACGTTATTTTGGTTAAGTACTGAAGTAATGGATACCTAAAGTTACTGCACATTCAACTGCATGTAATTGATTACCTTCCCTACTACATAAAGTAACTGAATATTTTAGTATGGAATTACATAAAGTAATTGATTACTTTAGTACTTAACTACTGTAATTAATATAATAGATGTACTTAATTTAGTACCAACCACCTTAGAAACCCATTAAAGCCTAATATATATATATAATATATATAATATATATATATATATATATATATATATATATATATATATATATATATATATATATGTATAATGTAAAAATATGTCTTTGGGAGTGAATGCATTAATAGATATAATTATCAACGTTGAATGTTTTTGGCAGTATTTCACTAACTCAAGGTTTTTCAATCTCCATTAAATAATGGAGTCGGATTACTGTAAATGGATTTTCAGACGCAAAAGTGTCAATCAAGCGATCAGCAGAAGTGCGCCAGGAGCGATCCGGTTCGAACGGGAGTCGGGCCCCATCAGCTGATCCGTTGTGCCTGGCAGATGTGAGCTGGTCTGCCTTGCGGCGATTACATAAGCGTGCCCACAGTCCACATCAGCTCCTTGGCGGTCGCCCTGGCAACACGCTATTAACGATGGCAAGGCCCCTACGTCTTAACCACTGTTGCCATCCGGAGACCTGAGCCTACGCTTGAGTGTGGGATTGATGATGTACAGCTGGAGAGCAGCTGCAATCTTTTCTCCAGCTGGAAACGGACACTTTCTATTACTTCATGAATGTCCATATGTGCATTGATTTTCTGTTGAACGGCCTAAGGGATTAACTTCACAAGTGTTTTGTCTTTGGATTTGTTTGCGTGTTAAAATGGTGTCAAATAAAAGAAATGTGATCAGCATTGTACTAGGAATTGCGCACAAGGTTATGGTTAGGACACTGGTGGACGCTCATCAAAAGCAATGACCTACATTTCGGAGTTATATTCGTTCTCTATTATTCTCCGTTGAAATGTTTCCTTTGGTTGCATTGCTTTGTTATATGTGGACGACGGACAAAATAGAATCCGCTCAAAATCTATAATGCTAATCGATTTAATTGAAACTTTAGTAGCAATTGGAGGGTGTCTTTAACTATTGGGCAGTATTGTGTCCATTTTTTGGATGAATTCTTCCACATTCTACATGCAGTATTTTAGTCAAGGGATGGCACACTCCTGTTAGTGTGATAACTAACAGAATTCCCCAAAGGAAGATTGATCTGTCAGCCAAATAAGCAGAGTTTGACGCACAGATGTGCATTTTTATATTGTTCGTATTCTTACAATAATTACAGAACACGCGGACATCATTTGGTTGTTAGCAGCCGGTGCCTGTTGCAGCTAACAGCAGCTCATGTTAGCTTAGCTGAGGTTGTTGCGGCATTATTTTCACTAAAAGAAGCGAGCGGACTGAACCAACGTCCGAGACCATCCTTGTTCACACACAGTAATATTACTAAAACCGAGAGGATCATGTAAATGTAACGATGACTCTATCTGAGTCAATAAAGGGTAGTACGGTATGCTGCCGAGTCCTCCGTTTAGAGCTGCGTCGCGAAGAAAAGGAAAAACAACTGATTCGAGTGGATTTAGCGTTACACTGGCGAAACGTTCACTGACTGCTCACAATGTGGGAAATTTCAAACATACTTAACACGCAACAAATGTATAATTTATGGATATGAACACAAGAAAATATGAAGGGTTTAGGAAGATTAGATTTATTGTGCTTTGCTATAATTTTTGCATTGTTGCAAACATGTTGGTGCGTCTTATAGACTATAACTTAGAAAGTACCACATTTTTAGAGCGTCTTATATTTGGGGTATTACAATAAGTCGTCATGTCATGTTAAACTTTGACATGTTTTCACCATCTGGGTGAAATTTCAGTTCCCAGCTGTCTTCTTTCAATATTTTCCCTTTGATGCGAAATGCTTTTGATGTGAAGATCAATGGATTGGACAATATTGTGCACAAGAGCTAATCGATCACATTTCAAACTCATCCTCACATGGCTGCCCATCAATGACATCAGAATGTTTCTGACCTCTAATTGGTTAGCCAGAACAAAGTTACCTTCAGCTAATTAGGAGTGCCGTTTCCATCGAGGCTAAAAACCGGAGTACCTACACAGGCACGGGGAGAACACGCAAACTCCACACAGGAAGGCCGGAGCCAGAATCAAACCTGTGACCTCAGAAGTGTGAGGCGTACGTGCTAACCACTCTGTCACCGCGCCGTCCCAGTAGGACTTGAATGAAAATAAAAAAGGATTGTCGAGAGTCTTGACGTGAAGTGGGTCACCTTTGAAGGACTAACAGTAATCTCCCTCTGCACGTCCTTTACGTGCTATCAAATTTTTGACTATAACATTCAAAGTCATTTCACTTTTGTGTGACATTCAAAACTATTCGAGCGTGATGCAAGAAGAACTAAAGTTAGACTGCTTTTACAAATCTTAGTCCTGCTACACCTTTATCAAAGGCAATGAAATACTAAAGTAATTGATTACTTTAGTTATTCAAATAGTTAAGTAATCAATTACAGTATACATACAAGTAAGCAAAAAACCGATAATTTAGTATTTTTAAATACGTAAACTAATTATTTCAGTCCTTAATTATCTAAATTAATTGATTGCTTTATTATTTTATTCATTAATTATTTAATTCTCTTTAATTCACCAGCCATTGTAGACCATACATTAGCTTACTCTAACATTTGGAAAAATATAAGATAGTTACTAAATGAAACATTAAGTCAATTTCAATTATTCAGTCCTTGAATCCCAAAGACATATTTTTAATTTTTTTTTTAATAGGCCAGACATTCAAACCCAGGTATATGTCATTTTTTTTCACAATTTGTTCAAGTTTTGGCCAAATGTGGGACAAAAAAATGTCTCGTCATTCAAGTACAGTACCATAGGAAATTAATCAGTTTCACCTGAAGAGGGAGGCAAAACAACATAAACACAGCCAAGCCCACCGGTCATGACAGTTGATGATGCCGTTAAGCGGGAAAAATGCTGCAAATATGGAATGAAATAAACATATTCCAGTTCATAACGTGGAAAAAGACGTAAGGCAGGAACGTCGTAACCCGGGGTCCACTGTACTAAATTGAACACTTTAGTTAAATACAATCCAAAAAAATCAATGTGATAGTTAATTAAATACTAAAGATACAATATTTTAGGGGAATAAGTACTGAAATAATGGATAAATTTAGTACCTAAGTACCTGGGATTGAATGTCTGGAATCATGAAAAAAATATATATAATTCACTAGCCATTTTAGACCATCCAAGAGCTAACCCTAAAACTTTGAAAAATAAAAGAAAAATTATGAAGTTATCCTCATGAAAAATGCTAAATATCTGCTGTTACAGCAAATCAGATCTGCGTTAAGATGGATGAATGGACGATGGATAAGTACCTAGTATTGACTTGTCTTTAGGATTGAATAATTTAATAAAGGTTTTATGATAATGACACATTGCCATGATTCCATACGGGATCAAAATGTGAGCTTTGAGTGTATCGTTGTGAATCTCCTGCTTGTTTGTCCGAGCTGACAGCGACGGGAGGCTACGGCGGGATATAAACACACTTTTGCTACAGGGACTTTTCCGCCGCCTCCTCAAAGGTCATTCTTTGAGAAGAGATTGGAGGGAAGTGTGCTCTTTATCAAAGGGGGTGGGGGGGGAGGGGGGGGGGGGGGGCAGGAGACGGTGACTCAGTGGACGGAACGCTTTGATGAGCTCATAAAACCAAGAGCCAAATCTGCGCAAGATTAATGCGTGGGCTTTAATTAATGTGTTTTGGGTTGCACATCTTGGAATTGGCACAAACACGAGGCTAATATCGGGTCTGCGTGATGCATGGAGGCAGTGGGGCATCTTGTCCATAGAGCAGCGGGGGCAAAGGCTGTCAACATGGAGAAAACAAACACATTTGGAAACAAGCTCTAAAGTTAAATGCTTAGCTTGTAAAATCTGGAATATGGCTGGAAAAAATAGGCAATAGAAGACTCATAAGACTTATATAAAACCAAGAGTTCAAGCCTAGTGGCGACAGTAACATTCTTTTCACAGGGTTGGCCAGAGGGGTGCCACTTAAAATCTTTGGGGTGGCATAGCAAAACTAAAAGTCGTAATTTCAGGATATCATTATACTGTTGTGAAAAACCGGCCAGTAGAAAACTACCTGAAAGACTTCAAGAAATGCCTATTGATATACTTTGGTTTATTCTGATATTTAATGTTACTAATCTAATGCGCACAGACCAATTAGTACATTTCATATTTTGAGTTTTTATGAGGCATAAAGTGTATTATTTTTACTTGCTACAATACTGCAGTTGTTAGACGGACAATGATAACACCTGGCGATGATTTTTATTCAAATGTGTAAAACTAACAACAACAAAAAAACATAATTGAAATGCCTATGTAAAATGAAAACAACAAAATGATGTGCCCTACTTGTCTATTACATGATAAATAATAGACCAATCTAGCATGCTAATGTTTATGAGCTAATGTGCCAATCAGTATTTTAAATGCAAATTGCTATCTCGATGCTAACAGCTAGTTATCTTAAATACTAGTGTGATGTAAAGCATCTCTGACACATATTGACAATTTTAAAGCCCCATTTTATACCGGCAACTAAATGTCACACAAAACACAACAACAACAACATCCACTTTACTTTTCACAATAAAATAGCGAAAGAGATACAAAATAAAGCTACTGTAACCTGAGAAACGCAAAAGAAACTTGTTAGGAGGCCAGAATATATAGATTTATTGTGGGGAAAAGTACTATACAAAAACAAAGTATAAATCGATACTAGCCATTGGCCTAGCTAGTAAATGTATAGGGCAACCCGGTGGCATCTGTCACACAAATCTTAGAGGGTTAATTAAATTTTTGTAAAGACTTTGGCAGTCCCCCCCGCCCATTTTAGTGGGTAACCTCTTTTGACACTTAGATTACGATCTAGTGCTTTTTTTTTTTTCAATGATGTGCGGGTCCACCCATGAGAATTACCTTCACAATACATCATCGTAATTTTAAGTAAGACCGGCTGTTTGAATGTTTTCTTATTGCAATATTAATTGTGTTTAATCTATTTTTACACTTGTGTTTCTGAGTGAAAGAGTGCTTAGCACATCTGCCTTAATCAAGAGTTTGTGGATTGAATTCTGGCCTCCCTCCCAAATTGCTTAAAGTCTTCTAGGGGTAAATAGAGCTGGATGATTATGTCCAAAATAATAATTAGTTTGGTCGATATTGAAATCACAATCATTCATCATGTTTGGTCAAACGTCTATTTAATGCCCCTTTTTAAAGCAGTTTATAAACAAGGCTTCAAGGACTGATACTTACAAATAAAAAGAATAAACTAAAATAAATTAAGTGAATAATAATGAAAACAAATTCACCGAAGACATGGCAAATACTTGGCCCACAGGGCATCACAGCTAGCACTTGCTGAGTGCAAACTATTGAAATAAAATTAAGCCTACTTAAAACCAAGGTGAGAAACTAAACACCATTTCACACTGGTAAATAATATATTTGGGTGAGAAAAGCAGAGGCTTTGGTCATGCAGCCATGTGGGGAACATTGCCACCTGGTGTTAGGATGACAAGTGCTTAATTTGAATTGCAGTGTAGCCGGCTCTTTAAATGTTAATAGCGCCGGAAATCAGCTTAATTAATCGTGGCAGCCAATATCGTGATCGCGATTGAAATTCGATTAATTGTGCAACCCTACGGGTGAATGTGAGCAGCAACGTATGCTGGTCTATATGTTCATTGTGGACTCGACTGGTCCAGGGCCGGGACCAGCTTGAGCTCACTTGTCACTATAACGACAAGAAGATGTCCAAAAAAAAAATCAAATGAACGGATGGATTTCCTATTGGAAAAATACTTTCATTTGAATTCAAAGTCGGAGGTTCCACTTGGAAGCTTTTAATGGAGGATGTCTGCATCGCAGATGAGGAAAAGTTAAAGTTAAATTAACAGCAACAGTGCCAGTCTCATCAGGGGATACGAAGAAAAGCCTTTCGCTGTTTCTTTCACTTTATTTCAGTTGCTTGTTTTGTTGTTTAGAAGCTGGTTGGGGCTATTTTACGGAGGATTTTGCTGACAAACGGCAAGATAATATTTTTGTTTTTATGAGACAACCTGATTAATTATTTACATTTACACTCGTAATTTTTCTACTCTGAGGAACCTAGCGATCTTCTGCAACCGTTTTTTTTTTCTTGCTCTATATTTGTTGAAGTTCTTGTGTCCATGTATTTCTTGTTGCAACTAAAAAGCCTGTGTTTAGATGTTTGTGGCCAAGCCATAACGACCAAGCATCTACCACATGACACAGAGGGAATCTGTGGGAAGTCTTGTTGGATTTCCAGTATGTGGTATGCATTTTTTTTTTAAACCAGAGACCTTAAAATACTGGCCGTCTTTTTTTTTTTTTTTTTAATAGCACTTCGTGTACACCATGTGTAATGGCATCTTGACATGTGTCCCTGATGCACATTTTTGCTGTGTACGTTTATACTGTGAATGTTTGTGTATATTGGTGATATTGTTTTATGTGTTTTTTTTTCAAATTCATTATCTTTGTCCACATGTGCCAAACTCAAGGCCCGGGGGTCAGATCCGGCCTGCCTGACACATCATTTTATGTGGCCGGTGAAATGCTGATATGACTCAAGTTTCTGGCTAAAATAATTAACTTGCAAGTTGTTTTTGGGAGGAAAAAATAAATACATTTTGCTCCCAATCTTGTTTGAACAGTTTTACTGACGAACACAACATTTTTTTGGACTTCACAGTCATTCCAGCCGTGAAGTGAACTATAAGGTAGTGATGGACAAACTACGGCAAAGTCTAGCTAAGCATATTTTTTTTTTTTTTTTTTTAATTAAAATCGAAGGTCACAAAAAGTCCGACCAAAGTGGAGATTTGCCAAATTCTCTGAACCTACTATATGTTTGCATGCAGCGATCATAAACTGGAGTTTTACGTCATTGCTCCGGTGACATTACAGACTGAAGTTGTTTCTGACTTCTTTGATGAAACTACTGCCACCTAGTGGCTTGGCATGCTTGTAAATGAATAAAACCTAAAAAGCACTATGCAGACTCCTTTAGCAGCATTTTTTTTTGAATAAACAGAGCTATATGGCCATTTTTTTAAACGCGTACAGGGGAGAAATATCTGGGTTTAAATTAGCCGGTTATGTGTAGATGAGGCTTTTGCTATTGAAATGTGGCCTCCAACACAACAATAAAATTGTGTTCCACCATGAACGGGAAAGTAGCTCACTTACTACATGGAATAACAAACAAAGGATCACTTGTGGCTTTTGTCGAGGCTTCAACCTTGGCGATTGTGGTGTATTTTATACAAATGACACTCTGTTAACCACCGTCTTTCTTTTCTCATAGTCAAACATGGCAGTCTTTTTCTATATGTATGATGCATTACCATTTAATTTTTCTATTTCTGCACGCTTGAGAGAAGTCTCCGAAAAGAGAGGGAAGGGCTACTTGGAAGTGACATTCTTCTCTGCTAAATCTCGTCTCGCTTTAGTTCTTAATCTCTTCATCTTTGTCACCTTTTATTGCCCCATTTTGTTCCATCTCCTCTATTTCCTCTTCCTGATGGAGCTTTATGTGCTCCTTAAGTCTGCAAAGAACAGAAGAAAGAAAGAAGGGCGAGACGATGAAACATAAAAGATGTTCCATTCTGTTAGGATTAGTATCATCCCTCACACACACACTCACAGCAAAACATGCCTGTTGGGCCAAAGCTAAAAAGTTGAGAATAGCTCCTGCCTTCTTATGATGGGATTTCTTCATTTACACAGAAAAATGTCTTCGTAACAAAAGTGTAAACTGACTTAAGTCCCCATTTTTCTATCGTGGGATTGCCTGATTTTGGCTGCCGTGACATGACTGCATAAACAGACTGTGATGTATCCAATAAAATATGAATCACGGAACACACACGTGGACATTAAAACATGCCTATTGGGCCAGGGCTAACGACTTGCGCAGATCTGTGGTCCCCACATCACAAAAACACACATACAGACACACAAAGGAAAACAAATGGGCATAAACATGGACAAGCGCACACGCATTAAATAAGTCCTGAATTCATATTCGTGTTTGACCAGAATTTGATTATTTATTATTATTACTATGTTAAAAGGTATGAATTCTCGCCTAAGGCACTCAAACGTCGACGCTACGGTTATAAAAATATTTTGTCGTTTAACCACTAACACTGACAAAAGCAACCTTTCGGTATACCACTCCTAATAAAGAAAACCCAAATGATTTATGAATCCCGTAAACAAACCAACACACAACAGTTCTTTCATTCATATTACGTATTTTCCCGATTGTTTCCCAACTGTGTAAACAGACTTTTATCCCCATCGACGCACGAATACCGGCACATGCACACAGGAACAGAGCATCAGATGAGGTGATTATTACGGGATAATCCTGTCTTTTGTGAGTGTGTGTGCATGCTCGCACACACACACGAATGATCATGTTGAAGCGCATGACATCATGAAACATAACAAATATAACACTAATCCCTCCAATGAATTACACAGGACTTCATTTTCATCCTTCTAATCCTTTCAACTTTCTCCATTTGCCTGTCTGACCACCACGCTGTGTCCTTGGTCATTTCCATCGCCCTGCACTGCTTCCCCTCCGACATGACAAGATTTCGCAATCCCAGGATCTCTTTAGGCTCTGCCAAATCCTGACATTTGATGATTCGGCACACAATATCATAACAGCAAGCCATGGGGGGAAAAAAGACTCCAATGTGCTCATGATGACAATGAATACCAATTATTACAGCAACTAGCATTGCGAAAAAGTGAGTTTTTTGAGGAAAAATTAGGCTTCTTTAATAGAGCCATCTGGGGCCACACTACGTTCAACTGGTGAGGAAAAATAATATGCAAAGAGGTGCAGTTTTAAATAGAAAGGCAATACATATGACAGAAAAACTCTTGTGAGATTGTCCGGGAATGTTGTGCAACAAGAATTATGACGTCATCTACGTTGATTATTTATTTCCCATGTAATCCCAATAGACAGCTTTATTTTCCTTTAATTACTTTGTGATTTGAACATTTCGTTTTTCTCCCATGAGTCATCGTTTTCTGTTGTTGCGTTAACCCTTGTGCAATATTTTGCCCAATCCTTTGAATTTTACATCAAAGGCATTTCACATGGAAGGGACACCTCTGAAAGAAGACACTACTGTAGGGGGCTGAAATTTCACTCAGATGCTAACTACATGTTCGAGTGCAACAGCTGTGGATAATATATATATATATATATATATATATATATATATATATATATATGTATATATATATATATATATATATATATAAATAAAACGACCTAATTTTAAATTATTAAACAGAGGCAAAACACAGTGGTGATTTATATATATTAACATGCATAACCTTTTTAATTTGCATATTTTTCAAATGAGAACCAACTAAAATGACCTTTACCAAGGTTTAACAACCCCAATTTGAATCTGAACTCAATTGCACATGATCATCCATGTATTATTCAAAACGTAATTCACAAGAGTGAAAAATACGTGCAGCACAAGTGGAAAAAAAACGACAGTACCAAAAACTATGGTGTAGATCTTTTCGAATGTCTATTTTCAACCATACAGTTTTGTATTTTGTATATTGCTAACTAGCGCAAACTAACAAGTGACTTGATTATGTGTGTGCATGTGAGAGAAAGAGAAAGAAAGCTTGTGTGTGGCTTCACAGTGCTGTGCTGAAGCACTACACACACACACACACACACACAGACACACCATTTTTCTATTATAGTGGGGACATGTCATTGACATAATGCATACCTAGCCAATAACCTTTACCTTCAACCACCAAAATGCTCCCTACAAGTTCAAGAAGCCCCCACAAAGACATTAAAATCTGTGTTTGGGTTCCTGCCATGAAGCAAAAATCAAGGGCACACACACACACTTGGTATGAGTGAATGTTGCTCGCAGACGGGTGAAATCATTAATAGCTGCTCGCAAGCTGATGACAGAAAGGTGGAGACAATCAGCACTGATCAAAGGTCCCAGAGAGCCTGGAGGACATTTGCAGCATATGCGGAAAATTCAATTCTCATCGCTTCACTACAAAGCGACGATAGTCCGCGCTCTTTATAATACGATTGCAGGAGAGCTCTGACAGTCAGGTAGGATGAAGTCAATTAGGAAGAGCTGTACAGGCTTATTCGATGACAAAAAAAAAAAAATCTTTCCAGTGTGGCCATAATAGTCTCTCGAAAAATTGCAATTGCATCCAACAGTCAAGTGTGAGAACCGCAGCGAGTACTTGAGAAGCCGAGATCAAATAGAAGCCAAAAGGGCCTTGTTATGCTTCAAAAAGTGCTTTAACACTACAAAAAATGGACAAAAAGTAGGCTACAAACATTTTTTTAACAACTTACACTTTTTTTTTTGAGGTAAGGAAAAGATCGACAAATATGGTGCAGTAACAGGTCTGGCCTGTGAGAGGCAGTCAGGTGCCAGAAGGCATCCATACTACCATAAAATCCAAAGCGGAAGAAATATAAAATTACAGAGAAAGAAAACTTAGCATTGCAACACACATGTTCCTACTGTAATAAAGCATTAGCAAAACAGTCCAACTCAGATGTGTATAACCTATTTTCTGAGTAAATAGACTTGCTTCCAACCTGTTTTCACCCCCCCCCCCCCCACCTCCAACATCACAGTTGATAACAGAGATAACTTAAAACGGGTGGATTTTATTATATTGATCAGAATGTTTAGCCTAGTAGGGGCACAGAAAACAAATTATTGGAAAGAAAACCTTTGGATTGATTTAGAAAAAATTGAACACAGTAATTGACTGTGCATACTCTAAACATTTACTATCAATTTTTCCACTCAGAAACATTTTTGCTTCGATGTGTGGTATAATTCTTTTTTTAATTAAAAAAAAGAGCAATATTATAGGTTTACTATTGCTTTGCTGAAGTGGTTGCCGACAATTCATAGTTATTTTGTGCAACCCAATTTGCATAATAACAGTTTTAGCTCATTAACTGCCGACTCCCTTTGATACCACACATTAGAGCAAAGAGTTAATATAAAAGCTCATATTTCTTACCGCAGCGGAATAGGTACAGTGCACTAAAACCAGATGTATTAATGGCACTTCAAAATCTTTTTCTATGCTCGACTCTTGGGAATCGTTGGTTTGATGTTCAACAGAGCTGCCTTGTAAACTTTATTTGTTGGCCTGTTTTCATCTTACACAAGTACTTGTTGTCTTTTTAGTGACTTGTGTGTATATTTAAGCGTGTTAATGACGCAGCCTTCCTGTGTTGCGGCGTGTTGATAAGCTAAGATGTAGGCTGACACTTTTTATTGCGTGTGTTTAAGTGCGACGGCGTGTGTGTCTGGAGACGGGCAAAGCTTCCCTGGGGCAGCAGACTTCAGGTTTTTGTGCAAGGTTTTCTTCATCCTAAAAAATAACAAAGGGATCTCGTTCGATTTCGAATTGAATTGAGTTTTTTGGTGGCATTTCAAAACTCATTAAAACCCAACGAAATCAGGAAAATGCTAGGTGAGGAGGAGAGTTTGGACACAGGAGAGGACCGGACACAGACAAAGAAAAGCAGAAAGTATTCATATGCAAAAATCCAACCTAATCATGACTCAGAAAACTAGACTCGGAAACTAAACTCTGAAACTAGGACAGCTTGAATGCTTTACTTGACTTTCTGATAACAGAATTTAGATCTTAGACACTGTTTGACATCAATCCTGCATGACGTAATAAAGAATAATATCAAATGTATGGCAACAGATATATCAAGGAACAAACCGGTCACAATGGTAAATACATGACAAAGGTGATAAATACATAAAATGACAAAATAACCACACAGCAACTGATATCACAACAGAAACACTTTGTCTTCAGATGCTGACTTACTATTTGACAATCAATGAGCTACCTTAAATTTTGGACTAAAATTCGCAATTTTTTTCCTCATGGTTTGACCCTTGTTTCTTATAGTCCAATGCGGCTTATCTAAGTTTTTTCTCCTAGCCACCAGGGGGCAATCTCCTGGTAAACAAAGGGAGACAGAAGAAGATGTTATCTACGTACTGAGGCATGTTACTGTAGTGTTGGTGCATCATCTTAATCTGAGTTTTGTGCTTATTTCGAAAACACATTGAGTCTGCATTAAAAGTATGACGTTGCTGTAACCAGGCACTTTGAAAACAATTCTTTAAATTAAAAATAACAAAATTCCTTGTACCATCTACAGTAATTCCCTGTAAGTAGTAAGAAGATTTGTCTTGAACTTAAAAATAAAAGTCGTCTAAAATATTTATGTAAGGCTCAGGTGTTGTTTCCAGTCATATGGGAGCACCTGTCTTGTGATGTCATGAGGTGAAAGTTGTGAAACTTGGCATTGAAAACGGGACACTCCTCATGCATTCCCTCACATTCAATAAATTTCATTGGCAGCGTTTTAAAGTTGCCTTGTAAGCTTAATACGCTACACGTGGCGCTTGGAGCGAGAGATCAGGCTGATTGAAAATGACTGATATGATTAAAGCGTATACAAGAAACAGAGGGAATAATTTTGAGCCGTTGCCATCTTTGGCAAGAAGTAACAAAGAGGACATTCCTCAGAGTTAAGGAATGTTTACAGCCATTCTGCCACCAGGCTCTCAGACGTATGATTATGTTGGAACAAATGCAATTATTGCAAGAATCATTCTGTAGACCGACTATAAAACTGACCTATCAAGTCTTTTATTTTTGACTACATTTTTTGCAGCCTCACTATTACATTATTTTTTTGGTGTTCAATTTTCGGCCCACCTACTGAGGCTTAAACTGAGTGTTTAAACAAAGAGAAACCTGGCAAAATGTTCAAGTCTGCCTAATAAGCGTAAAATAAATGAGTGGTGAAGGGTTATATGGACTTAAAACCTAAACAAAAACAAATGAGAAACAACTAATGAAAAAAATAAATACATGAAAAGCCATACATTATTATAAATCCCAAATAAGGGAAAAAAACACAATAAATTAAAAATAACACACAGTATCATAAACAAATGAAAATCTATGACAAAAAAAAAACATAATAAAAGAAAAGCCATACATTGTAATACATCCAAAACTAAGGAAAAAAAACATGAAAAAAAAAACATACAGTAAAATAAACATAAGTGACAAAACATACAAAACCAAAAAAAAAGTATGATAAAAGGAAAAAAAAAAAAACCTTCCGAGATTTCACAAATAATTTTTGGAACATACAGTAACCCTAGCAAAAAACAAGAGAGCACTTTGCATCACATTTTTAAATACATTCAAAGTTAATTGCATATATGTTCATATGCACGAGCAAATACGTTCGTTAACCAAATCATTTGTTAGCTCAATGCTAATAACATAGCATATATACATATATGTATATATATATATATGTATATATATATATGTATATATATATATATATATATATATATATATATATAGAGAGAGAGAGAGAGAGAGAGAGAGAGAGAGAGAGAGAGAGAGAGAGAGAGAGAGAGAGAGAGAGAGAGAGAGAGCGCGCGCGTGCATAACTGGAGCATATGCTATGTTCTTAGTATTTGGCTCAAAACTACTTCTAAACTTCTAAAATATTTGCAAGTACATTTGAGTGTATTTTTCAATGATTTAAAAATGTTCAGAAGAGTTTTGAAATTTGTTTCAGTCAAAAATGTTTGATGCACTTTGACTGCTCTACAATCCTACATATTAGAGCATAGCCTTAAAATGCTCAATCCTAACATGTAAACTAATTTGGGATGATAAAAAAAGAAAACATGTCAGTTTCTGCATTCATTAGTGTACGCCTTGAAAAAACAGACAGCAGATGACAGCGAAGGCCCTACTTTATGATGCAGTATCTCAAAATCGCATGCTTGAAACACAACATCAACGACAAGCCTAACTCAATAACACAAATGACATGGTGGGCGCATGGAGGATGATGTAAGATGACTTGAATCTGTGGCAGGAGGAGGCAAAAAGAAAAAAAAAATGGGGGTTTCATTTTTGTTTTTTTTCCCCCAAAAAATGGCAGCAAAGTACTTTTGAGGTCTTACCTCTGGACTTCCTATTAAGAGTTTGCATGGTCTCCCAGTGCTTGTGCGGTATTTTGTTCAATCCTGTGATATTTACATCAAATTCATTTAATTCATTTAATACAAAAGGTAGAGCATTAAAAGAAGACATTATGAAGCTGAAATTTTACACGTCAAAGTTCAACATGGTATGACCACTTGGTTATCAAGCTAGCTAAAATACTGCTAGAATGATGTGCAAGAAAATGTTAAAAAAAAAATTGACAAAATGTGTCCAATCCTTGGATCTTTACATCAAGGTATTTCACAACAAGGGGAAAGCATTGCTCGAAGACACCAGGAAGCTGAAATTTCACCCAGATGGTGAAAAAATGTTAAAGTTACACATGGCACAACCACTTAGTTATCACACTAACAGGAGTGTGCCATCCCTTGGCTAAAATACTGGGAAAATGATGTGGGAGGAAATTGTCTAAAAATGGACAAAATGTGTCCAGTCCTTTGATATTTGCCTCACAGGCATTTCACATCAAAGGGAAAGCATTGAATGAAGATGCCAGGGAGCTGAAATTTCTTCAGATGGTGACAACATGTCAAAGTTCAACATGGCATGACCACTTGGTTATAATACCGGGAGTGTGCCATCCCTTGGCCCAATTACAGCGAGAACGTGGAAGAAAATGACCCAAAAATGGTCGAAATACCGCACAAGAGTTAATTTAAAAGTCTAACTTGTGTGAAAGGGTGTTTGTCTGTACTCGCCCTGCAACTAATTGACGTCCAGTCCGGAGCGTACCCCGCCCAAAGTCAGCTGGGATAGCCTCTACCTCCCTCCCATCCCTAATGAGGACAAGCGGTAAAGAAAACGGATAATGTGTCATAAACAGAGGATGTAGTTACCGCTGACCCACTGGCACAGTAGTGTGGGAGCGGAACCGAAGCAAGACAACGAGTAGTGTTTTTGGGCCAGGGGTCAAAGAAGTCCGCCTTTTTGCCCAAAAAGGCTCAAATAAACTGTTGTGACATCCAGGTAGCTCCCAAAGAAAAGACTTGGAGACAAACAGCTCATAACATTCACTGAAGGTTTCAAGGTTTCACCGTCAACATAAGTCAGTCGCTCGCAAGCTTAGCAAATGCACTTTTTTTTCTGCGGTATGCCTACGAGGGTAAAGATAAGTTGACACGCTGTCATTTCCATAAACGTCCCCTCGGGCGCCGTGAACCAAGCGTCACCACTGTTGGGACGACGGCGACGCTCTCGCTCGCTCTACAGTATCTCGCCGGCTCTCTTAAAGGGGAACGACAAGCATCTGGAGCCCCCTTAACATCTGGACCCATTTGGACACCGAGCGGTGAGACGGAGACGCGAGATAAGCGTCGAGGGTGGAGAACGCCCAAAGAGACGAGGAGACAACAGCGCAGGAAGAAATCATCCGCCTGCCATTATTACCAATCCTATCTCCTGAGGATGGAGATTTATGAGGAGTTATTAAGCAGACTGAGCACGTTTTACAGTAATGACGGCCATGCGCTCATCCATGCAAACGCTCATATCCGTCAAATAGGCTTTCTTATTACTTTGATTTGCATGTTATTTGTATTTATCGGCGAGCTAAATGGAAAAGCTGATGCAAATAAATTGAATCTCAATTCTGTTCTTCCTGTACCGAGTTTGCAAAGCCTCGCCGCGCTCCCAAAAAATTCGGGTTATGTTTATTGACGACACAAAATTGACATGCGATTGACTGTTGACTCGTCACGATTGGAACCCAAAGTTAGCTAAGAAATACACTGGCTGAGCGATGAAAACTTTCGGAATTTGGAGCTGAGTATTAATCAGTGAGTTAAAAAAATGATATCTATTTGAATGTGTTTATTTATTACACTGTAAACTTTGCTATTTGCAGGGGATTGGAATAGGACTTGGCCAAAAAACAACAAAACATTTGCATGTAATCGAAGCCCATTGAAATGCATTGAGAAAAATAATGACATTTAACCTTAAAAGTGCGAACCAAAAGGCCCAATAAACATTCAAGACATAAAATATTGGGAGGTGGTGGGAGTTTAAAAAAATGAGAAGAATTTAAATGAAAAAATCTGAGCACAGAATGTACCTGAAATGAACGAGGCTGTTTGCTCTGATATTTTATTTTGTAAATCAAATGAATGATGTCAATGATTTGGCGACAAATAATGAAATTACCACCATAAAAAAATGCTAAACATCTGCTGATATAGCCAATCAGATCCGTGTAATGTCTATTGATGGATGGATGGATGGGTTGTTGAGTGAGGCATATGCATACAGTATATAAGAATATTAGCATATAATCAAAGCATATACCGTATTTTCCGGACTATAAGCCGAACCGGTATATAAACCGCAGCAGCTGAATATGAGCAAAAATATGATTTTTGTCACGGATAAACCGCACTGGATTATAAACCGCAAGTGGAACAAGAGATATTTATGCAAAAAGATGGTACATGGAAGTTTATATATATATATTTTTTTTTTGTTAATTTTTTTGTCTGCCAACAGTAACATCCTCTCTTTAACAGATTGAACATGCCTGCATGTTTAGTCCCAGCATATTTATAGAAATGAGTTAATTAGAATTAGAATTAGTGAACATATAAACACATTGCACATAATTAATAGACACAATCATAAATACATTAATAAAATCATATATACTGTGTACTGTATATACAATTTACACATCAAAAATTTACCCCAAATTTTATACATTCTCTTATTCAATTTAGAAATATATATATATTTTTAATAATATCTTTGATTAACATCTTTTCAGTTCTATTATCTATCATAGTTGTTCCATAAATTAAAACCTCAAACAGTTACACACATTTGCTTGCTGGTGTCTAGCAAAAAAAACAAAACAACAAAACAAAACAGATAAGCCGCACTGGACTATAAACCGCAGGGCTCAAATCATGAGTAAAAAGTCGCGGCTTATAGTCCGAAAAATTAGGTATACAATGGCTGCAGGATAGACGGGTGGTACAATTATCGCATGGACTGACGGATGATTCAGTGGATGCAAACACACGATGGCTGGATATATGGATGCAAATGTGACTAAGGGCGTACCCTCACATTCTATTTGTCTATATTTTCCCACTCGCGTCACGAAAGTTATCGTAAGCTGTCGGCAAAGCGTCCTCCCTTCTGCGCTCCCACCTCCCTGTCTGCCGCATATTTAGTAAGCGAAATACAAGACTGCAGAAAGTATGCCGCAAATCTACTGCCTTGTCCCCTTAACACGAAGCAGGATGTAGACAGAACCATCGAGTCAAGATATGTTGTTAATCAGCACGACATCTTATTTGCCTCTTGATAAGTACCAGCTAAACGGTGTGGTGACTCTCGTGCTAAGCCTTTATTAAGCAATAAAGCGGCTCAGGAGGCTAATGGGCGAGCTACATCCGCGTGACACTCAGAAATGTATTTAATTAGCATCTCCCCCGCTCTTATTTCCGAGCGAAGCTAGCTATTACATAAGAAGGTCGAGATCTTGTGTGAGGGGTCAACGCAAAAGTCAGAGTGCTGAGCGGAGATAATAACACGTTCTGTCTGTGTGACGTGCGCAATGGCGAGTGTGTTTTTTTTCCTGGTGCCTTGGTGCTGCGGGTGCTGGAAAGAATGTCATTGTGAGTCCATCTGCAGATCCACGTGTGTGTGTGTGTGTGTGTGTGTGTGTGTTTGTGCTTGCGAGCTGGGTGTCAGCGCCCGTTTTAGTGTAAATGTCAGCTGGTGGTAAGAGCAGTTTTTTGACCATTAACTATTTATGACAGTGAGAACTCAATCGGTGCGTTTCAATGAAAGCTTGTTTTCATGGCTGGCAAATGTGACCTAGTTGTAAATAACCGCAAACTCATAAGGCGCTATCCATAAAACGAGGCAACAGATGACACACAATATTTTTCATTTTAATGAATGAAATAATAATCCTCTTTCAAAAGAAAACAAAAGGGAATGAATAAATTGTGAATTTGTTTTTATATGGGTAATTTCATTAATATAATTCGCATATTTAAAAGGTTTATATTTTTCATATGAACTCTATGTTTTTGTTTAGGCATAAATTGAATCCTTTTTTTAAGATAGGCAGGGTCTTTTTTTAATTTGATTGAATAATATTGCTTGTAATCTGTAAATGTGAAAGGAAAACATTATGCTATGTCAAATATGTAAGCTAAAAAAAACATACAAAGTTAGACTGTAATCTACCAATTATTTAAGATTTCAGCAATTTTCTAATTTAATTTTTTTTATAATAAACCAATTACCAACATGCTGTATTTTCCGCACTATAAGGCGCACCTAAAAGCCTTAATTTTTTTTTAAAAAGCTGATGGTGCGCCTTATATATGGATCAGTATTGAGATTGAGATTCGTATATAGGGAATGAACTGATAAATTAAAAGCTTTACCTGTTTTGTTTTGTGTGTTTACAGTTGAACAAAGTTGCTCATATTGACATTGAGGGTTTAGGGTTATTATTTGAGTTATTATTGTTATTACTTTGAGTATCACTATATAGTTATTGAAAACGTTTTAAAATATGTCATTATTTGAGGGTGTGCCTTATAATCCGGTGCACCTTATATATGGAAAAGGTTTTGAAATATGTCATTAATTGAGGGTGCGCCTTATAATCCGGTGCACCTTATAGTGCGGAAAAGACGGTAATTTTAAGAATTGAGACAAAATACATTTGAGTGCATGTTTTTACTTGTGCTGGCAAGAAACAAGACATAACTTGACCATTCCAATCTGCCTCATTATACATCATTTAAAATACTTGTGATTTGCTTGTTATTGGATTTGTTTTTTCATTTTTTTTGTGTGCGTATCTCCTGTGATGTATGGGAAGTGTACTCTTCCAAAGCAATAACTATCTTGAAGGGTGAATATGAGAAGTTATGCCTTCCATCCCACAAGAGTTCCTTGTAAAATGAGTTGATGCAGTTCCCGAGCGGCTTATGAAGTTGGTGACGATGGCTGGCGCGCAAATAGAACTTTCAATAAAACTGCACGCAACACACTTTCTTACACATTCATTGTAGGAATTATAGTTCATAAATAATTTGCAACTACTTGGATAATGGGGAGTTACTTTTCAATCACCTTCAAATAGACTACTGTACATTTAAACTTAAATAATTTACAAGTGACCGAGTACACTGTATACTTATATTTTAATTTAAGAGTGTTAAGAGTGACAAGAGGTTAATTGGGAGCGGCCGATTCTCGTATTACCTCAACAGAAATGAAACTGATGAAAGTCTGGAGTTGCCATCACGTATCGAGACTCGGGAGGCTCGCAGCAGCTGTTGGTCTGGAATTAGAATCATCCCGCTTGGTGAATTTAAAAAAAAAAAAAAAAAAAAAAAAAAAAAACTTGAGAAAACAATATCAACGCAAGTTACTGTGGGGAAGGTGAGAGGTACATTATCATTGCTAAAATCGAGAACCGAGGGTTGTTTATGAATACAAGTTAGGTTTACAAAAAGCTGCAAACCGCTGATAACAGTCAAGACCAAGAGAGGGAAAAACATCATTCAGATTTTAATAGATCAATGGTTCGTGAAGGCCCTTCAGGGGTATGTGAGATCTTAACAGGGTTTCTGCAGGTGTTAGCAAATCTAATTTAATGTTTTTTTCATGCCATAGCAGGAACAGTTTTGTTTTCAAATTAAAAGCAAATTAATTGGAACATGAAGCATCTTGTGGCTGAATTGTGTTATAGTGGCTTTTTTCCCCCCAAATAGTGTTTTTAATTTGTTATTACTATTATTATTATATATATATTTTTTTTTTACAAATGTGCAATGTCATTAGTGACACAATATTCCGGCTAACTAGCCAAAACGAAAACAGATCTAGCTTTCGGAGTTGTGCCTCGAGCTATCACTACAAATTTTGTTTTAAAATTGAATATATATATATATATATATATATATATTTTTTTTTTTTTACAGGGACTATAAAGACACATGGATATCTATATTTATCTCTAATTTCTTTTGTTCAAACAGCCTAGCCTGACTTATTATATTTCCTATTATGTTACAATGTACTATACCTACAAATAGCAATGGTAGGGGGTTTCTGATTGGTCGGCAAGTCCGTGCTTTCTGGAGTCACTGGAAAAGCTGTTAAATTATTGAGGAATGGGGTGCCTTGCAAGCAATGAATTTTGATCCAATTCAAGTTTTTTTTTTTTTTTTTTTGCATCACTGGAGTTACATTCTCCTTTTCCCGGAAAAGCCATTATCTCACGCGCGTGCTATTTTCGGAGGGATGCAAAAAAGTTGCGCATTTGCAACACAATGTCAGCTTCTGTACATTTTCTGTCAATTTCCAGGTTCTCCAACCTTGTCCAACAGGTGTAATTGCTGCCGTTTTTGTATTCTGTCGTTTTGTTTTCCTCCATCAGTCTCCATGTACTACCGCATGGCATTCCAATTTTAGAGCATGTTAGAACAGTAAGCACGCACTTGGCAATTTATTTTCCTTGTCGAGTGTGGTGTCTCTCATGCATAATAAAAAATGGTGAAGATGTTAAAAATCAGTATGTGTCCCAGGCTTAAGCTGACGAACGGAACAGGTTCGGAAAAAAAAGAGCCAATTCCAAACCGGATGGAGGAAGCTCAAATTTTCTTCATGGTGGAAGGGAAAAGCATAGAGCTGTATCTAAATTTCCATCCATGTGTATCCAAACTTTTTTTGTTTGAGGGCCACATACAGAAAAATAACATAACAGATTTCTGTCATATTAGAAGGAAAATAGTGATGAATTTCTCAATAACCCACTAGACCGGATCTGCACCAGCGCTGAACTCCGGTCCAATCCCATCTGCCCTTTCAGAACAACCTATAAGAAATTATCCAGTTTAAAAGATACTTGAGGAACAATCAGGTGGACCTTCAAGTCAAGTCTGGGGAAAATAACAAACCTTCAGAAGGGACCGCAAGTGGGAGGACCGTCCTTCCAGGCCCAACAGGTTGCACTAGATGCCGAGTGTCTAAATTAACACGCTGTGACATATTTACAAGTAAATGTCCAGCGTGAAAAAACCATGATGGCAGGAGATGCCATCGGGTAGGATGCTCCTCATAATCCCATCCCAACAAAAGCGCCTCAGAGGAGGGGGGGCATCTCAAATCCCGCACAGGTCGATCAGTGCGAGTCCTTAAAGGGACAATGTATAAGATTTAGACAATTTCTCATGAAAGAGGAAAGAATTAAATGATTAAATTTTCAAAAACTTGCAAATAAATGTGCTCTTAACGACCAACAGTACGTTTTAAATATAATCGTAGGTCTAGTTATCATGAAATGATATTATATGGGGGGTGGCACTCCTCCGGAGGCTGCCATGTCTGTTATCGCCACGGACAATGGTAAATGCAGCACCTCCCGGTGTTCGTAATGAAAAACTGTTTAAATATTACACATTGTCCCTTTAACACAAAGTGGACGAAACATTTTCTGTTTGCAAAGTAGTAAGAGAAACTGTGTATAAAGCGCGTATTACATTTGGGGAATTACGGTTGCTGTATTTTTCAGAAACCAATTTATTTATTTTTAACTTTTTAATTTTTTATTCTTTTTTTTAGGTTAATGCTGTGGGCTACTATAAAGTGAATGGCGGGCTGCAGGTGGGACAGTTAGGACACCCTCAGTTCTAAAGACTAAAAAAAAAATTGTAAAATTAAGAAACAATAGAAAACCTTGTAAAAATCATACGTTAAATCCAATTTTGTTGAAAAAAAAAAAACGGTCTCCACCGCTGTTGCCAAAAATCTCTTCCGAAGGGATTCATAAATAAATATTACACTGGGCCGGGAAGTCGGCAAAACGTGACGTTATCTCACCTTCCGAGTTTTAAGGAGTCCCAATTAAGACATGCCAGCGCCAATTACAGTCAGCGTGACATTTCTCTGAGCATTTTCCTCAGATGTTTTCCCCAAGTCTTGAATGTCAACCCTCAAATTAAATTAGCTGAAAAGTGAACGTGGCGTTTGTCGTCTGGTTTTGGGCCATGCGCGGCATCCAAAACAACGCCTGCGGGACCCGGGGGGAGACAGGAAAACCTTCGAAACTGCCCAAGTGTTTCAACTGCTTAGCACAACTCCAAGTGAAGGACTTTATGTGCTGAGCCAGACCAATTGAAGTAAGTGGATGGCTAAGTTGCTACATTTGAGGCAATGGCTGGCGAGTACCAGGCGCCGTTCGTTTCGGCCGGGTGTTCCCCGACTAGTTATAAGGCAAACTGGGGAGGATTGTTGCCTCACTCCGGGAGCCGCATTTAATAAAAACTCTTAAAGTATTGGCTGTGAGGGGCCACGGCGGATGCAGGAGAACCGGAGCCCCGCGGCGTTCAAGGTCCTTATTAAGCAAACACTGCTGGGACTTCAATGAATAGGGCGTAAAAGTTAAAGTGGGGAAATGCAGCGTGATTAACGTTTGCAGGAGTTCCACTTTGACGATTCAAAAGAAGCAGTCTCAAAAGAAGCAAAATTGACAGAAAGCGGGGCTGGAGTCTTAAATGTAAAACTTATTGAATCTGAAATTATATACAGTACTGTACAGTATTCTTTGGACCGCATACCGCATTGGATTATAAACGTAGTGTAACGTTTTGTTCGAGCAGTACCGACATATTTTCAACACACTCTGATGGGTAGAATACTGCACCGACACAACAGTAACACACCTGATTGTGTTCACTAGTGGAGAATTCTCCTTGGTGGTGAGTAAAAGCAGTTGAAACTCCAAATCAACACGTCTTCTTCTGTCTTCTGTTTGCTGGGGGACTGCCCCCTTGTGGCATGTACAAAAACTGCAGGGTTCAAAGCATGAGAAAAAGATAACGGCTTATAGTCCAAAATTTACTCACGCTCAATAGTTATTGATTGTCAAATCTTAAGTCAGCATCTCAAGACAAAGTATTGGTGTTATCAGTTGCAGCATGTTTTTTTTTTTTTACCACCTTAGTCATTTATTTACTGATGTGACTGTTTTGTTTCGCGATAGACCTGTTGCCATACATTTGCTATTGGTCTTAGTAGTGTGCTTTATTATGTCATGTAGGATTGATATCGGACTGTATCAAAGCTCTGAATTCTGTGCCACACTATCAAAATCTCAATCTTTCTTCCTAGTTTCTGAGTTCACTTTCCGAGTCTAGTTTTCTGAATCACAGTTACGTTGGATTTTTGCATTTTTTACCATATGTTTTACTTTCTACTTTTCCTTGTCCTGTGTCCTCTCCTGGGTTCAAACTCTCCTCCACACTAATGAAATAAAAAAGAGCCAGCAAAAGGAACTTATCGAATATCGTAAGTATTATTCTCCGGTTTTCCCATGTCAAGCATCAAAGGTCTGTATAAAGTTCGATCACATTACTCCGATACATCCGGAATGTGATTTTAAGGTTCTGTTTATTACTTCTAATATACATGACGATAGGAAGTCCGCGCGAGTGCCTGGGTGTTAGCTGTGGTCGACAGCAGCTTCTGTATGAGCGTCTTTAGTCTTTACATCTTGTACTGAGGGCATTACAGTTAATAACAGAAGTGGAAAAAAAACTGCACATTCAAAGTGCAGAAACCCCATTCAAATTAGCAGCCAGAATAAGGAAAAAGAGGAAAGAAACAGGAGGCGTTATTTCCCATCATAAAAAATGTTTTGGAATTGAATAGTCTCTGAAGGAAATGTTTTTGCCTTTGGAGGTTCCGCTGTATTTAGTCGGACTACTGGAACATGTGCTTGTGCTGAGTGGAACCAAATGAGTCAACGACACACGTTCATGAATATCAATTTTCGCTGCGGACTGGCAAAATATAGCGTGGAATTAAAGTGGATTTATTGTAGCTACGCAGCAAGCGGGCGCAGTTTTCAATTATTGATGTTGTTTGTGTCTGTCGCCGAACGATATCATACGTAACATTGCTAATGAGTTGTTGCTGCTGAAATAGTCATGAAGGAGAGGACCAAGAGGAACCACAGAGGGGGTGGGGGAAGGGAGGGTTTGGTTGGATGCGAATTGCCACCAAAAAAAAAGGAATGCATTTAATTCAGCAACACGAGAAGATTGTGCAGCATCATT
This sequence comes from Hippichthys cyanospilos, assembly GCF_059441005.1. Taxonomy (NCBI): domain Eukaryota; kingdom Metazoa; phylum Chordata; class Actinopteri; order Syngnathiformes; family Syngnathidae; genus Hippichthys; species Hippichthys cyanospilos. The sequence continues at coordinate 17,615,238 of NC_142373.1, read as the reverse complement.
TTTTTATGTCTTAATGACAGTGAGTGCCTGCAATAAGAATGTAACAAAATAAAGGCATACAACAATTCGAAAAAGAGCAGCTATGGCACTATTTGGCAGTAAGTTGCTTCATGTTCCAATTAATTTGTTCTTAATTTAAAACGAAAACTACTTTTTCTGTCATTTAAAAGTATTATGTTAAGATTGTCTAAATCTTCAGATATCTTCAGAAATGGATTTGCACTGGTGTCCATAGGAGTATTTTATTCAGCAACTCTAAAGGATTGTGATGCGTCATTTTTTTTTTTTTTTTATGTTGGCTCATCTGCCAGAAAATTGGGTCACGAATAACGACTGTATAAGATTGAACAAAATAAAGGCATACAGCATTTTGCAAAAGATCAACTAAAACACTATGTGGCAATGCTTTGCTTCATCTTCCAATTAACTTGTTCTCAATTTGAAAAGAAAAATGTATGTTAAAAAAAATAGTTTACATGTTCAAAGGGAGTAGGAAGAAATTCAAGAATTTGTCGGGTCCTACCCTTTGTTTTTACTAATTTGTTACATAATAGATAAATACTAGGTAAGTTATAGTCTATAATAATGTAATATGTCATAAATAAAACAAAAGTGAAAGACACACCTCTTAATTCCCAATTTTCTACAGAATATCAAGTTTTATACAAGATTAAAAACATTTGAGTAACATATAAAATCCTTCTCTTTGAAGAAAAAAAAATAGACTATTTCCCACGTTGAAAACACGACGATAATAATTTATTACTCAATTTTATTTCTTTACTGAGGAGTTGTTTGGTCCAAAAGAAAAGAAATCCCAATGGGAATTAAGGGTCTCATTGAGGTCAGAAGTGGCGTGTGTGGAATTTGTTTTGTATGGTTTTATGTTGTGGGTACATCTCTCAACTTCGCAAACCGCCAAAATATTCAAGCTTGAGCTTTGATGTCATTGACCAGCAACCCTGCAAATCATTTCCTCTGATTTTACAAGACTTGTTGGCTTTAATCAGCTGCTGATGTTTACCTTTGACGCTGCATTTCAAGATGTGCCTTCTAAGTTATTTAGCAAAGCAGACATGGTGGTTGAGTGCTTCACATAACTGCCTCACAAAAAACAGAAGGTCCTTGCCTAGAATCTGGGTCAAGTAGTTTTTCATTGCCTCAAACAGTAACTATTTTATTATTGAAAATGATACAATATGCATTTGTTTACTGGAGCTGAGCTGCATGAAATTATTGTACACACACTGAATGGAATCCCAACTAGTTTGTGTTTCAAGGTATCATAATTGACATAATCTAATGAGTGCAGGCTGTGCAAGAATTCAAGAAACAGACACAGCTTTAAGGCATACCGTTTAACCCTAAACTCAATACTCTTAGGATTAATAGTACGGTTATTCCTAACACTACCCACATATGAAGCATATTCAATCATGACCACCATATCTATACACTTGCAATACGCTAATATATTAGCCATACTCTACTGCTAAACCTTAAACATAACCTAACAATGAAGCCGCACTCGGTAGGGATGAAGGAGTTTAAAAATATATATATATATATCAGTGGATAATTTGACTTCTATTACAATTTTTACGTCAGTACACACAAGCAATAAAATAATCTGCCTTACCACAAACAATATCAGGCAAATGAAGCATGAAATATCTTCTGCTCAATTAGACCTGCTAACATCACACACACTTTGACTTGCATTCTTTGAAACATTCACTATGACATCTAACTGTATATTTATTTCAAGATTTTACATTCATTCCAAGATTTTTAGTTGAGTAATTGTATGTTACAAGCTTCATAGAAAATGAAAATGTAATTAATTACAATTAGTTATGAGGAAAAATAATTTAAGTGCATATATATATATATATATATATATATATATATATATGTATATTGCAAACTGTAGCTTTTAAGATTTAAAAATGGCATCCTACTGCATTCCAATGTGGACTTATGTTTAGCCCAAACACATAATAAAAAATCCAAAACGATTCCCTAACATTAACTTTGAATATCTCTAACTTAATACTCTCGCTACCCAAATTCTTTCCACAACACTAACCTCTAAAATAACATTTGCCAAACATTAAAGACACTCACAGATTGACACCTCCAGATAATATAAATGTTACAGTACAGTATACAGAGAAAAAGAGAGCAATGTAACATAAAACTGAGGTCTACATCACGGTCATTCCTGGAAAGTTAATGACTGAATGGCAGTCAAAAAAATAAGGTGAAATGCTAATGTCATCACATCTCAGGTGTCTTGGGCTTCCATGTTGGCCAAAAAGACATTTGTTTTGCTATTAGATGGCCATAAAGAGAACATAATTTTACTTAAGGGTGTGTTCACACCTAAAGGCCAGTTTGCTTAATAGAGGAGGAAAACAGCACTTTGGGGCATCTAACTGTCCAGAAACTGTAAGCCAAAAGTTTTGTGGCTGGAAAATAACGTTGGGTTTATTGGTCGGCCAGTTGTCAAATAAGATGACAACTATTTCCTCGCGGTGTCTGTGTGGATTACATCATCTGCGGAACACTGTCAGGTTATGTTTATTCAATTATGCAGACAGGCCGAGAGTTTTAATACAAGTAGTTTTGATCTCTCCACGATGGGATGTCTCCAAAACCCCGACAAATCCTCTTCGAATCTTGTGCAAATCATCCGAGCGTGTAGTGCGAGTCGATCCGGCAAGGCGTGACCACAGATCTACTGTAAGTCCTCGTAAGGCGCCGCTTCAACCGCCCGGCAACATCCAAATTTGCAGTTTGCCCCGATGTGTTTGGCAGATGACAAAAAAACTAGATGGCGGGGATTGAATCGGCCCATTTCCAGGTTGTGTTCGAATACTGTATGTATTTGAAATTTTAAAGCTTGAAATGTCATCATGTGTAAATCACACGACACCGTCAGGAATGGCGGCGCGCTTTTACTATACTCCAAGGTCTCTCTCGTACCTTTTCCAAGGCCTAATATGAACAAGGCTTCTTTCCAAACTGTAAAACGCAAGGACACAAAATGTGTATCTTTGAAGATATTACCCTAGAGAAGAGCCAAGGAAAAGTACAAAAAGGTACAAAACAGGTGTACAAGACAACACTCCTGGGCTTTTCTCATTCATAATTCAAATGATGTCTCCTTTTTAAGGGAAAATAGGTCTCAAAAGTGGCACAAAACATCAAGAGTTCTCCAGCATGCTTGACGTAAGGCAAGAGAACGGCACACCACACTGCCAGATTATCAAAACACGCATGGGTGGCTCAATATATATATATATATATATATATATATATATATATATATATATATATATATATATATATATATATATATACTGTTTACACATACCGTATTTTCCGCACTATAAGGCACACCGAATTATTAGGCTCACCCTCAATTAATGACATATTTTAAAACTTTTTCAATCACAATATCGTAATACTCAAAGTAATAACAAAAATAACTCACATAGTAACTCTAAACTCTCAATAGCATAATAACTCAAAAGAAACAGGTGAAGCTTACTTTATTAGTTCATTCCCCACCGACGAATCCCAATCTCAATATTGATCCAAATAAAGTGCACCTGCTTATAAGACGCACCATCAGTTTTTTTTTTTTTTTTTAAAAAGGCTTTTAGGTGTGCCTTATAGTGCGGAAAATACGGTATATACATAAAAAAAAACAACAAAAATTAATTAATTCAGGTACAAAGGTGCTTAGGTAACCAATTACTTGATGCACTAAAACTACTAAAGTGACAAATTTAGGTAGCAAAGTAAGCCATTCCTTTAGATAATTAAGTACTAAAATAAAGCATGACTTTAGGTAATACACGGTATACTAAAGTAATCCAAACTACATTAGGTATTAAAGGCACAGTTTAAGATTTTGTGTTTCTTTAAAAACAAATACATTAAATGATTATTTACAAGTTTTTGATTTATTAAATAAATCAAAAACTTGGAAATAAATGTGTTCTCAATGACCACCATTATGTTTGAAATATAATTGTAAGTCTAGTTAACATGAAATATTACTTGGGGGGTGGCACCCCTCTGAGCGCTGCCATGTCTGTTATAGCAACGGACAATGATAAATGCACCACCTCCTGCTGTCCGTAATGAAAAACGGTCTAAATCTGACACATTGTCCCTTTAAAGTATTAATATAATTGATTTAATTAGGCACTTTAAGTATTGATTAATGTCTAAAGTAACGATCACTTTAGTTTGCGGCTACGGAAGGAGATTGTGTTCAACCCTAGACGTACTGTTTACTTTTTTATTTATTTATTCATTCATCCCGAGTGCAGTACATGGGTGGTTCTAAAGGACAGATGAAGTAAATGTCTTTCAAGTGGTCCACAAACTCTTCCCAAAGGATCTCTGACAAAATTTGAGGCCATGACCTTTGACACCCGCAGAGGGCTGGCGCGTCGAATCAATTATTCGGCCCTGAGGCTCAGCGGGAAGCCCTTTCGACTTCAAGAGGGATGCCTGTCATTAAGGCTGTAAATCTCGGAAATGTTAGGACTCTTATTCAGCTCGGCCTACCTTACATAGTTATCTCCAAATAAATACTATAAATGGGAGATTTTAGTCATGTAATTTAAGTGCAGTATGTTCTGGGTTTCTGACAGATATTATCATATTCAACGGTTAAAAATGTTTTGAGAAGCATTTATGAGCACACATCCTCAAACTGCTTCACCCTGGAGGTCATGAGTAATTCCGGGTCTGGCTTTTTCTAAGGATAGCTGTTGGCATCCGGCTGTGTGCTCCTTCTATTCTTGTTTTCACTTTTTTTTTTGAAATGACCTTGACATAAAGAGCGTGTGTGTGTATGCGTGTGTTTCGTCATGCATTCTGCTATCAAATGGCGCTTTCGCATGGAACAACACACACGCGTGATAATTGATGACACAATCGTCATGTTTTATGGCGCTCGCGTATTTTCATACAGCCAGGGATGACATAGCGCCATCAGCACCTCTCTCGCCAACTTCTTTATTGCTCGCAGCTTAAGTGACAGAATGAGAGCAGATGTAAAACGTGCTATTACAAAAAAAGAGCCCCCAAAAGGTCATTAAATAATATGACGAGTGTTACGCACCACAGTTTAACAGATTTTGATGAAGCTTGAAGAGAGGATTTTTGGATACTAAGAAGCCGTTTGGTATGTTCTGAGCCAGGAGTTATTTCTAATGACCTACATCAGATGTTCTTAACCTTTTTTCAATTATGTATGCCCTGTGAATCATTTTTTTTCAGACAAGTATGCTGAAAGATGCAAGGGCTCAGCCGTGTCTTATTTAGTATATTTCAAAACTCTATTTGTAATGGTATCTCCATGTGTATTTTATTCAGGTACTAGTTAGTTAGCAAAATAAGGGCCAACGTTTTGCAAAGGAGTCACATTGTTACACAATTTCAAGTAAAGTTGCTTCAGGTTCCAATTGATTTGCTTTTATTTTGAAAAGAAAACAAGCACTGTTCCTTTCACAACACTGCAAAGCATAAAAATGAAATTTCGTGATTGCTGCAGGAATTCAGTTGGAATACGATCAGTCACGCCATTAAAATCTATTTTTGTCACGTAATAAAATTTTAATTTGCCTGGTGATAGCAACATCAAAGCTTCAATGCAGACTAAATACAACAGCACATTCAGAAATAAGAGGGTCACAAGCATTATCTTAACAACGATGCACTCTGATTGTTAGAATACTGCACCAACACAACAGTGACACACCTGATTGTTGCCTAGTGGAGTAAAAAAGCAATTCAAACCCAAAAGCTATACTTTGACAGCATCTTCTTCTGTCTCCCTTTGTTCACTGAAAGATTGCCCCCTGGTGGCGGCTGCTCGCATCTAAGACGCGAAGGACCATAAGCCACAGGGTTCAAAGTGTCAGAAAAATGTAGCAGGTTGTCGTCAGAAATTTACGGTAATATACAATGTTTGCACTGGGGCACAGTCACATAAGAAGAAAGCCAGCTACACCTCCAAAGAAAAAAAAAAAAAACAACAACCAACGCACCAATACAGTGGCCTACCGTATATCACACAGCTGCAGTGCAGCAAGATAACAGTCAAGTCATCATGCAACAAGCTCGCCTGCTGAGACACGAGCGCAACAGGGAGAAGCATGAAAATAAAAACGGATTCATCTGGGAGTAATCATCTGGTAAAGGCAAAACATTCTATCTCATGTTTAAAGATGTTTGCGGATGTGACGGAGCCTCCCACTTTTATAACCACAATCAAAAAAGTTCAGCGCAGCTCTGACCTTCCGCTTACATCTGCTTCCTAGCACGGCTTAGATCTCAATTACACTTTTGCTATAACGTTTGACCAAGCGTGACTAAAAAGCCCTCCTGTGTATAAAATGTGTCCACCGGCAGAGTGGGCTTTTGGGGTGCCTGGACAGGAGACAACAGCTGAGCCACATCAGGCTATTTTGGTTCTCCCCTGCAGTGTCTCACAAGGATCTTTATGCGCTCACTCACTATTTGGGAATTGAAGACAAATGGATCATCCGCTATACTGTACTGTACTCTACTTCAAATTCGACTTGTGGAGCGACACTGCATTCCACTAATGACTTGTGTCTCACCAGAAAGTTTATTTGCCAAATTCAGCAAAAAGGAATGCGCAAACTATTTTAGGGAATGTCAGGAAAAACCTACTAGATCATATGAATTGGATCAGAGATACTTTAAATGACATATATATATATATATATATATATATATATATATATGACAAAAAATGGGTAAATAGACATGTTATATCCTCTGCATATTTACATGCAATGTATTTGCCATTAGTCCCATTAATACTTGTTCTTTTTATTTTTCAAGCTCATGTGTACATTATTTACTTGTTTCTATGACTAAAGATGTGCATTTATTAACAGAACAGTTTAGAACTTATAATGATTCATATTGATTTAATTTTAAGAATTCACAAAAAAGTTTTTTAGAATGACAGTTTTTTTAAGCTCACGTGGACATTATTTGCTTGTTTCTATTAATAAAGATTATGTGTATTTATTAACGTGACAGTTTATAACTTATAATGATTCATATTGATTTAATTTTAAGAATTCACTAAAGTTTCTTTTAGAATGACTGTCTTTTTAAAGCTCACGTGGACATTATCTGCTTGTTTCTATTAATAAATATGATAGATATTAATTTACAAAAGTTTATTACTTTTGAGTGTACTGGTGTAGATCTTTATCATTTCGTTTTAATTTTAATAATTTACTAAAAAGTTTCTATTAGAATTAGTTAGAATTAGTTATTAGAAGTGTATTACTTTTAATAGCACTAGTTTAAATGTAATGTAAATATGTAAATAATTTACTAACAGTTATTTTCAAAAGACAATCATTTTTAATTTAGTGTATATTTCAAAATTATTTTAATACAAATAATATACAGTAGTATAAAACTTAGAATTTTTTAATAATCTATTTAATACATTCTAACAGCATAAATGATTATTACCAATATATTCGAAAATTATTTGTTTTATTTATTCATTTGTATCTACATTCACGGTATTTTACATGTATTAAAGCAAAATATCTGCCATTAAAATATAGTTGTTGTTTTTTTTTAACGACAGATGGTTAATACGAGTTTACTGTTCAAGTCCTGCATGAATCGCTATCGAATTGCTATAATGCAGCAGGAAAAAGAATGAATGCAAAGCGCAAAAACCGAGAGAGCAACAAGGCATTCCTTGCTCTACCGATCCCTCCCATCCCTTTTCCAACAGAGAGGGACTCCCATTGACGTGATACAGTAAAGAAGTGCAGGAAGCCCCTCCTCTGCCAGTGAGAACCTCTCTGCAAGTTTACTTTAGCCCACTCTCCATTCTTGCACTCAAACATCCACACACACCCAACTGTCATTCACACTCGCCCACGCACGCACGCACACACACACGCGCGCACGCACACACGCAGTGGCTTCCAGTTGATCCCGGGACGCGCACGCACACGGAAGCCGCTTGGATGCTACTTAAAAGCAGTTGGGGATGTTTCTAATTTAAACTTTTACTGTGTTTTTTCTATATCTTTTATTACTGCCACAACTTTGCTTGGACTTTTGATTCACGGTGTGAATGGATCGCCAAAGTCATTGAAAAGAAAGAAAAAAAAAAAGAATCAGGAGGCAAGCAGATTTGTGGGAAATACGCATTTCAACTGGAAAATGAACCATCTTGTGCTGAGTAGGTCATTCCCATCAGACTAAAGGACCGTAAGGTAAGATTTTCATTACTTTTGGTGCACGATGCAGGAATATTTGAGTGCAGATTGGAGGTGGTATTGACTGGAAAATTATGTAAACGTCCGCGTCTAAAACATTGATGTAAAAACCTTTGGGCTGGAGGGACACATTTATTAGCCAATCATAAAATGTGGTTGAGAGTGAAGTATGTGCAACAGTTTATTTTAATAATGATATTCATTCAGAGCTGCTAATTCTACTCCATTACAGACGCTGCAAGAGAGCAGAGTTGCCTGTAAGTCAGATTTTGTATTTAGAGTTTTTTCTGTGATACAAATGCCGGGGCTGCTATAATAAACAAAACTATCGTCCGGTATGCCTTTACCCTAATGATAATGTAGTGAACGAGTAGACAAATAATGCTCTGTGCTTTTGTTATATCATGTAAAAAAAAAAAAAGTCAAATGACCCAGGCAGGTTAGATACATTTACCGGGTAGTAAGTAAAAGGGTTGGGCCAGAAGTGCTATGAAATACAGTACAGGTATACGGGGAGAATGCACTTCCTGTCAATGCTCTCCATTTTACTTAAGCAGGAAATGTTCTCAGAGGCCAGCAGGAAATATTGTGATATGCCAGTCTTTGTTTCAAAATAAACTGCACCATTGTAAGATTTTATTTTGAAGTTCCTCCTTGATGCATGGTAACGGTCAAACTTGATCTTTGCTTCCCAGAGTAGCTTTCGAAGTACTGAACAACACTGTTTTTTTTTCTTTTTTTTTTTTTTCTGAGTGACATTCTTTTTTTGGCTGATTTTTACTACTAACAACTGAGGAACAAATTCCTCAAACGAAACACTAGTCGTGCATGTAGAGGAGCGTCTGTGTTAAATATCGCTGATTATAATTCACGACGCCATTTTTTAATACATGAAAAAATATGACCTTGATTTTTTAAATAAAAAATAACAAAAGTATTCCTTTTTTTTTTGGAATCTGTCTCCCTGCCAGCACTTGAAGATGAATATGTATCTAAGTGTGGGTTTGCTGCTAACTCTGTGGGCCCTGCTGGTTCCCGGGGGCCAAGCTTGCCCCAGGAGCTGTAACTGCTACCAAGCCAGTGAAGTCCACTGCACTTTCCGCTCCCTCCTCACCGTCCCTCCTGGATTGCCGGCGCACACGCGCCGCATCAACTTGGGGTAACAAAGTTCGCACGCTTCACATGTACACAAGCTAATTGTCGGATGGTGCTTTTGTTGACTGCGCCAATACACATGCTGAGTTTGAGAGTCGGTGGCAAAGTGCAGACTACACAAAAATCCTCAGTACCCATTTGGTAAAAAACACAACTTGCTTTTTTATTTTTTTTTTGGGGAGGTGTTGATAGTAAACCAGCACAAATAAATAAATGTTGGATTATTTCCTATTTGTAAGCCAATTTAGAAGACAGGCAATGTCACAAAATGCATTGCGTTTGATTCTGGGGGTTCTACTGAAAAGTAAAAGGTTGGTTGGGTTTAATAATGACTTTTTTTTTTTCACTTCAACTACAGGTTCAACAGCATCAGCAGGATCCATGACAGTTCACTCGCCGGGCTACTGAGGTTAGAGCTATTGATGCTGCACAGCAATGACATTCAGCAGCTGCCGGATGCACTGTTTCGAGACCTGAAATCACTGCAGGTAAACTCAAATGGGAAAACGGGGTTTTCGCTGAGCAAATGACCATTTTTGGAATGGGTGTGAAAATAAAGAAAAGCATTTTCATTTAAAAGGGGGCATGGCCATTAGCTGTGGGTGACTGTTGTAGTTTAAAGGCGACAAAATAAAAAATAGTACCAGTTGTAACATTTTGAATTGGCGTTGTTTTCCATGGCCTGTTTTAATTTTAGTCTAATCCAGGGGTATTAAACTCATTTTAGCTCAGGGGCCATATTGAGTCAAATCTATTCTCTTGTAGGCCGGACTGGTAAAATCATGTTATAAACCAGCGGTGCCCAAACTACGGCCCAAGGGCTGGATCCGGCCCGTTTCCACATTTTGCATAGCGCCCGGAATTAATGCTAGACAAAGATTGTTGTGTTGTGTTTTCTGGGGTATCAATATTTGATTGTTTATTTATTTTTTTTCCCCAGTCAAGATCCCAGAAAGAATTTACTGTATTAATACAGTATTTGATTATATGTGGTATTATGGAAAATAATAAACATTCATATTCAGACATCTCTGCGATCATCACACCTTTTGCTACAAAGTGACCCGGCCCCCTATCTGAAAATAGTAATGTGGTCCTCGAATGGAAAAATTTGGGGGACCCCTGTTATATGCTGTATTTTTAAGACTCTGAAGCGTAACTTTTTTCTCATGATTTGAGTCCTGCTGCGACTTATAGTCCGAAAAATACGGCATCTTACGAACACTTGCTGTCAATGTCAGCATTACACAATAGCATCATCTGCCTGACTGCTAATCCGTTCAAGAGTCCCAGTCTGTCGCGGCGGCAGCTGCGGTCTGGTTTTTCCGTAACTGACTGACATTTTCTAATTGCGTGAATGTAAAAGGTGTTTAAGAAAAAGACATAACATGAATTGTTAGACAACTGCACACAATTATAGTGTAAAACTCACTCCAGGTGCTGACCACGCATGTTACTGTAAGCACTCGTGAAACTTGAATGAAGATGGAAATAAAAGGTGCAGATCATGCAATCGTTTATTTTTTACTATTTGAGTCATGTGTGAGGTTTTAATGGATGACTCCATCCTGTATAATAACTGCATCATCCGCTTTGTTTTTGGACATTTTAACAGGAACCCGAATCGATGTCTCTTTCATCTATTAGCCAATTGAGGGTATATACAGTACTCTATTTGCCATACTGTGGTAATAGGATCCATATTTCCCTGTGTCTGAACTGTCAGCAGCTGGATCTTTTCCACTTGTGGAAGTGATCTCCCCGGAGAGAAGATTTATCATAAGCCTTACAAAAATTCCACAACGTGGTTTTCATCATGCGCAAACTTGAATTACAGTCGACTCTTCTTTCTCCATGACTGGAAGAGCCCTCAGATCACACAAGATGGAAGAAAGAACCTACTTTTAAGTTCATACCAATAGTGTGGATTCATATTTTCGATCTACATTTTAAATGTGAATATTTATTGTTCAATTTCCCCCCGCCGCAGATATTGAAGCTGAGCTACAACAAGATGACAGAGATCCCTTCATCCAGGACTTTCTCGGGTCTGACCTCGCTATTGCGCCTTTACTTGGATCACAACCACCTCCAGTACATCCACCCGAGGGCCTTGCTCCAGTTACCAAGCCTCCGTCTGCTTCGTTTACAAGGAAACCGGCTGCATCAGCTGCATCCCCACGCTCTCTGCACACTTTCCCTACTCAACACGTACTACTTTTCAACTCTGCGGTAGGTGGAGCGTCTAAGACCAAGCATTTAAATTAGGGGATGCACCAAATATGTAAGGTTTTATAGATTGAAAGGAAGCCTAAATTATTTAGATATTTGCAATTACTAAAATTTCTTGCATTGACATACTTTTTTCCGTGGTTGAAATGTCTGACTGCATTTCAGTGCACCACGTGCGCTGCATACAGAGTTAGCGGCTAGTAGTAACTGTAGAAATCATATAACGACAGCATAATTGATTGGCGTTTTCTTAGCATCCTTAATCAGCCACTGAATATGACTTCTTTTTTTTTTTAAATGGCTGCGTGTTGATGTGATGTGAGGGCAATAAAAACGGAGTTATGAGGACCCAAGCTAGCCACTCTGCTAACACACAAAGATTTCAACGACGACTTCAAAATTAAAGCATACTACGACTATTGCAGTGTCTTCCATGTATCATTTCGAGTGTTTATTTTGAGTTTGGCCTAGACAACACGGCATTAGCATGTGACGTGGGCTGTTTGCCTTGGGAGGTATTTTTTTTTTTTTTTTTTGGTTTGCCCGTAGTACCAGGAAGAAAATGGACACTGGGTTGTGATTTCTTTTCTCAAAGCACTGACACACTGTTGTTGGCCACTAAGCAAATTGACGAGTTTTGCGTCATCAAATCACATTGTCAGACATATTGTTTCAGTTTTGTCTTTACTTTAAACTAAAAATGCATTCTTTTGTCATTTTTGTACAAACATTTTTGATGGCCAAAATCATCCCTGACACCACGATTCAAACAAAATATAGTAAGCAAATGTTTGAATCCCCCAAAAGCCATCAAATATTGATAGAAAATATGCCTCAAAGTTTGAACCACCATCTTAAGTGACCCACATATCACAGGAAAGCTCACACCTCAGTAGACCTAATTTTCGTCAGTATCGAAGGATGGAAGGAAAGATTTCACCGAGTGAAAATTGGCTGCAACATGTGTTGGCCTCAGATGTAGCTTTGCTGTATTTCATCCTCTGCGCTGACAGCCTTCTAAAAACTTCCCCTCTCTGTAGACACCTTGATGTGTCCAACAACAGTTTAAGCAGCCTGCCCAGGGCCACCTTGCAGACTGCACCGATGCTGGAAACACTAGCGCTTCAGTCTAATCCCTGGAGCTGCGACTGCCGGATGAGTTGGTTTCCTGCTTGGCGTTTTGCTCACACAGGTTTGTCTCTGATTTTGGCCTTCAATATTACATCGACCAGAGAGGGCAAAGAAAGAATGTAAGGGTTAGCAGTAGAAGCAAAAACCAAGGCACAATTTCGGACTGATTGATGAGCCTTTAATGTGTCTTGTAACTCTTTTTTTTCTTTTTAAATGTCAACTAACGCTTAATGGTTGATATATGGGTTACATTTGCATTTAAATATATCTGGCTGTGTATTGTGTACCTTTGACATCTCCCATCCCGCCTATTTTTAATCACATGCGCCCCTTAACCTCTCATACTAAGAATCTCCTAGACTATTTAAATATTTTCACAAAGACACTAAAGAATGCAGGAATTTCAAATGCCTCTCATTGACATGCTAGACTTAACCTCCCATGACTAATACATATTGGCAGCATTGTGTGCAGGCAGTTGAAACAAAGGCTAATGCTTGCCATGGAATAATTAGGTTTTGCATATTTACGATTTATGAGCAGATTAAGTAACCGTATCAAATTAGTAAGTGATATGAAGTGTAATTAATAGTACAGAAGAGTGTGCATGCTAAATTTGGCATTAGCAACACACACAGACAGCGTTAAGGGATAGGGAATCACTTCCTCTCATCTTTCTTTGTCTGTCTTTCCAAACAGATTTAATGAAATGTTCCGGAGGTCCTCAGTGTCCAATATGCGAGTCGCCGAGTGCCCTTCAAGGTCAAAGCCTGCTTGATCAGAAAGACCTGACCTGCAGCTCCCCTGTCATTACTCTGCGGGGAGACGAAACACATCCCGAGACGGAACTCGGTGAAATCCAACCGAGCGAATCCTTCAGAGAGCCTTTAGGCGCTGCTTCCCTCGGCCTGTCGGATCAACAGGGGAACAGTGTTGAACTGCGCTGCAACATCACTCATTCGTCGAACTCTCAGGATGCGTCTCCTGTTCCGGATCTCTCCCTTCCGTCCACTTCACCTGTTGCCATGGCTCTGTCATTCTCTCTAGAGTGCCCTGTGGACAGAGAAAGCTATGACGGTCTTTGGAGGCTCCTGGCTTACTATAGTGAGACTGCAGTGCACCTCGAGAGGGAAATCATGATGAAGAAACCTCCAAAGTTGACCTACCGTTACAGGCAGGCGGGAGAGACAGAGGAGTATTATAATACCGGCGTCAAAGCCTCTATTTCAACAAGACCACATTGGCTAATGCAGCCAGCTATCGGCATTCAACTTAACAGAGCACACTCGAGCCGAGACACAGTCAACCTCATATATTCAACACGGGTTTCTGCTCAACCTGACCCTACTACAGAATCTGTAACATCTACCACTGCTCACCCATGGGTGCTCATTTTGACTAATCATACCACCACAGCAATAACAGCACCCTCAGGCACGAGGCTGGAGCTCCCCTGCCCTATTTTAAGTTCAAGTCATCGCAAAGTACAATGGATTCTGCCAGATGGATCTAAACTTAACTCCCCATCTACTAGTCAAGATGGTAATATTCGAGTCTCTGACTCTGGGTTACTGTTACACAATGTTGAACTCTCAAATGCAGGGGTTTACTACTGTGTAGCTCAGACTGGCAAGGACTCAGATGTTCTACCGTTGCGTCTGGTAGTAGAGGGCTCCTCTGCCCCATCAACAGGTGAGCAGGTTGGGACTCCCGTCACAGGGGGAGTTGGACAGCCTGTCAGCCTGTCCTGCAAGGCTTCTGGTTCACCAGAACCGCACACATTTTGGGTGTTACCAGACGGAAATGTAGTTAAGAAGGGATTAGCGGTTTTAGGCGGATTTACTGTGCAATCAAACGGAAGTCTCTTTTTTCCTAATCCCTCACTGAGAGATGCTGGTCATTATCGTTGTGTCGCTGTCAACCAGTATGGTAGTTCCTCAGTGTCTATGAGCCTAGAAATAAACCCAAGGAACACTCTGTCACTCCGGGATGCTCCGGGGGGGCCACAATCAGTTTTTGGGAGATCTACAAAAATTCGAGCTCCATTACTACGTCAAATCGGGGAAGGATCAGGGGATGAAGAAGAAGAAGAAGAGAGAACCATTGTAGTCCACAAGAAACACCAAAGTCGTGTTCAACAATCTCCAAACAGAAAAGTCAAGAAGCCCCTAAGACGAGGGCCTTTGCGAGAAGGTCCCTTGCGGAGAGGAGGAAGACCTCTCTCACCTGAACAGAGAAGGAATCGTTATAACACAAACAAACAAAAAATTGACCCACTAAAATGGGCTGACCTATTGGCAAAGATACGCCAAAAGACGACAACCACAAACAACACCGAGGACATGAGCACAGAAAATCCCACAGCAAAATCATCGAGAAGCGATGAAGACAGAGAACGACATGACAGTGGTGATAACGCAGACATAGAAGAAGCGGATGGATCAGAAATGGAGGGCTCATCAGTTGATGATGCTCTCCTGCGTGAGGAAAATCTACAGCCCATATACCCCACTCACACAGCAGCAGTCACAACTGAGTCAAACAAAGACACTGAGAATGAAAAGTCCTCAAACACACTAATGAATGAGAATGTGACGCCACTCCAAACAACAACGGAGACGGAACTAGTAATCTCAAAGCCAACATTTGGAACTAATGAAATTGACCCAGATTTAGAAAGCAAAGATGAGCAGGACGCAAAGCCCACTTCCTCAAGAGTCAGACCTTCAAAACCGCAGAAGGGACAAGTGCCAAATTTAGTCCCAAATACAAGGCCACAAAGCCCTTGGAACTCTCGTAGAAGAATTGGTCAGCGAAGAAGGGTCAACGGCAGGACAAGGGGGCGACCAATGACACCACGTCGACCTTTAGCTGATCCTCTCAACCCAGTGCCAAAAACGGTGATGCCTTACACTGCCACCATTCAGATAGTGACAACAACCACATCTCCACCAACTATATCTGGAAAGACTGATAATATAAAAACTTTTTCAACGCTACATGTCGAGAGAGAAAATTCTCCCCCTCCTTCTGTTCCTGCCAGTGTTGGTTTCACAACTTCAACATCTAACTTCCCTGCATCGACTCCTTCCTCCCGCACTTTATTATCCCCTTACGACACGGACACAAATACAGATGTGATGACTCATTCAGGCAACATAGGAGACAGTGCCGAGTCGGCCGTCTTTAACTCACAAACATCGGCCACCACAGACTCCTATGACGCCTACACAAGCACACAAACAACCTTGAGCTTCAATGATGATGGACCCTCAGGCGATAAGGATGAAGTGCTGGAAAATAATTTGTCGGACGTCCTGAATGTATCTCAATTCTCCACCCCTCTCCTGGACACCCTCTCCTCCACTGTTTCCTTGACAATAACCCCTTCAATCAGTCTTACGACTAATCCTGTCAGCGCTTCTACTAGTGATGTATCTGTCGCGACTTTTGACGACACATTTCCAACATCCACGACATTTGCTTCTACGACCGTTAAGTCGATCCCACTGACCTTCCCGCCCACGTATCAAACCACTGAAAGTGCCACGACAGATTCGACTCTTACATCTACCGCTTATACAACTGTTACGTATTCACCGACCACCCTTTCAATTAAGACGGATCGATTCAAAGCAATTCCCAAAACTAGTATCCCTGAGCTTTCTACTTTAGCAACTGACACGCCTACTTACAAAAGAAGTTTCACCCCGGCTAAAATTCCTAAGAATGAACCTAGTGCATCTTCTATTTCTACCGCCATAACCACAACAGCATCAAGTGCTGCTGCATCACCCGCAGAAAGGCCAAACACGGGCCAGGTCAGCCCCAAAGGGAGGCCTGTGTCTGGTGCTCCACCCCACAGTCGACCCCCAACTGACTGGAGAAACCCTGGAGCGAATTTCATTCCAGATTCACACAGCAGCAGGCCACAGTGGTCTCCATCTCCTCTTCCTGCTGCCCCACGGGTGAGTCTTAATAGATTACAAAAAGGCTTAAAACCAAACGTGTTTTAAAGCCATCACACACCACAATAAGACTGGGGACAAAGCTTAAATCGCTTCACCACTTTTGTCTTATTCAAATGCTAATTTATTCACAAACCTTTTTAGTCTTCATTCTCAGCCATTTAGAAAGTTAGATATTTCTTTAAGGGTATTCTTAAAATGTAATTTACAGCGTTGGTGCATTGCCATCAAACTGCTATTTGCATTCACACCCGCCCAAATGTGTAAACCCTTGGGCAAAAAGCTTAGCAAAAAAATGCATAATATATCTGAAAATAGTCTAATCTGTGATCACATGGCCTGTTGTTAAACCTGAGGGATGTTTATGGCATTTCTCCAATTTTAAGGATTTTTCTGAGCTCTGCCAGAGTCATTTCGAAAGCAGAGATGAAAAACACATGCTCTATTACAACAGCATTATGTGTTTGGGTGTTTAATTCCACTGGATTTATAGCAATCAGACATTAATTCATTTACAAATCTGTGAAATCCAATGTGATGTGAACTACCAATCTGAGAAAACGTTTTTGTAATATTTCAGTGAAATGATTGAAATAATATTCTATTGTGGAGTTTACCAATGTATATGTGTGTTTGTAAATGTAATTTAGTTTTGCGATCTTTTTGTCCCCTCCCGCCCAAACAATCCCTGCAGGTTCCATCTTTAAGATCCAGGCCAAGGATTGCAGACCCGCATATCAGAACGGTGTCATTCCCTGCAGGAAACATGGCCAGGTTGACTTGTGAGGCTCAGGGAGAGCCGAAGCCCTCCATCACATGGACCAAGGTCGCCACAGGTGCGAATTGTGTAACAGATATGCACACACATTTGGCCCGGCATACATGTATAGACAAAATACACAATGAATTTAAATGGAAATGAGGCAAATCTTATCTTCACATTACATTCATGTCGAACATCTCTCTGCAGAATGGTTGAATCTGATTTGTGTGCTGATTTATAACCTCGGCAAATAGTGTGGACCTCCTTGGAAGAAAAAAGCTTGTATATTTCCCATTTCCAGAAGCAAACAAGTAATTTAAATGTCATGTACACAAATGCAGATTTTGTCATGGAAGCAGAACAAAATGAAGACTTTCTGTAGTGTGCTCACCCTTTTAAATGAATATACTTAATACAACCAAATGTCACAGACCGGGCCTGTATCTAACATACTATTGTTGACCTTGTGCAAAGGACATACATGAACAGTACTGTGCAAATTAATTATCTAGTCTAGGCTCACATGTTGATAAATGTAAGAGAGTTTATCAGAAGACCGATGATAGGTCAGTCTTATCAGGATCAGAATTGTCACTGAAAATGGGTGCAGCTCCTCTGTGTATTATCAGTGGAATGGTTTTCCCCCACAGAATAACAATTAAACTGCCCGGAAACACGTCAACCTTAAGGTATCAAAAATACAGAAAGAAATATCCAGAAATCCTAAATGTTTCTAAATGTACTCTGCTCAATTTTTGCCAACTGTTGCCCTTTCTGATAGTTTATTTGGGTCTCGTTTTCTCAGGAGCGGTGATGTCTGTGAATTCCAGGGCTCAACGCTTTGAGGTTCTGTCAAACGGTACCCTTGTTATCCAAAATGTACAGCTACAAGACAGGGGCACATACGTTTGCAGTGCCCAGAGCTTCTTGGGTCGCGACAGGTGAACATTTTTTAATATCAACGCACGAGAGAAAGTGAGTTTGTTTTCTAAAAGGAAAATGTTTCGTCCTGACAAGGCTGCTAACCACGCTGGACGTGTGGACGCGCCCGCCCCGAATGCAGATGGCAAGCTATCGAGAAACCACAATCAATCAAGGTGGGGAGGTCCAGCTGGCGTGTCAGGCCAGCGGGGTTCCAACTCCTCTGCTCTCTTGGGTCCTTCCGGACCGCTCTGTCCTGACCTCCGAGGCTAACTCCAGCAATAGAATCAGCATGGATCCAAATGGAACCCTCCATATTTCGTCAATTTTGCCAAGTGAAAGAGGGGCATACCGCTGTGTGGCCTCCAACTCAGCCGGTGCGGCCAGCGCTTCTGTGCGCTTGCATGTGTCGTCGTTGCCTCCGGTGATTCAGCAACCAAGAGAGGAACACATGCTTTTGGCTCCGGGAGGACATCTTTATGCGGACTGCACTGCCAGAGGGGCCCCATTGCCAACCATGAGATGGCGTATCCCCGACGGGGCTCTAATTCGTCCGTCCCAGTTCCTCCACGGGAACCTTTTTGTCCTGCCGAACGGGACCCTGCATATACAAAAGATCGGGCCCAAGGATGTCGGGAGTTACGAGTGCACCTCTTCTAATGCAGTTGGAACTGATAAGAGGATTTTGAGAGTGCAAATTAAAGAGGAGGCCCGAAGAGCTGAAGTGCCAAGTGATACAAAAAACAGGCCACTTTCATCCCCTCCTCTGAAAAACAGATCTTCGCCCCATCCTGGCCTATGGTCAAAGCCGTTTGACTCTGCCAGATTGACCCCTCTCAGTCCCGATCCCCCATCTTCCCCTCATCAGTCCGCTTATGCTGACTCAGCCTCTAAAATCAATAGAACAGCCATCACCTCTCCCTCACAGCCTACTAACTTGACAAAAACGTCCATGTCCACACAGAACAACACACTCACCTCACACACATCTGACAAAGACAGAGCCTCTGTTATTTTACACTCCTTGCCAGTGTCTCCATTCAGCAAAGCCCGAATCGTCTCAACCTCGCCCCCTGTCACATCTGCGTCCTATGGGGAGAATCTGCAGCTCCACTGCTCTGTAACGGGCAACCCAACCCCCATTATCATTTGGAGGACACCCAGCAGAAAACTGGTGGATATGCATTTCAGGTAGGAAGGCAGAGGATGGGCATGACATGATGGAAATAGTATTGCATTGTTATTCTTTCTCACGATATTTTTCATGTCTGTTCAAACTGAAGTTTTGATCGACGTCTGAAGGTGCACCAAAATGGCACGCTGTCTGTGCAGTCTGTGACGGAGCGGGATGTTGGAGACTACCTTTGCATTGCGCGCAACAAAGTCGCTGATGATTATCGCCTCCTGCGCGTGTCCGTGGTTATCAAGCCTGCAAAGATTGAGCCCAAGCAACCTTTCAATCAGATGGTGTCATTTGGAAAGGCGCTGAAGGTACCTTAGCATCGTGGTTCTCAATCTTTTTCAATGATGTAGCCCCAATGAAATATTTTTTTCAGACAAGTATCCCCTAACCAGTACAAAGTTGATGAAATCTACACCCAAATTAGTTTCCACAAATTGCAAGGGATGATATATTAGTGTCAAAGCAAAAAAATCCAGTGATTCGATTAATGACATAAAATGTCCCAGGTGAATGAGGTCAGTAATCCAATCAGTCTAGTCTTAAAACCAATTTACAAACTTCCATGGATTGAGAAACAAGAACTTTATACAATTAGAGTCAGATTATCAGATTTAGGATGCTTAAAATATATTTGGTTGAAGTCAGAAGTGTGAGGCCGACTGATAGCCCGGTCCTGTGAGTGTACAGAGAAATGTTTATTTTCTAGTACATTATGATTTGAAGCATACTTCATTTTGTGCTCCTGCTGAGTTCCTCAGCCTGGCAGTATGCCGCATTGCTTCATCAGTCAGCCTTCATGAGTGACGATGAATATTTAACAGCTATTTAGCGACCTACTAAAAATTAGGTGACGTAAGATCAATGACACCAAATTAATGGAACAAATTTTTCTATCCTTTTTTTAAAATTCTGTTTATATGAATATATGCATTGACTTGTATGACCTGTGAGTCAAGTGGCAGTGTTTCACAAAAGATGTGCCACATGCCTATGAAACTGATTACCTTTTCCAAGGAATTGATTACATTTTAGAACTTTTACAAATATAATTTTGATCGATGCAGGTGGACTGTTTGGCATCAGGATTACCAAACCCAGCAGTCAGTTGGAGTCTACCAGATGGAAGCATGGTGAACAGTGTGTTACAAGGGGAAGCAAGAGCTGGGCGGGGACGCAGGCTTATCGTTTTCAATAATGGAACATTGCTGGTTCCAGCTGTGGGCAGAGGAGAGGAAGGCGAGTACACTTGTTATGCTGAGAATCAAGGAGGTCAAGATACCATGAAGGTAAAGTTAATGCTGAATTTAAAAAAAAACAAAAAAAAACTCACATTTTCAGAAGTACATTTTTACATTTGAAGCTTTTCTTGTTTAAAATATTTCAGGTTCATGTCAAGGTCATGATGTCTCCACCTATCTTCAGTGACGACAACAGTTACCAAGTTATTAAAGTACGTCAGGGGGCTACAGCGGTCATTCGCTGCCAGGCCAGTGGGGATCCCCCACCAAGAGTGACCTGGTTCTCCCCGGTACATCGTGTCATTCCATCCATTTCTGGTTTTTACTCTGGCCGAGTTGCAGTGGCTTCTCCTGGAACTCTGCAAGTGCGTCAAGCCCAGAAGACTGACGCGGGAAACTATACATGCCGAGCCAGCAACTCAGCTGGGGAACGGAGCATGGTAGTAGGCCTCGAGGTGGACGCTCCAAATCGTGCAAACAATGGCTACAGTGATAACAATGGTCGGATAAGACCAATCAATGGAATGAACAAAGCGACAATTAGTCTTAGTCCTTTAACCAGGAGCGATATTGAAAATGGATTCAAAATGCCTGCTAGTGGAATTACAACCCAGCTCGGCCATGTTGTTAGCATCGGTGTAAACAGGGGTGGAAATATGGATTTAAAATCTCGTAACGGTGGAATCTTTAATAGAAATGCACACGGAACTTTGACTAGCATGATGAGAAACGGTCCCACTTCAGTTCGAGAAGCAAGTGACACAAACAATCTCGGGGCAAGGAGCAATGAAGTCGTTACGGAAAAGGCAAAGAGCGGCATTTCTAGGAATGGTGTGTTTGCAAGCAGTCCAACAAACAATGGTGACGGTAGAGCAAGTTGGGTCACAGGCAGCTCAGGAGTGAGCAATGACAAAAACAGGAACAGTGCTGCTAGTAGCACCGCGAGCAAACATGCAAGCGCGGCAACATCAGGCAAGCAGCACATAATGAAAGGACAAAGTATTCTTTTGCCGTGTCCTTCTCATGGATCTTCACGCTTAACCTGGTATTTGCCTGGTAACGGTGTGCTACCGGCCCCTTACTATGGCAGCCGGCTCACGGTGCATCGAAACGGCTCCCTGGAGCTGCGAGACGCTCGGGTGAGCGACAGCGGAACGCTGGTGTGCGTGGCGAGCGCCGACAAAGGAGAGACGAGGATTCGGATAGAGCTGGAAGTCTCCGATCCGCAAGAAGCATCCCGTTCTCTTTCGTCTGCGGCGCCTCGATCAGAAGCAGCGCAACCAGCCTCGCATTTAGGCCGGAGAGTGCCGGAGGCGCCTCATCCCCCGTTTGCTGTTTCTCAAAAAGTGCTGCCACGTGGCCCATCCTCGCTCGCAGCCCCCGATCCGGTCGGTCCTCCGTCACCCGCTGCCATCTCAGCACCGGCGGTAAGCACTCAAACTGCTTCTTTGATGAGCATTACAAATGGAGAGACTCTTCGCCTTCCCTGCTCTGCTTCTGAAGCCCCAAAACACACCCTGGGTTCCCTTTCTTGGACTTTTCCCAGTGGCAAGGTCATTTCCAGGGGGGAAAGCGGGGACTCTGGCCGGTACTTGGTCCAGGAGGATGGTACGCTGGTGATCCAGCGGGCATCCGTGTTTGACCGGGGCACTTACACCTGTAAATCTACACTCCCCGACACTTCCTCGGTTTCGGTTGTCACGGTTCCCGTCATCATCATCGCCTATCCCCCGCGGATAACAACGGGACCCTCTCCCGTGACCTACACACGTCCCGGCGTGGCAGTGGAGTTGCCCTGCCTCACCATAGCAACTCCCCGGGCGATGGTTACCTGGGAAACACCAGACATGACACAGCTGAGGGTGCTGGGCCAGGCTCGTATCTATGGTAACCGTTATCTCAGTCCCCGAGGTTCCCTGGTCATACAGAAGCCCTCGAGTCGGGACACGGGATTTTACAGGTGCACAGCCAAAAATGTAATCGGGGTGGACACCAAGACCACATACCTGCATGTTATTTAATGAGGGACCTCTCTGACTGACTTTATTCAATGTGTCCCTCATGCCCAAAGGAACTGCAAAGATTTGTTGAGATATTGTTGATGTTGAAGACTCCTGTACAATACAGTCTATGCGTGTTTCATTTCAGTCGGTTTCAAGGTTTGTTTATACACACAGAACCTTTTACAAAGTACTAAATGTGCCTTGTCTTTATGATATGACTGAAACTCATTTCAAAATGGTGCTCAAGTTACAATATTTCCGATTTTATGATGTGCAACACTGTGGATCCTTCTTGGTGATTACATATAAATCAATCGGCTTCCATTTGGAATCCAGCCACCGCGGGATTAATTACATTTTGCACACTTTCTAACTCAGTAACTGCCAAATTTAACAATGCAAAAAGCACAAACATGATGCTCTGCTGGTCCAAAATTCTGAACGCGTTGGACACATACTTTGTATTAGTTTTTCATTTGTAATTCAAATAAACTTCATGTAGATGATCTAAAACTTTTCTTTTGTCAAGGATAGCTCATCTTCTCAATTTGATCTTAAAATATAATGCTTTCCTTCGTCTTAGAATTAATGATGAAGTGTGATAAGGTTTAAAGACATTTTTAAAAGATGTGCCAGACAAAGTGTATCTTTGTAATTATTGATGATAAAAATGACGTTATTGCAAGGATAGCAGCTCATAGCAATCTTCTTTTTATTGCTTTCGTTTTAAGTTATTGATCTTGTGAACGCTTTGAGTTTGACGATGCTGTACAACACGCACGCACGCACACAGACATGCACACACATGCACGCACACACACACAAACACAAACATGTGCTATGGCCCACTGGAAGATTTCATCTTGCTCGCCATGCTATTATCAAATGAAACGCTACATTTCTAATGAAAAAAATAGTATTGTATCATATCCTTTAATACATTTTGTATGGCTGTTGGATAAAGTTTTTTTTGTGTGAAGGCCAAAAGCATCCTCGCTTCTGAGAAAAAGAAAACATGTTGATTCTGTCAAACAAAAAAGTCTTATATGTTTTACAGTGTCAATTTATGAATAAAAAGAAAACAAATATATGTCTTGTTGTTTCCTTTGAGTTAATCTTAGGAAGATATCTTGTTCATTTCCAAGTCAGCTGTCGAAGCAGGAGCGCAACACATGATGATGACATCATACCTTTGGACTGGAAACTGCAATAAAACTCTCATGAGCTTGCTGTGCCAACGGCAAGCCGCGCAACGCCTCTTTGTCTGTCCTCACATCCCCACCAACTATCTCCAATTCAAATTACACCAAGATGACCCAATTAATGATCAACCGATTTTAACGAGATTACTAAACACACATAAACACCATTTTAACAATAACATCATCGATGTTATTGAGATGAGTCATGTAAACAACATGTCTGTTGGCGCAACAGCGAGTCTGTTAATTGAAAGCATTAGCATCTACCACCCAGTTGTAAGCATATTTCACTTTTTTTTCATATTTTAAATGAATTCCTCATGGTTTCCTAATCGCTTTCACCGTGGCCCACCAACGTAATGGCTCCTGCCTATGCTCGAAGTCGGTGAACAAATCATTGCCTTCAGAGGGACACATCACAACACAATGACAGTTGGTACAAACTTGTTATTGACAGTCATGACAAGCGAGTGTGTCAATCCATTAAAGTGTGTGTGAGTATTATTTGAGACCTCACAGCTTGGGAAATAACTTTCTTTCATTTAAGTTCTTGTTTCAGCCACTGTATACAGGATACTCAACGCCGATTCAATTTAATTATTATTTAAGACCGAAATCAGAAAATCAAACTGTTGACTACTGATATTCAAACATTTTAGAGCAATGATGAATCAAATCTAATCGATTATCAAATTAATTGATATTTATTGATAGTTGATTCATTATTTAGATTTTTTTTTTTTATTTTAAAAAATCCCCCAATACTTGGAATTCCACATTCGCATTAATAAATATTCTCTACTTTTTTGTTGTCCTGCTACAGAGGTCCAAACTGCCATAACAAAAAAGATTTAAAGAAAAAAAAAAAATATGATCTCATTCTTATTTTATTCTGAGGACAAAGATGTCAGCAAGAAATGTTCGTCAAATACGGGGCGGTTCTAAGTGTGGTGAACTATTCCCCTATCGGTTGATCGAATTGCGAGTGCAGACACCAACTACAGTATGTAAGCCCAAACAAGAATTCTACCGGAATGATGGGTGGAGGAACTGTTTATTATTTTGGTGTTCAAACATACTCGGACTTGAGATTTTACCTTAGACTTAAGGAATGAATTTGATCTCACAGTATTACAGAAAATGTACGGACCTGCCACATCAAGCAAAATTGACCATAGGCCATAACATGCAAACGCTTGGCTTATGTTATTCTTTAATAATAATAAAAATAACACACTTGCAAAAATGATTATACTCAAGAGCAACATTTACACCGACGTAAAGCATGTTGTCATACTTTACAGCCACATCTGTTCACATTTTACCCCGTACATTAATGACAGCTTCACCATTCCAACTATTTCAAAGACGGTTTCCAAAGAAACACAAATGACCGATCATCTCATGTTTCTAGGAGAACTAACATTTGTGTATTTAAATGGAAACCAGGCTATCCTGCTAGTGTTTTTTTTTTTTTTTTTAACTGAGCTTTGCTGCTCCGACAAGCAATGTTATTTCCGATTGCATTGAAACAAGCTCATAACCGTGGATGAATTGTTTCCAAATACATTTTACTACTGATCTCCTGCTATAATTGCTATCAGTGGTCATAATGAGCGCATTTCCCATTGAGATGTCTCCGATTCTTTTAATGTTCATTTGCAAACCGATACATTTTCCTTAACGTCTCATTAACTCACACCAGCAGAAATGAGCGCTTGCCGGGGGTTTTCCACTTCATTTTCTCATGTGTCGACAAGAAATTGACCATAATAAAAAGGGCTATCTTCCAATGGGAAAAAAAATAAATAAAATACTATTGAATTTACAGAAATGCACGTGCCCATCAACAACCATGTATAGTATTGATTAAAAAAAGCATTCATCAAGATGGATGACCTCTAAATAGCTACACAGAAACTACTGTGACAATTTTACAAATGACAAATAAGGGTAAAGCACCCTAGCTAAACAGCTAATGTCAAATCAACGTAGCAAAAAAGACACGGGGCCCGCTGAATAGAATGTTCACACAACACACATTCCACAGATGTGACCTGTGTGACACAGAGTGCCAAACGTGCGTTGGCCTGTTCAGCCACAGGTCGTCGCCTATTCCAGCGGAGCAGATGGGAGGATGAACTCCGTGGCCATCCTTGACCGACGGTGGCCCTTACCATATTCAACCAATCGATTTCTGCCTGCCCTTCAAAAAGTCTCATTTGAAAGGAACCATTCATTCGCCGTGCGGCGTCTGAAATGGAGCAGAATCAGAACGATCAAACATTCAATTTGCTTGTGCTTTAATGATACAAGGAGCATTCATTAAATTTCAACTGGCTCGAACTTGAACCTTTAGTATTAGACAAAAAGAAATGCCTCAAAGTGGCAAAAAAGGACAACACCAGCCAGCCTTTCCCTATTCTTCCTTCCAGTATCGACTATATTCAATTTAAGTTTGCAAGGTTTGTTCAAGGAGTTCGGTAAAATGCAAAGAATGAAGATAGCTGCAACAAAGTGCTTTGAGTATCATTCATGTATGTCACCAGTTATCTGGTAAAAAAAAAAAAAAAAAAAAACTGATAATAAAAGAACTGTTCCAGAATTATAGATTTTGTCAGCTTGTTTTGAAGGCCTAATGCTCCATGTAAAAGGACAAGGTTTGATAAAAGCTGTACTGGATGAAAGCCTTGTAAAAAGATATAGGAGCATGCAAATGTAGTTAACGCATAAAGAAATCCCAATTATCGCAAGCAAATTATTTAGCAGATGGGAAAAAAATGACAGCAATCTCTCAGTAGATAAAAGGAAAAGACAATATTATACAATTATAAAATATCAATCAATCCTGTCTCTTTCAAATACATCAAATTGATCAACATTCGAAATACACCTGAATTGAAAATAACCCAATTTAGGGTCAAAAGGCAGTTGCAACAATATTTAGGTCAGTTTGGCTCGACTTTCTGGGTTGTTTTGCATAAATATATATATCTAAAACAACCTAGAAAAGAAGGTCAAATTGACCCGATAATTGGTGGAATCTTCTTTTGGCCCTGAATTGGGTTATATTTGACTGATTTTCGAATGTAAAGTGTCCTCCTTTGGGATCACTTACTTTAAAAAAGGTTGGGTTACAAGTACTCAAATGGTGGGTCGAAAAAGGACTGACTAAATGTTTGGACAATATTAAAAACTGCTTGCTTTATACTAAAAAACGAAAGAAAATTGGGCCAAAGTGAGCCAAATATCGGGTCTGTACTTATTTTTGACCAACTGATTTTCAGACTGGAATGTGTCCTTTGGATTATACACCCCTTAAAATGGTTGGATTAGAAATAACCCAATTATGGGTTAAAATAAAAAAAAAGGACCGACCCAATATTTGATCAAAACAAATCATTACCTTCATTTATAATAAGGGATTCTAGAGATTGACAGATAGGAGGCAAATGACAGCTTGGGTTGAACCAAATTTGAACAAAATTCAGTATAAAATTATTATTAAAATTATTTTTCGACCATATAACATTTTAAAGGATTTTGCATGGATGCTACTGATTAACATAGTGTTTTATAATTTCAAAAGATAACATGCTTGCCACGATTAAACAAAGCCATTAATTCTGTCATTCATCCTTTTTTTTTTTTTTTTTATTCAGCTCCAAGTGATATGGTTTCCCCATCTGTGCAAAAGAAGAAAGCTTGGATTCAAGGCTGCCCTGTCAGCAGCTCGCCCTTTCAACGCACATACTTCACACAGTGATATCACCCCTCTCAAACCGGCTGTGTTTACACTCACGCTTAAACCCATCATCAATGCCTGTTAGTGTGATATGCATCAGTCCACAGTCTCGCTACATCAAACTCATAGAATGAAGAGGACTGTACTCTACAGGAAGATTAAAAGGAGAGAGAAAAAAAAAAGTCTGTTCTGGCCTCATTTGGTTATTTGACCCAGTTTTACAGAGTAACTTGCTTTTCAGCGACTGAATTGATATTTAAACCAGTTACGCATGCCTTGTTGGTATTCTTGAATGTGACACGATAATACCCCCTAAAAATTATAATAGATGATTTCATCTAGCAGCCCATAATAGGCCCCAATCCAGCACTCAATTTTTCATTCATGCAACAGCTAGTTTGCGTGCAATGCATGTAAAATACAAAATACTCACATACACTTTTCCAGAATGCTAAATGTTTGGAGACTCACCGGATAGCGATACAAAAATTGTTATTTGTCCAATATTGACAATGAGGCATTATTTAAATTGAAAAATCTCAAAACCCCTTATAACTTATTTTGGGGCTAATTTTTTTCTGCAGGACCAATAATAAGGAAAAAAAAAAACAAACTTAGGAGTTCAACATGGTTCACGACTGTCTTAAAATGAATTCAGCAGAGAGTCAGTGACCTCACCACCGCGCATCATATTTTACACCGGGGAGACAACCGGTCACTGCTGAGAGCACACTCAGATGGGTGTGTTATGGCGCATGGAGAGGGTCAGCTGTGTGTGTGTTACGGCGTTGCCACGGAGACCGAGAAGTACCTGCCTGTGAAGTTTAAGCTCCAACCGAGGCGTTCAATCAGTCACAACATCACGATGCTCCTCCGTTGATTCGCCGCTAGATCACGTCATTAGACTAAAAGATTATAAATCTTATCAGTCAGTGCCAATGTGGAAGGGAGCAAATAAATGCATCAGCCCAGTCTGGATGCTAATGTCTCTGGTATTCATGCAAAATGATTGCCCCGAGACAAAGTTAAAAGTGACAGCAGTCACGGCAAAGGGCCTCAGTCTGATTAACAAACCTCAGGCACAACTTGCATTCTTTGCTGTCAAGCCAATTCGATGACTACTCTCGCTGACATCAGACCTTCAAATTAACATAATAAAGAGGCTTAGAGCAACGAACCTAGACGTTTTTGCAACGTTTCATCTACGGGGCGGCATGTTGGAACATCTTCTCTAGCTTATAAAAAAATCAGGGAGCTAGGATTTCAGAGGTTCTGTTCAAAACTGGACTGGAAAAAAAGTCAACCAAGTTAGGTAAATCCACGTATAAATAGGTTCAATAAAAATATCTTCCTCAAAGATCCAATAAGATATCTATCCATACATCTATCTATATCCGTCAAATAACTTCTATTTGCAAGCATTTACGAATGAAAACATGATGCCGTTTAGAACATCTACCTGTTTTGACAATCTTTGGACCACTGGTCTAGATCAAGCATGGGCACACTTTTTGACTCGATGGCCACAAAGGGTTCTAAAATTTGACAATAGGGCTGGCCCAGGAGCAGATGAATGTGGGTTTTTTTTATAAGCGAAAAAAGGTGGAAGATATGAAGACATGGGCTTTAAAGGGACACTGTGTACGATTTAGACTGCTTTTCATTAAAAAGGAGTAAATTAAATTATTCTAAATGTCAAAAACTTGCAAATAATGTGCCATGTGGTGGAACTTAACTAATGCAGTGTGTCTAATTATTTGGACAATGTAAAAACAATTTCTATTCAAACACATAAACAGATAACAAATAAATGGTAGCGTGCGCAGCTATCCTTTCATGCATGCATTTACATGGAATGGGGTTACATTTGGTTTGCCCGAATTCGACGTGTTGAATATTTTACACAGAAAACGTCAGCGCAATTTGTTGCCGTGTTTCGCTGGTTTTAGGTATTGCTAAGATTTATTGAGTGTCTACTGTGCAGGGAGTGTCGGACAGATGGTGAGTGATGCTCTAATGTCAGGGCAGTCACCGCTCTCAGGAGGAGGAAAAAAAAATGACTCATGGGCTACATTAGTGGATGGCCTACATTAAGTGGAACCTGGACCACTAGGCCGGAAGACAACACGCAGGCATGCGATCCAAAGATGTGCAATCATAAAAAAATACAAATTTACAGCATTCCACGGAGGGATGAGAAATTGACGGGAAGATTTAGAAGTGGCTAGCTTGAGCTGTGAGAATTGACATTCTTTTAAAATTTGAAATATACTATGACTGCTGAGATAGGGAGCAACAAAAGAGCCTTTCCGGACGACAAAGCTAGCGTGGATTAACCATTCAAGTGGTGCTCACGGAGGACAAAGATTTCCGCAAGAGCGGAGCTGCTGCAAAGATAGCACCAAGCATGAACCCCTTTATCACAAAACGAGGGACCATTCACAATGATGGGATTTGTATTCCCGGAGACTTCCTCTCTTAAGTTCACCACCATGTGATATGTCCCGTGAGAGCTGAGGACACTACGGCTAATGCGAGCTATCTCTTTTAAAAGAAAGCATGAAAGAAGAAGAAATCACTGATATTATTATCTCTTCACACAACGGCTACGTTTAATGCAGTCAATATTCGGGTTACGGTCGGGTCATGTCAAAATTCTGGGTTATAGGCTTTCAAGTTGCGGGTTTGCCGCAATCTTGGGTTAGTTAGCGCATGCACAGAACATGAACCAATGACCCATTCAAAGGGGATAACCCAAATATGTTTCTATGGACACATATTTGGGTTAGAAAAGGGGTAACTCCGTTGTCTTATTCTGGCTTTTAAAAACCTGAATACCACCTTATTCTGGTAATCACGCCTTACATGGCATCTAACGTGCCAGCTGTCTTCCCTGAAATGGTTGCCAGCCAGTCGCAGGGCACACAAAGACAAATAACCAATCAAAATCACACCAAAGGACAATTTACAGTGTCCACAAAACCTTCCGTGCTTGTTTTTTGGAATGTATGAGGAAGCCAGATTGCCCACGCGGGCACAGGGAGAACATGCAAACACTGCACAGGAAGGCCCGAGCTGGAATTGAACCTCTGGACTGCATGGGAACTTGGGAACTTTGAACTGTGAGGCGGACCTGCTAACCACTCTTCCACCTTATTGCCAATATTCAAGTTTTAAAATGGTTATTGACAGCATATAAACATAGTTATTGCTAATTGGGAACGAGGGCAAACATCACACGCTGATGACCACGATCAAAGGGACCAACAATTGCCTAATGCAAAATCTACCTTGCCTCTCAGCCCCAGTCAGCCGAGATAGTCTCCACCTCACCTTGAGGACAAGCACCATACAAAATGGATGTCGTGAAGTTTGCATGGAAAATTCTGACTAAAATAATTAATGTATTCACGAGAGCACTTCACATTTGGGTTAAAGCGGTGCATTTTTCGAAAAAGTTAACATGCCTTTTCACCACAGCACCATCTGCCTCTGGGGCTGTGGGAAATCCAATCTGCAACCTTCTAATTTGTAGCTGTCCGTTTCCTGGGGGTGGAAATTGCGGAGTAACTCAAGATATAAGTATAGTGGAAACAACGACAGCCCCGAACCATAATGAACAAGAATTCTAGTTTACCATCGTGAAATATAGTCGAGCTTCTGTTAAGAGACAGTAACACAACCTCTAGGTCCAGCAATAATTAATCATAGTTGATTGCCACATCTGACTCAAAGAAATCATCAGGAAATGCCTGCGAGCAAAAAGTTGAAGGTCATTCTGATGATGGAGACCATGCGTACGTGTAAGGCCGGGCTTTGCGTCCCTTATAAAATACAGAAGCACGAAAGATGCACCCGCGACCATGACTAACATCTTGCCAACTATGAGGCAGAGTGCTGGATTAAATATGTAGACGGCATCTTGGATTGACGCTTTGCACAGATGTTTTCATGAGAAAATTCTGCTGTTTATATAATCTTAAAGTCCAAAGTGGTAGTTATTTAGCTGCTGCTGGTGCTGAAGTGGATTTGTCAATTTATGTGATTGGAAAAAAAACATTGACTTTTTAAAATGATTAGTTTCCTGGAACTACAGTCCAGTGAAACGTATTAGGGGAATGACACATCAATCCATCTTATAATGTCAAGTCTTAATGGGAATAAAAGACGAAAAAAACATATGCACGCGCGTGTTGCGCGTTTGCTCCGCCTCAAATACATCGAAAGCGCGTCCCAAGGTATTGACACAGATGCACACGCTACAGGTGGCGGAGATAATGACTCATGACAACAATCCTGCAGCAGGTGAGCTTGCCAGAAGTGAATTAGGATGGGAAAGATTAGGAGTGGATAACAGGATTTGAGGAGTGCATAAAGGAATGCATGACGAGATAGACAAGTATGAAGGAGGATAGCAGGGAAAAGAAAAAAAGCAATAAATCGGCAGATGCAAGAGTGCTATATGTGAAACAATGGCGGCTGATTTATGGGACTCCTCTGGAGAGTTGAATAAAAAAAATCTTGTTGGAGCAATGTGAATGGAACGGTGATGGATGTAGACAACTGGATAGTGCGATGACCTCAGAGCAGAGAAA
The DNA here is from genome assembly GCF_059441005.1 of Hippichthys cyanospilos. Taxonomy (NCBI): domain Eukaryota; kingdom Metazoa; phylum Chordata; class Actinopteri; order Syngnathiformes; family Syngnathidae; genus Hippichthys; species Hippichthys cyanospilos. Next base: position 17,582,787 of record NC_142373.1, on the reverse strand, counting down.
GGAGGAGTATAATATTAAAAATTGTCAAGGCTCTCCAGCCAATTAAGTTAACCTTTGGGATGAGGATGAAAACAAAAGACAGGACTGAGACAGTATAACAAAAATGGGGAAGATTAGCTTTAGATGGATGGATGGATGGATAGATAGATGGATAGATGGATGGATGGATAGATGGATAGATGGATAGATAGATGGATAGATAGATGGCTAGATAGATAGATTGATACCAGCAATCTGAACATCATTTTTTCCAAAAATGATCCATTTTTTTCCTTGATTTTATTTGTCATGGGGGATTTAGGGTTGTTTGAAGTGCTCGTTCCAATTTTTTTTTGTTTTGCAAATTCCACAAAGATGGCATCAGTTGTTGTATCGCCGCTTAATTGTCCCACCTCAGAACCAAATGGGACTCACTTGCACACAAGAAGATCCAAACTAAAGCTGTTTAATCACAAAAAGCTGATCGATCCCGGCCCAAACAATCATGATGCAGACCAAGAAGGGAACAAAGAAAACCAGAATACCGTATTTTTCCGTATTTTACCGTAAGGCGCACTGGATTAAGGCGCACCCCCAATTAATGACATATTTTAAAACTTTTTCCATATTTAAGGTGCACCGGATTATGAGGCGCACCCTCAAATAATGACATATTTTAAAACTTTTTCAATCACAATGTAGCAATACTCAAAGTAGTAACAATAATAACTCAAATAACTCTAAACTCTCAATAACATAATAACTCAATGTCAATATGAGCAACCTTGCTCAACTGTAAACACACTAAAGAAACTGGTAAAGCTTACTTTACCACTTCATTCCCCATCTACCAATCCCAATCTCACTTTTGATCCATATATAAGGCGCGCCTGTTTATAAGGCACACCATCAGCTTTTTACAAAAATTAAGGCTTTTAGGTGCGCCTTATAGTGCGGAAAACACGGTAATCAAAGTTGCTCTGATAAAAGATAAGCCTTACTCAGAGCAACAATAGAAAACGTTCCATGGAGTCTAACAGTTTTGAACGAGAGTCCGCTTACGTCACAGTAACGTCTAACGCCGAGAATTTGATGTCAGATTCTTCCTGAACTAAAGTCTCGCATTATGACGGTATTTTTTTCGAAAGGAATTCGATCCCGGAGGTTCATAGCAGTGTTGCGAATTGAACAGGGGCGATGACAGAGTAAGAGCACGGCGGCAGACCAGAAGCTGCACAAGCTAAAGTGAGGGATCCGCACACATCTGTTTCACGTCAGAGACAGGTTAAAGGCTGATAGCAGGACCTGGAGACTTTTGAAGGGGGAAAACGAAGCCCACAAAAGAGGAAGGCAGCTGAGGCAGTGTGGAAAACATTACATAGATAGAAGCGCCTAATTAGAGGAGACGGGCATTATGGGCTGCAAAAAGGTAATGGTGTCTTGTAAAGTTTGCGTCTCAGATCAGACAGAGGCTACGCCGCACACACAGATAAGCTAAAGACTCCAAAACGATTAACCACCAGGAGTACTCAGCATATGAAGCTGTGACGCGGCCTTTTCTTTTATATAGACGTCCTTGCGCTTTTACCGACCCAAATCTGTCCGACTACGAGCAAACTTCCATTTGTCTACAAGCACAAACTTTTGGAAGTAAATATCATGGAGTTGCTCTTAGACACGATTAATGCTGAACCTACACTCAGGGTCATTTGTGTGGCTTGTAGATACGCCGATGGCACTCGCATTTAAAAAAGAAGGGGAAGATTTTAAAAATGAATCCCAAAAAATGACTGCCTGAATAGTGGGGGAGGCATGAGGCGATGCTGCGTTTTTTCTGCTTAGCCAAACCTTTAACCTGGATAAAGGCTGTAAAAAAGTAGTTAACGGTTGAATGTTTTTTTTATATTGCTTTTTCCTTGTGTAAACGTTAAAAAAAAGATTTCAGTTTTAGGTATACTCATTTATGGTTGGCGTGGAAAGTGTGTGTGTGTGTGTGTGTGTGGGGGGGGGGGTGGTGCGAAATGTTTTCTCTCTTTGCAAGATATAACTGAGACGGTATTCGGTATGAAAGTCGAAAATGTGCTGTCACTATGAAATATTTTTAGAATTGATTATTCTATCCCCCTCAATTGGCTGGCAACAAGTTCAGGGTGTCTCTCGCCTAGTGCTCAAAGTCAGCTGGGATAGGTACCAGCACACCTGCTACCTACAGGATGGATGGAAATATTATTCTATCAGTTACAGTGATTCCTTAAATAAATTACACCATCTTTCTTTTTACAAAAAAAAAAAAATTAAGGCCAAAAGTATGGGTGCAACCATTAAACGGTAACACACACCTCACACACATATATATACATATACATATACATATATACATATACATATACACATATATATACATATATATATATATATATATATATATTTTTTTTTTTTTTTTCCCCTACACCACTGGAGGAAGATTGATCAATCTGCCACTTCAGCAGAGTCTTGACACACAGATATGCATTTTATACCTGCCGTATTTTTTTTTTTTTTACCATAGCGGTAACATGGAAAATACCAAAATTTAATCAAATAACCAGACAAACTTTTTACATTCGATCACATTACAAAAAATAAAATCCTTGAGTACTGCCTGTATTTTTATTTTTTGCTATTGTTGGATGAAAAAAACAACTAAAAAAAAAACAGTTGAGCAATATCTCAGAGCAATATTCATAATTTTCTCCCATTTCCTGCAATAAACATTCCTCAATTCTTTTAAATGAATCTCTGCTTTGAATATTACATAAAAGCACGTGACTCTATCTCTCGATGCTGAAACAGGCAGAAAAAAAGTGTGGAAGCTAATTTATCACACCTAGGGGTCTGGCAAACACTCAAATCAGCGCACATTCCATTTTGTTGTGTAATATGAGCTGCTTAAGTGAGGACTCGAGTAACGTTGAATCCCCTTCCTGATTAAACACAAGTCAGTCGCTTGTTTCCCTATGATTTCTCCAGAAGATTAAATTTGTAGGACTCTGACAGCACAGCTGCGCCGTCTTAATTCTTTATCGCGGTGAAAATTAGGTTTCGTGCGATCGCTAAAAGGTTTGAGACAGCACAAAAGGTGCCGAGCGGGGGAAACAAAGGAGGAGGAGGAGGAGGAGGAGAAAGGTTTTCCACTACGCGGTCGTAGGTCTTTTCACGCGGCCGATGTTTTTATGAGTTAATCGAACCATTTGGAACACCTGTGGTGCTCAAGATTGAGGGAATCGAGCTTCGGGTTTGACCTAAATCCAACCCCAAAACCTAATCCCAACCCTGGATCCTAAACCATAACACCAGTTTCAAGCCTAAATCCTAACTCCAAAGTCCTGACCCCGACTCATAAGACTTTGCTTCAAATCCTAAATCCTTTGTCGCCCTTCTTAGCGGCACGGCGGAGAGGAAAGAAAACCATTTGGATTATTTATTGCCCGAGGAAAAAACATCAATACAGTTCCGTTTGTTTATCCTAAATGAAAAGATTCCCTTACAATGTGTCTATATTGAATATATTGATCAATGACATCAGCTAGTGGTTTAGCCATCAGTATTGTTTTAAAATATCGATTTTAGCTCATCCGTCTGATCCTGTAAAAACAAAACGAATCACTTCATTTTGCAGTGGTTCCCTGGCCTGCGAACACTTTTGACTGCATCATATTTATACGCTTAGCTCTGAGCTCCATTTTGCTGAGAAAGCTTATGTATAAGTGGGATTACCATTTTCTGTTTAGGTAGAACTTTACTCTGCAGAGAGTTATTAAATTAAACAAGTATTGAAAGTGGCCTCAAGAGTGGAAATATTTCCGGCACTTCATTAAATATGTATCTGGTTGCAGAGACAGAAAGGTTTCGTTCAAATGGTCACAATATTAGGTACACTTGCTTTTGAGGTTGAATAATTGAGATGTATAAACAATTCGGTTTTTGCAAGGATAAAGCTCAATTTTGACACTGCTTAGAAATATGACATTTTACTCTCATGCTTGTAATTTTGCAGAATTCAGAAGGATAGAATTCTATGGCATGATGTGGAATGATAGTGAATAACATTGAATGACCTTGAATTTGCTGAATGTGTACTTTTTTTATTGAGGCTTTAGGAAATTTCTGAAATGTGTGGATTTTAATAGTAAAAGAAGATATTTAGACATAATCAAGTCCTGACAGTTTGATTGCATCGAACAATGTTGAAGGAGGAGTGAATAATTTTGGTGCTGAAAAGTTGGGAAATTCAATCAAGATTCGACAAGAATTGAATGAGAAAAGTGAGGACTTCATTGAGGATGAATGGAGAGTTTTTGGGTGACATTTTTGAGAAACCCGCGAATTTTATGGATCTGAATGATAGAAAATGGATTTAATTATTCTGATATGGTGAGGTTGGAAACGTTTGAATCTATCATGTAATGTTAAAGGAGTGAATATTTTTTGAGGTGATAAATTGGGAATTTTTCATGCGCAAAATATAATTGTTCAAAATTGTTGCCAAGCTGAATGGAATGAATTGAATGTTTTGAATTTCCAATTGGAACAATGCATACATGTTGAATGTTGCACGTGTCATTAAAATGAATGGTTTAAAAAAATTAAATTAGATTTTTGGTCATATTGGGTGAAAAGTTTTGAATTTTGAAAAGAAAAAACGATTTTGGGAGGGCTCTAATTAACAAATGAAAAGGATTGATTAATCCGAACATAATCAATTTAGAACATTTTTTAATTGTTAAGTCATGTTGAAGGAGGAGTGAATAATTTGGGGGGTGAAAAATAGTGAATTTTTGGATGCGCAAAATGTTGGCTCATGTAAAATTGTTCTTTGATGAATGGAACGAGCTGACTGTTTTCAATTCAAAATTGGAAGGATGAAACGTGTAATGCTGAAGGCCATTGAAATAACATAAAATAAAGAGTTAGGAACGAAAAAACGAACAAAACAATTGCGAGGAATCATAATGAAGCTAATGGCATAATAAGATGTTAATAACATTCCAGCAGCCTTCATGCAGTTACAATTTTGTAAAACTCTGCAACAGGATGGCTGTGCTGTATCCATGGTAACCAAGTCATGGATCCAAACCACCGCATGCTTCTTTTGTCCAGCATTTTGCTGAGAAGTCAACAGTGATTGAAAAGTGGGGCCTTTGTATGTTTAGAATTTGCCTCCGCTCTTGCATGAATTTACAAGCGCTAAAGAGACACGGCGGTGTGGACGTAGTCATGCGTCCTTAATGATCTGTGCGCATGTCAGCGTGATGCGGTGCACAAGGAGATTCATCTGGGCAAATCAACGCAAGTGTGTGTACTTGTACGTGGATGACAGGCTGCCGGCGGCGCAGGCAACACCATCAGAAATTTAACAAGATGGCGTTGTGAGTCAGCAAACCGGAGGGGATCTGAGTCAACTCGCGACTGGTGCTCGGTGTCGCTTGTGCGCTTGTGTGCGTTGTCCGTGCGGCTGTGCGAGAGCCAAGTGATGGCGTGTGTGCGAGAGGGGCCGCGGGTTCCGCGTCGGACATGTGAACATGTGAAATGGCAAAGGGTGACGGTGAGGATGACGATGATGTGCAAGAGGATGTGTTAAATGGTCACCTGAGTTTATTTCGTGTCAGAATCAGGACCCACCGCTAGGGGGTGTGCTACAGGCTCAATGTTAAAGGGAGACCTTTTTCATATACGATAAATGGTTATTATTTTGCCTTTACAGCAATCGATTCCATAAATAATTACTCCTGTATAATCAATACCTTTAAAATCACATTTTGCCACTTGCCAATCACAGCTTAGCTTGCAAATGTCACATGACCAAACCCAGACTACATGTGAGCCTCGATTGGTCGTTACCCGAGCTCTGAGGCACTGTGATGTCATTTTTGGTCCAGCGCAAGCGGCAAGATGTGTTTTAAAAGTTGTAATTGTACATAAAAAATAAAGTTGTGGAATAGATAGTGGCCAAAATATTGTATAATATCATAAAACATATGATGCAAATATAATTTTTACTGATTAAAATGCCTTAATATGTAAAACATTAAACATCACATTAGTATTTTTGTAGAATTAAAGTCAGAATTAAATATTTTATTGTATCATACTACAAGAGGAGCAACCAACACACGTATTGAGTGCCGTAAAGAATACTGATACCTTGAAATACTTATTATTATTTTACTGATACTTATGATCAACAGTCCCCTATACTTACTCTTTTAAGATTGGCTTCATTTGGGCAATCAACTTTTGTTAGCAAATACAGTTGTTGTAGGTTATAAGGGTTAAATACAGCTTGTGAGTTTTAGCAGTCATGAAAGATGAAAGCAAAGCAAAAAAAAAAAAAGGGAAATGAATGAAAAGAAGAGTGGCATTTATCGATATGGACTGTCTATCGCGCTCTCTATAGCCCAAGTGGATTAGCTAGTTTGAGAGTGAGGGGTGGAGGGAACGTGACCCCTAAATGTAAACAGAGTCAGAAGAGCAAGGAGAGGAATTATCCCCTGAAGCCCTTGGTACATATTTGGACAGACAAACAGAGGCATTTGCCCGCCAACTCCGCTGACCAAACTCTGTCGGCCTCGAGTGACTGAAGCCTATTTCAATATGCTACACACAGAACATACAGGGTCTCAAAACATGTTAAGGGATTTTGCTTGCTGTCGGTTTTAATATGACTCTGTCATTCTCGCATTTTCAGCATGATCGCCGTGTAGCTGATGCTGAAATGAGACGTCGAGTAATCCGAGTACCTCAGATTAGAAAAGAAAAGTTTAAGGAATTTTTTATTGGCCCGGGGACCTGTTTTTTAGTGTACATGTCAGAAGATAGATAAAGACAAATCTCAGAAACAATTGCTTGACGACTCATTCTCCTCCAACTGTTGCTGCCGACTATCGAACTACACAACATTGTTTTGAAATTACATTCAGTCAACAATTCAGAGTGCTGAAAATGATTGAAATGCTGACATTGGCATACAACACCTGTTGCCAGTGTTTACCTGTTGCTTGGGCTTCGTTATATCTGCGTCTCGCATACATTAGCGGCTTCACACTTTAATACTGACAATCGCCGTTCCTACTCATCACAATTTAACAATTGGAAACATGTTACTCGTTTTTCTGTGTTTATGGTTGTTTTTTAGCAATTGAAATATATAATTTTCTTGAAATCAAATATTGTATTTGTAACATTCGATTACAATTTTCTGTTGGCTATTCCAATACTTAAATGATTTGATGTATGCATAAGGAGCCCTTTAGATAAGCTATTATTGACATAAACAGTGACCACTTCCACAGCGACGGAGCCCCTCTTGCACAGATCCGCCGGCCTGCACTGGCAGGTGCTTGATTAATTTTGGTCAAAAGCTGGGTCAAAAAATGGCTGGTACTAAGTCAATCAAGTACTAAATCATTGAAAGATTGAGGTAGTTTTAAATGAATCATTTTAAACGATAAATACCCACTAAAGTAATACAATATTTTAGAGAAATAAGGACGGAAGTAATGAATAACTTTAGTACCTGGGGTTAAATGTCTGAACTCATCAAAAAGTAAACATTTTAGACCATCAATTAGCTAACCCTCACACTTGGAAGAATAATGGATGGATGGATGTGTTGAAATGGCCTACGCGCATAGCTATGCCATGTGTTTACTTCATCTTGAAAAAGAGACAACCTGGTTTTGCCATTAGGCATTTCCCCCACAACGTGGGAATGTCCTAAATGATGAGACGAGAAAACAAAGACAAGTCACGTCCAGGCTCTTCACACAAAACAACCAAAACATTTGAAAACCATACTCCGATTCATATATCAGCTGTTCCAATTCAAATTTCACCCGCTTAAATATTGTGTAGACAAAGACCATCGTCACTATCCAAAGTCTGGCAAATTACAAGTGGCGATTTCCTTCATCGAGAGTGTAAATCTACGAGATAAAGTGACAAGAATGAATGCTCTGTTAACTTTGTTAAGTGCCGCTTTGGGGCTGAGAGAGTTGAAAGGCAAAAATGCCTGTTGGCAGACGTTGAAAAGTTACCTCGCATAATCACCACTTTATTCTTGGCTCAAAATGAAAGGTTTTTAAATCAAAACGTGCCATTTAGGTGGGCAGATTTAAAAAAAAAAAAAAGGGCTCCTTCCTGAGCTGACTCACCCACGGTATTTATATTGTTGGCATTTTAAGATATTAAATAAAAGGCATCCTCATGAAATATTCCAAAAACATTTAGGTCATGTTCAGTAAAAACTCTGATTTCTGCTTTTTTTTTTTTTTTTTTTTTTTTTATGCTCCAGAGCAGCTACAATAAACCTGTCTAAATCGTTTCTGTTGTACATGGTGTCCCTAAAATAGGGACAACATGGCTTTTTGAAAATCATCAATATGATTACCAATATTTGTGATGTAAAGCTCGATTTGCAATTTGCTTTTTCTTTGTGGGAAATGATTTAAAAATATGTAGCCTAGTAAACATTTGACCATTTTAAATTGCAAATTGAGAGGGTATACAACATAATGGAAATCACAGATGCAACTCAATTGAAAATGAATGAAAGTAAGTTACTCTGTCATTTTTTTGATGAATTACAGTTTTTTTAATTTCTCACAGCCAGCATTATAGCTGTGAAGTGTTTTTGATAAATCACCATCCATTTGTGTTTCCTGTGCTCTCCAACAAATTGAGTGCACACTGGGGAAGCAAGGCAGCAGGTGTTTGCCATCATCTGTTGGTGGTCCAGTCATTTTATGAAACCCAAAGTGAGAAAACCAATGTCAACTTTGTGACTGTGGACAGATGCTCAATTTCCATTAATTGCAGCAAACAAGCTCAGTGACCCATGTGAATGGACCTAAGCGCAAATCCTTTGGAGTGTATTCTGGAGCGCAAAAAAAAAACAAAAAACAGGCAAATGTATAAGAGGAACTAATATAAAAAGAAGTTTGTCTTCTTGCATGATAATAAGAGCTGGGTCTTACAGTATATGAGTCTCAATTTGTCACGTAAAAACATTATGACAACCCATATTGGGATATCTTTATATTATTCTGCTTGGTTGAGTTTATTTAATAATTACTGTATTTTCTGCACTTAGCCTTAATTTTTTTTTAAAAAGCTGATGGTGCGCCTTATAATCAGGTGCGCCTTATATATGGATCAATATTGAGATTCGTAGATGGGGAATGAAGTGATAAAGTAAGCTTTACCTGTTTCTTTTGTGTGTTTACAGTTGAAGAAGGTTGCTCATATTGACAGTGAGTTATTATGCTATTGACAGTTTAGAGTTATTATTGTTATTACTTTGAGTATTACTATATTGTGATTAAAAACGTTTTAAAATATGTAATTAATTGAGGGTGCGCCTTATAATCCGGCGTGCCTTATAGTGCGGAAAATACAGTAACTCATGTCAATTGATGAAATGAGTCATTGTAAAAAGTGTTTGGTTTTTTTTCGTAATTTTCCGTTGCCTTGTGAAGCTTTTTGATGTCTTCATCATTTCTCTTCGGTGAGCCGGCGTTCCTGTTTATTGAGCGTCTGCTTTTGTTCTTCTGTTTTATAACTTTGGATGGTTGCACAATGCAAATAAATGCGCAAATACCTTGACTATTGTCAACAAATCTTTAAAAGAGGAACACCGACGATGAATGCGGCCTGCTAACAATTATCGCCAATCTTGCAAAAGCCAACCGCTTTCTTTATCTAGTTGAATAGAATCTTTTGAAAGTCAACACCGCTGTGCCTCACTGTTGCACATTCAGTACATTTTGTACAAAAGTCCCTCCTCCTTCTTCAGGCTTAATCCATGACTCTCCTCCAACCTTCACCCCAGCCTTTGATGGTTGCATTCACCCACCTCTCACCTTCCACGTTGCCTTCAACTTAAGTGACTCAGCAATTTCTTCTCCACTGTTTCCAGCTCATCCGCTTCTCGGTTAGCTCATCACATTCTCACCCGGATGTCACCCCTCGGACACGGCCATCAGCATGAAACCTGAAAGGAAGCGAACAAATCGTTAATAAGGGTACATGATGCACTAGGTTAATAGATACATAAAGTGTAAGCTCACTGAGCACCTGTAAAATCGAAAACGATATCATGGATAAGCTGTACCATATAACTTTTTTGGCGTACAGCCATTGATTTACATCTTTTCGGTTCTATTTCATTGTTTTTCCATGTATTGACACATTGAACAGATACGCACATTTGCTTCACGGGTGGATTGTCTTCGGGTGGCTAGCATAAAAACCTGCAGATAAGCCGCAGGGCTCGATACATGAGAAAAAAGTTGCAGCTTATAGTCTGAAAATTACGGTGGAGAAGATGGTGACGACTTATTAGGTTCTAGTACTTATTACCCAAGAATGGAAAAAGGTAGAAATGAACTTTATCTGTATCGGCATTGGTCTGTATTTGGTACACGCAGCATCCACTTCAACCTGTTGAGCCCGGAAGGGGATCCTCCCACCTGTGGTCCCTTGTGAAGGTTTCTGATTTTCTCCAATTGGGATTTTATGAGTTTTTGCTTCCCCTTCTGGGAGCTTTGACAGGGGATGCTGTTGTGGACTTATGATGAAAAGAAGTCCCTGTACCACTTCTTTTTTGCAAAATAAGTCTCGATATGACTTCTTTTCACCTGTGAAGCCCTTTGAGACTTGATTGGATTTGAACTTTTTCTGATAAAAGATTGAAGACTAATCTTTCTGTCGGTGGCTGTTTTGTTTGCATAGTCGTAGAAGACAATGTTACGTGTGCCAGCAAAGTAGTCAAAATCTTCTAAAAGGCTGTTACAGAAAAGGGCTTCTTTTGAAAAACGTCTGGAATTGAACGAGTTATTGACCGCACGCAAGGCGAAAACGGGAATAGGAAAACGCCCTCCCGTTAAAACGCACAAACAAATCAAGCGGATCCACTTTCCACAACCAAACTTCAACAGTGAATACCAAGGCCCTTATTTGTGTTGCTCAGCTGAAGTCGCAGGCCGTTAGAAGAGGGGCGCGAGTCACTACGGCTGAAGTCCATACGTCAGCAATAGACAGGTTCGGTCTTGACAGAGGTTTTGCCGATGATATGTCTCTGGCGCACTCCGGCTCTATCGATTCCTCGCGGAGTCATCTCTAACTTCCCTCTCGGAGTGCATCTCCCTTTGCAGAGAACGGATAAATCATTCGGCCTCTTCTGGCACTTGTCCCCGAAGAATAACTCTTCTCAATAAGGCCGGCCTTATTGAGAAGAGTTATTCTTCGGGGACAAGTGCCAGAAGAGGCCGAATGATTTATCCGTTCTCTGCAAAGGGAGATCGCACTCCGAGAGGGAAGTTAGAGATGACTCCGCCGAGGAATCGATAGAGCCGGCCGTGCGCCAGCGACATCACTCATCGGCAAAACCTCTGCCTCAAGACCCAGCTCTCAATCTCTTCCTTTCCCCCAGCAAACAGAGTGACCCTTCAGTCCTCTGTCAGCCCCCTCCGCCTTCAGACTCTTCGCTGCCGACTCACTCCCACACCTGTGGGTAAACATGACCCGCGCTTCGATTACCCTCCTGGCATTTTGTCATTATTATGCCCTCCCTGAACTCTCCTCCGTCCCGCTATCCCATCCCGCCGTGACAAACACTTCCATCAGTCGAGCGGACCAGGATGCCTCCTTCCTGCCCCTTCGCTGTTTAGTGTCATCGGTCTTTCTGCTTCAAGATAAGATGTCCGCCCAGAAACATCTCTCATTTCACTTAACGCCGCATAAATATTTTGCTTGACATTCAGCGAATCAGACCTTCGGATTGGATGCTCATGCGCCCCCAGACACCGTGGGCTTATTTATACTCGGACGTGGAAGGCGCAGCGCCATTAATGACACAAGGGTTGTAACGAGCAATTATGCGTTATGTTGGCGCCGCTGCTTTGCGCCGCAATTACGTCAAACGGGACACTGGCCGGTGGCCACTCGCTTCACTGTCATAGTACGTTTCAATAATGGCGGCCGGGAATGCGGAGCTCATTGTGACCTTTGTCAAAATGCGTTCTGTAACGCGTCAGGAAATTCCAATCTAAAGAGGCGCACAAAAATGTTATCTCATCTTAAGCATTCTGACCCTTTTCCAATTAAAGTCAGTAAAGACCCAATTGTTGGGCGTCTCTAAAAAAAAATGATCCTGAGTCGTTAACCTGTCGTCATGCTGCCTCTCGCAGGTCAGTTCTGGTCAAGCACAGGACATAACGTTTTAGGCCGGGCATTTATGATTATGGTTGTAAGAATATGGTACATCACATGACAGAAACAAAATTAGTCCTTTTTCCCTTTACTCAACATTGGTCTCCTTTCTCATTATTGGATCTTTTTCAAATTGATTATCCTCTGGCGTATTCCATCGAACAATTGAATGCACAAGCCAAACACCCCCATTTTTTAAATATTTTTGAAATATTTTAATCGCGTTGAACATGAGTTAGTAAGATATGAAAACAATCAATATGTGTTTCTAAGCACAAAAATATCAGATGCACACACAGTTTTGTGGGCGCTTCAAAGTGGGTATTTTTAGTGAACTTGTTTTTAAAGGTAACTTACCCTACTTGGTCGACATTTTTCCTTAGGCCTATGTCTTACCTTGAAAAAACAAAACAGTTCTGATGTTAATAGTAAGATTCATGCCACAATATTAGTCATAAGGCCTCAAGCCTTTTTATGACTGCAGTGTTGTCACTTTCTAACTGCTATATTAAATCTGCCAGAAGTTTAGTTATCAATATTTGAGAGCTACCACATCAAAATGCAGATTCAACACCTGTAATTTTAATAGGATTAATAGGAATAACGCACACTTTTGTGCATTTGTGTTTATACTAAAGTGTTAATCCTGATGAAGAACCTGTTCCTTTTTTAATTTATTTAGTTAACATCTCCATGGATAATGCATTAAAGATTAGGAATTATTGATTCTGCTAGTGGCGGTGTGATAAGTGAAGATAAAGTGTAGTTCATTCCAGCATCTGAATGCAGATTATCACAATAACTTGAACAATTTTTTTTAAGGAACGTACTAAAAATGTTTCATGGACAATTTGTGTCATCCAAAGGAAGATAAAGTAGCAGCAGTCTCACAAGTAGAGATAAGTGTGATATACCTTTTATTTTAGTAGTAGTTCAGCTATAATTTTCTCGGGAAATGCATTTACCGTCTGTCAAGTTTTGAAGGCACAAAAACCAAACTCAAGAGTTTATGTCGCGGTTCTAACGATAAACAGGCGTTGCTTGGTTTTACAGTTCTCATCATCCAAAATGAAAATTCATGCGCAAATAACAGTCCAAACCCCCAAGTACCTCATCATGAATGTTTTAATTAAAGGATTGAGACCTTTTCTATGCTTCCTCACGTACTTCATTCTTCTTTTATGGTATAAAAGCACTTCAATTTCTCCTTGTCAAGGACATTTCCGATGTCTGGCGTCCCTTTGCCCGTCATGAGGCTTTGTGTGCCGTTCTTGGTTGCATGAATGTCGCCCTCAAGTTTTGATTAGTCTTGCAACGATTGCAACTCCCTGTACTTGACTATTATCTCTGATGATTCCTTTGCCCACTTGCTCTCCCTGGCTTACTGGTTCAACCTCTCGTGTAAATTAAATCAGCTTCTATCACTCTTTGAAAGTAATTTTACTTTAGACTTCCACAGAGAACACATTACGCCACACGTGCCTTATAATCATGAGGTTTGCTAAATCCTCATATTTCCACCGATTTTTGGTGAGATTCTACAACAACTACTTGAGGGGTAATGAAAACATGCTTTATACCTCTTAATCTCAATTTGCCACCAGAACTAAACTTAAAAAAAAAAAAAAAATACTCCACTTCAGACCATACTTTGCTGAAAAAGAAGTGAAAACACGTTGAAGAGGAATGACAACCACTTAGTGTTAATATGCCAATTGCGGACAACCTTGGATAAATGTACAAAATGTTACGAGAAGATAATTGGCAAAACAAATCGCGTTTTCACTGAACTGGCTCCTGTGTGGAGTTTGCATGTTCTCCCTGTGCCCGCATGGGGATTCTCTGTTAACACATGGGTTGTCTCCGCCCACATCCCCGAAAACATGCATAGTAGGTAGATTGGAGACACCAAATAGCACATTCGCTGTGGTTGTGAGTGTGAATGGTTGTTTGTCTGGTTGTGTGCCCTGTGATTGGCTGAAAACCAGTGTTGGGTGTACCCTATCGAAGGACAGCCCGAAGACAGCTGCGTTAGGCTCCAGCAAGCTAGCGAGCCTTGTGACGACAAGCGGCTTAAAAAAATGGATGGATGGATCTACATAGGGCTGAGGGGGGGGAAAAAGTCACCCAAGTCGGGTAAGTCCCCTTTAAAAATAGGACAAATGTGAAGATAAGTAAATGGATTTATGAAGGAGTCTGACTACTGAAAATCTATCCATAAATCCATCTTCTATACCCCTTATTGAGAAAAAATCTCTTTCAAAGCCGTGCTCACATCAATTGGCAAGTCAGGAGCAAAGTGACTTGCAAGCACATACAAACATGCTTACAAATATGTGATAACACTTGCAGATACTGTATGTTCCAACATACATGTCAAAATGTTTGAACATACTTGCTAATACGTTCAAGCGTACTTGTAAATATGTTCATACGTCCTTGCGTGTATGTTATTTTGTAATTGTATTGTAATTGTGAATATGTTCAAACGTAATTTTCAAATATACTTGGAAATATGTGCAAATGTAAATGCAAATATGTTCAATGGTACTTGCAAATATGTTCAGTAGTACTTGTGAATATGTTCGAATGCACTTGCAATGTACTAGTGAACTAAATGATAAAAATATAACATTTGTTCCCATAAAGCTACAGAGTGTACTCGTCAACAACCTTCGGTATTATAGGAACAGATGCGATGTTTTTAGCATTTCGCCTACAAGTAGTTTTGGACGTATTTGCAAATAATTTCCGACGTATTTGTAGATATGTTTGTTGTGAATTTGTCATTCAAAAAAGTTGACTCCACACAGTTTCACACTTCTGTACAATGATACCTGAAATATGAATTAAAAAAAAAAAAAGGAATTGCAGTCACCTTTAACCACTGTAATTATGGTAACTACTCAATTGATTTGCGACAGACAACAGCACTTTTCGACTCACGTAAACATTCTGGTTATGTTGTCACTATAGCAGCAGGACTTTACCGCACTCGGATGCTGTTGCTACAGTCTCAAATAGAGTCGCTGCTTAAAGAAGAATAAATAAGTCATCAATTACGGGAAGTTTGATTTGCACACTGTATGATTGTGGCTTCGAGAAAGGCGTGAAAATAACAGTTAAAAAAAAATGCATGAATTCAAACTTGACTGTAATTTTTGATCGATTGTAGTTCCAGGAAATTTAGTCAAGTGTCTATCCCAAGCAAAGAACTACGGTATAAAAGTGTTGAGTTGAAGGGCTAAATACGACACTTCAATTCCATAGTGTCCCACCAAGCATGTGCTGCAGTACAAGCTGACCTACTTTATTCGGGACAAAAAGATGTGTTTTGCCTTAACAAAAGGAAGTCTGGGACAATAAAATGGGACCTGTCGAAATCGTTGACTCATGAGTTTTCCATCAATAGCGGGGAACAGATGCGGTTCGTACATCACGCATTAAACGGCCTATCGTAAAAAAAAAAAAGACTGACATGACCGGA
This sequence comes from Hippichthys cyanospilos, assembly GCF_059441005.1. Lineage (NCBI taxonomy): Eukaryota > Metazoa > Chordata > Actinopteri > Syngnathiformes > Syngnathidae > Hippichthys > Hippichthys cyanospilos. Next base: position 17,567,072 of record NC_142373.1, on the reverse strand, counting down.
ACATCTGCGACCTGAGATGTAATACAGACTGAGGCAGCTTGTGTGTGTTTATGCCTGGGATCAGGTGTCCAATATAGGAGGTGGTTTGTTTTGATGAAAACCCGCAATTTTCCCAAATTAAAATGGCTGCTCTGACCCCTTCTCAATAAGCGGGAGTCATTCATCATTTCTGCAGCAGTGGACTCTTTTTGCTAACGTGCAGAAGTAGTACACCCAGAAGAGCTTTATGAGCTCACGCTCCCAGCCAAATTCTGTCAGATAAAAAGGGCCGGGAGATAAGCTAAGCCAGCGCATGTGAGGATGTGTGTGTGTGTGTGTGTGTGTGTGTGTGTCGGGGTTGAAAAGTAATTGTCCCATTAGCTTGCTTATTAAGCTATCCGTTTCTCATCAAACCCCACCTCTCTAAACATTTCCTGTAATCAACAACAAAAAAAACATGTTCATAGCAACTAAAATAGCGTGTGCAAGTGAGTATGATAAAAAAATAATGTGCATATGTGATTGTAGTAAATACTGTTCAGTACATGTGTGCAACAATAAATGATACATGCAGTAGTATGTGTTGTTTTATTTTTAAATTTCAAGTGGCACAAATGAGGTATGAAAAAAATGCACGGAAAACAATCGGACCAGAAATTAGGCCAATTTCAAATGAGGTCAAAACTGAAATACAAATATATATATATATATATATATATATATATATATATATATATATATATATATATATATCCCACCAATACATCAATTTAAAACACAAAAATGACTTGCGATAAAGCTCAATTAAAGTGAAAGCACATGAGATGATATAAATATGCTTCAGTAGAGATGTGTCAACACAACGGTTAAAAAGGAAAATAAATTGCGGGTGATGTGAATGCCGGGGCAACTCAATGTTATGGAACATAATATTTGTATTATTTATGTATTAATGTTTACTTCCGTGTCACTGCTTGTGGAGTTACTTACGAGCAATTTGGCTGCATGGAGGGGTGTTTCATGCGGATTGCAAGAACGAAGACTCAATCAGGTTAAAATCTACATACACAGATGGAAAAAAAATAATTCAGGGCCTGCAATGCAAAGTCAATATTTGAATCAATAAGAAGACCAGTCAACATGTCATAGGGTTAGCACTTAAAGCACACGAGCACGCACACTAGGTAAACACACATGAAGATTGTACCCCTTCCAAGGCTTATGTAAAATCATATTACTATTTTATAGATGACGTTTTATTATTTACATATTTGTTTTTGATTATTAATGCAGTTGCCATTAAATGTCAGAAGCTCATTTTATGTTTTAAAAGGCAACATGTGGCTTATTTTTTTTAAAAGGCCCTATGAAAATGTAATCGTGGGAGGCATTAAACTTTTAAAGTACATTTACAGTCGACATTTTACATGTGAAGCCTAAAGCTGCGAATTCAGCATAAATCAAATAACTGAGCAAAGTTTTTTTTTTTGACGTTTGCATTGACTGATAGGTTAAAGAAACTGCTAAACGTGTTGAAAAAATATATTTTAGGAATATCTGAATATTTTAGGCACACCTTTTTCTCTGTATTGAGTTGAAGACGACTGAGGCTTAAGTTGCAATTAAACACAGCTGGCGCACACTTACCATGTTTTTAGTCCTCATGCTTGCAACGCCACCTTGAGATCGTAACGTGTAGCTTTAGATTATTAAAGCTATCATTCTCGAAAACACAATGACGATCTTGTGTTTTCATCATGGAAGATGCACAGTGTCCGTTCAGATAATTACCTTACCTTTTGAATTTTCCACCAAACCGGAAATGGTTCTGAGGAGCCACAGGTTGCTTCGTATTGCATGCTGGGATTTGTATTCTTCACACACAAATGAGGGACAAGACCGATTCAAATAAAATAACATGAAACGAACAAAATGAAACTTCAAAAATATATTAAAAGAAGATAAAGAGAGAATTCAAACAAAAATACAAAGTTGAACAAACGTGATCAAATTTAAAATGAAGTACATCAAATAAAATTAGATTAGGACAAAAACGTAAACAATTATAATATAAATAACCAAACTGACCTATAATACTGTATAAATATTACGTTTTACTGTGTGTCACGTGTAGTAAACCTCATTTGCCAGAAAATTCTTCAGTTGCTTTCAGTCTCCTGGCAGCCTTCCAACGCCACTTTTTTTTTTTCATTTTGCATTAATTTTGGAGGGATGTTGGGTTCTTGCCACTGTGCCATATTTTCTCAACCTTATCTTCACTCTGTTCCATGTTAATGTTATTTGTTCTGACTGATGGCTTTGAACGCTGAGATCCGTCTGATGCTGTGGAAGCTCTCTGTGGATTTGAGTTGTAAGATGTGACTACAAAGATGTCAGGAAAAGCATCCGAGAGCAGAAAACGTTTATTAGCGGTTAATCAGACGCACTTTAAATGGTGGCAGGTGTATGATGAATCCCATTTAACATTGCCAAATTACCAAATCTACAGTGTATCCATTTACAACTAAATATCTCTTTACTTCGCAGAGGGTCGCAGGCGTGCTGGAGACATAGGCGGAGCGCGTTAGAAAAAGTTACATATTATAAACATAAGTGACTTGACGAACCATTTATTGTAATTAAGTAAACTATCATTCTTTTAGTTGTATGTCAGCTTTACTAAATTGATACGAAGCCCACATTTTTCATACATTGGCAATTTGAATTTGAATTGTCTGACGCCATTGAATGCACCACCTGATTAGCGGCTAGCACTAATACTGAACTTGCGCTGTATCATATGACAGCGTTATTGACTATCACTTTCTTAGGATCCTTAATCAGCGATTAAATATGATGAATTTAGTGGTGATGACGCACTCTGTGATATAACAGCAATAAAAAAGTCACAAGGAGTCAAGCTAGCCACTCCACTAAAGGCGTTACGAAGGCTAACTCCAAAATAAACGAGAGGTGAAATGTGATTTTGATTGTCTTCCTTGGTATTTTTTTTTTGCTGGCCAGGAAAAAAAGTGGAAGCTCATTTGTTTAATCGCGTTACAGTATTTGCTTGCCCGTATCAATTGTTGACAATGGGGAAAAAAAAAATTAAATGAGATAAAGCGTCCTTGACGCAAAATAGTTTCATTCCAATTAACGGCAAGTTGTTTTTGGCATTTAACGAGTTAGCTAAATCTCCTCAGTTATATTTTCAACCCTTGCGTGATATTTTGTGTCCAATCCTTTGAAATTTACTTGAAAGTCATTGCACATCCAAGCCAAAGCATTGAAAGAAGACACCAGGAAGCTGAAATTTCACCCAGGTGGTGACAACGTCTCAAAGTTCATACATGTCATCCCTTAGGTAAAGTACTGTGAGACTAATGAAGAAAATGGGGGAAGAAAAGGGGTTAATTCTGTTGGGTTATACAAGTTATAGTTCAAATCAGTGATAAAATATTTATGTTCATTTTATTTTTACACATTACAGAAAACTGGCATTTGAACAGTGCTGTATTGATTTTATGAAATAACTGACTATCCAAAATACGCTTCAAGATAAAAAAGAAATACATTATTTAAAGCATTATAAATATAACCCAAGCAAATTCAATAGTGTGATTCTGGCAAGCACCTCATTAATCATACACTAAGCCAGATACGGCTGATTAAGTATTCATATCACATTTTTTTGATTGTACCGCACTTGAAGTAAGCACACAAGGTAAGACTGGATAGGTGCACAATAAGTGTGGCTTACGTGGGCCGTTGTTTCCCTCCGGCCACATCTCCGATGCAGAGCAGCTATTTCAAGCCGCCCTTTAATATTCCGCTTTTCTCTCCAGATCTGTGTTTGTGTGCGTCAAAGCGGGTGTCGCAGAAATGCTTTATGGCTTCTCCCGCAACATTGACCTTTGCAGAAAGCGGCCTCACCCGCTCTTAACGTGATATACGGCGCGTGCGTCCGTGTTTTGGCTTCCATGTGACGGTGGCATGATGAACGTCCGCGGCCGGGATTCCATCCCACCAGCCATCATTAACTTTGATGCACGGGCGAATGTTATTAGGTACGCCCGGCTGCTTGATTTACTTATCGCGGATAGAACAGAGGAGCTGGCGTAATGAACTTCGAGTGGATCGGAGGCACGTCTCTCCGCCGTGGGGGCCCAGGAGTAAATACCGCGCTGGAACCGCGACGATTACTGTAATGATGTACGTGATGCTTCCTCCCTCACTTGCAGATGCGAGCCCAACATCCGCGGGCGCGACGGAGGAGGAAGAGGAGGAGGGGATGAAGAGCAGTTTGAGGAGACGGAGGAGAAAGAGACGAAGGGGATGGGAAGGAGAGCAATTATTGGCTTCTGCCGCAGCCGGCTCTGATGTTTTGACAGTCAGCCACTGCTGGAGGGAGACGGGCCAAGTGCTGATGATGATGAATGATGACACCGAGGCTGGAGAGGTTCACACAGTCTTTACAGTCTTTTATTGGGGAAGATACAGTAAGGATGGAGAACCGCCGGGTATCCTCGCAGGCCCGCTGGGACCATATCCAGACCGGCTTTTGACTTCGTCAAAGAGTCTGAACCCAAAGCAAATTTCGGTGCTGATATAAGCTGAAAACAAGGTCAAAAGAGCAGCGGGAGCGAGTTAACGTATTTTCTGCACTATCCGGTGCGCCGGATTATCAGGCGCACTTTCATTGAATGGCCTATTTTAAAACTGTTTTCATATAGAAGGCGCGCCGTATTATAAGGCGCGTAGAATAGAAGGTACAGTGGTGGCTGGGGTTGCGTTATGCATCCACTAGATGGAGCTGCGCTAAAGGGAATGGCAACAAAACAAATAAGTCGGTCAAACTTTGCAATCAGAAATAAGAATATGATACGTGAGAAGTCATATCTGAAGAATGGCATTTACAAAAACGGTTTTGTGCCTTGTCCTCATATGAATTGCTTCAAAATTAGAACATATTAAGCAATTCAAAATTTCAAACAGGGTGTAGTAAAAATTGTAACTATAAAAAAAATCAATTTTAACTGAATATGGAAGTAAAAATTGAAGAATTTACATGGCGATTCTTCGTCCTCCAAAAATGCATTTTTGGTTTTCAGCCAGAAGATAATTAAAAACGAAATGACACATCTTAAAACGGATATTGTGATGACGCCAAAACCAGCAAAATTGACCAAAATTGACAATATTTGCAGTTTGGACTGGCAGCAAATGAGGTTGACATGGGCTAAATTTGACACCTATATGGTGTACCTTTCGACCTCCCGTTTGCAAGCATTTAGAAGGGATGGCAGCGTGGCATATTGAAAGTCGAGAAGTTTTGGCAAGCCATGCAATATTTTAGCCTCCTAATGTTTTTTTTTGTATGCTTTTCCTTGGATATCACACATAAAAAAAAAACATTGAAAAGCTCGAGATGACTCAAAATTTCCCCCAGGAGGGAAATTTTATTATTATTTATTATCAAAGCACAACTTTGTAAACATTGAAAATAAGTATAATTCTTTTCCTGGACACTGTTCCTTTGTTGCTAGGCAGAATTCATGGGGGCAGTTAACTTGAGTTCCATTGATCAGTAGTATGATTACTGGCATGAGTACTGCTAGTGGTATGTAAAAGAAAATAACATTTACACCATTTAAAGCAGGTAATACAATGAAATACATGAGGACAAAGTTTGGCGCCATACATAACTTGTTTATGCCCATTTTTAATCCAGTGCAGTATCATTTTTACTTCAAGTATACAGTAACGTTTTAAAACTACAATTCAGTTGTATTTCAATCAATCAATGTGCACAAAATAAATTGGAAACAGAGAAATAGAACATTATGCTCTTGCAACCACTGCATAGCAAAAAAAAAAAACCTTTAAAAGGGCAAGTGGTAGATAAGCAGGACAATAAACAGATGTCAGTTACTAAGGCGACCTTGTGCGGACTGCCCTTGAAAAATAAGTGGCGTTCTTGCCTTTGAGAGAATAATGCCAGTCATGCACTGTGTGCCTGGGAGAGCCCTGACGAGGACAGCAGACAACCTTAAATGTACATATGTGACCTTTCATGCTGGGGTTGATTGCCGGCAAACTTAAGAGAGATTTCACAGAGCCTGAAATGACCTTCTGCAATAGGTGTGCCAAATATAAACTCAAAATCAATCAATTCAATGGAGTGAGGGGTGACACTTGGGCGGAATAAGGCGGAAACTTAATAACTAACCATGCATATTTTAATGAAATCAGTGGTGGCATGTAGTGTAGTGATAAACTCTCCCTTCCTGCGAACACAACTGGACTAATTGTCTAACGCTGCCCTCTAAAGGCAAACAGTGGTAATTACAGCCTTCAAATTGCTAGAATTGTGCGAGTATTCCTGCCTTTGTTTTTATTATCATTACGGCTTTTTATTTCGCCATATTTTGACATTCTTTTTTTTTAAGGTCAAAATGTCGTAATCTTTGTTTTGCCCTCACTATTTCCACGTTATTTCACCGACGCAAACCGTTTCAACGTCAAACAGTTCAGTTGATACCCAGTACAATTGTTTATAAAGCACACAAAACACGGATTTTACTTGCTTTTATACGTTCCAAATTTAAATGCTAATCTCAGATTTACGACTACGTTTTCAAATTTTCAAAAAAGTAAAGATTTTTTTTCCGTTTAAATAAAAAAGTAAATTTTAAACTGTTGAGCTTATCCCTGCCACAATTTTGTCCATCAAATTTATAAAAGTAAAAACAAAACAGATTTTTCTTGCTCTTACCTCTAAATGTAATATTCTCGAGCGATTCTCACTTTCCAAATTTAAACTGCTCATTTCAGATTTACTTCTGTTTTCAAATTAAAAAAAAAATCAAAGAAAAGCGTTTTCTCTTCTGATTGAACAAAGAGGTAAACTTTAAAATGTTGAGTTTATCGCCACCACAATTGTTTCCCTCAAATCTATAAATTAAAGCAAAAAAAAAATCAATTATTCTAGCTTTCACTTGTAATTTCAATATTCTTGACCATTCCAAATTTAAACTGCTCACCTCAGATTTACCACTGCATTGTTTTCCAATATTCAAACGACGTAAAAAAAACATTTTTGTATTTTTACTCCTCCTTTGCAATAAAAAGGTAAACTTTAAAATGTTCAGCTCATCCGTACAACAATTGTTTCCCTCAACCTAAAAATGAAAGCAAAACAATTCTATATTTTTCCACATGATCCCATATAGAACAATATCATCCCGTCTAATTAAAAAAATCATTCAATTCCTGTGCAATCCATGATTCCAAAGCATCCCACACCATTCTACGCGCTTTGCAAGATTTCTCACTTAGCTTTCAGCATTCAAATACACAAAAATCATTCAATTCCTGAGCGTTCCATGATTCCAAAGCATTCCACATCATTCCACACGTTTTGTAAGATTTCTCACTTAGCTTTCAGCATTCACCCGCAATGTCTCCGGAACTTGTTTTGTGTAGTTGAAAAAACTTTTTTTTTTTTCCTACTACCTGGTTTGTTCTTTGCAGGCACAGAAGGGGAACGTTCCGCAACAGGGCTGAAGCCAGGGTTTCCACAGAACCTTCTCCCAGGTAAGTTGATTGGGTTGACTGTCCGCCAGCGAGCGCCGATGCTCCTGCGCGGCTTGGTCTACCCGACGGAGGACTTCCCGGTAGCGCGGCTCCGTGTCGGGGCCCAGCGGGCTCGACTCGGACGGGTCTCGGAAAAGGTCGTAGAGCAGCGGCGGGTCGTGCTGCGTCACGTGATTTCCGTGACATGGGCAGATCTTGTCGTCGTAGCATCCCACGGCGCCCGGCGGCGAAAAATTGGGGGTGGTGAAGTGCACCTTGAAGATGGAGTCACCTGGGTAAAATTACAATCCAGCGTTTTGTTGTATTAATACACTATCATCTGATATCGATGCTGTGTCTAAATGTAGGATTTCCATAACGTTTATTATCCTGATCCCAACTAATGGTAGGATTACAATGTTGATCGCATGTGTCAAACTCAAGGCCCGGGGGCCAAATCCGGCCCACCGCGTTATTGGATGTGGCCCGCGAATGCAAATTATGTTAATTTCCATGACCCTTGCTAAACCCAGTTGCAAAAGTTGTCAACTTGTATGAAAAAAAATGATAAAGTTGAGATTTTGTGATATTTTGGGGTTTGTAACATCAAGAATGAATCAAATTGTTATGCTTGACTTATGATTTCAAAACACAACACACTCGCACAAGATGATCACGTATTAACTCTTTCAGTGCCGAGCGTTATCGGAAAAGGCAACCCCTCGAGTGCCTGCAGATTTTTAGCATTTTCAATTATGTTTCAAGGCCAACAGAATTTTTTTTGCTATGTCTCTGTAAAGGGTAGTATATGAAAGATTGATCTCCATTCCTTTCTTTGAATTACAAGTATGTAATGTAATATGTGGAATATGAATGTCCTTCTTCCACAATGTGAGCCACACCACCATCCACTGGTCTCAGTTCATCACTACAGTGCTCACTTGACTAACTATTAAAATAAGCATGAGTCAAGGGTGTCAGCTACCCTTTCAAAAAAAAAATGATGAGATTTCTCGTCATTGGCACACAATGTAAGTATTTTAAGAGATGGAAATCCTCATCCATGGCACTGAAAGTGTTAAAATTACCATACGACAAACTATATTAGGAAATACAGTCAAAAAAAAAAAAAAAAAACTATATTAGGAAATACAGTAAAAAAAAAAAAAAGTAGACTACAAGTGTAAGAGATTTAGTAGCTGCACGGGAAGAAAAACAGAATCATAGTTTGGAGACCTGGTGTTAACTTACTGTTTGGTGGGTGCCAGCGTGCTGCGTGGAGGTGAGCGCCACAATAATGGAACATAAACTCATGCTCCGATCGATCCACCTTCCCCTCCAAAAGCGGCATGAGGTTGTGACCATCCAAGTGTCTTTCATTGAAATTCGCATGAGTACAATTTGTTTTTTCGTGCACCATGTAAAATATGAGGTTACAAAATTCAGCGAGACCTATCTGCCTTGTTGTCTCCAGCCAGGTGTTTCAATGTGGGGTAGAGATCCATGAGGCTGGTGGGCTCGTCCACCACCTGCCCAGCTGGCAGTCTGCCAGGCCAGCGGAAGATACCGGGGACCCTGATGCCGCCTTCCCATCCCCCCATTCCTTTGCCACCTTGAACGGGACAAAATAAGCTTCACTTGGATTTTCATCGATTAAACTGATTACTTTGTTTGTACCATAACTGTAAAATACATAAGAGTATTTTATCACCAGAGAATAAGACGCAGCAGCAAAAATCGAACTGAAAATTGATTTCTCTCATGTATAAACCGCACCCAACTATAAAGGGTGGATTTTTTTGTTTTAAACTGTTAAGAGCAACATCACTGTAAGAACACTGCACCAACACAACACTAATGTGCCTGGTTGCAATTATTAGTGGAGAGTGCCCCCTAGTGGCACAAAAAATAGTAGTTCAGACTTAAAATCAACACTTTTAGAGCATTTTCTTTTGTCTCCCTTTGTTTGCCGGGAGATTGCCCTCTGGAAGCTTGTGAAAAAAACTGCAGCTGGGTCTCACTGGATTATTAGCCACAGTGTTCAAAAAGTGGGAAAAAAGTAGCAGCTAATAGTCTGAAATTTGCGGTAATTTTTCGCACGTATGTACTGTATGGTAAAAAATATAAAAATGATCAAATCTGGTCCTAGGGCCGATACCTTACAATTACAGTAGCTATGAAGGGGTAAGATGCCACATACCTCGATAAATGCCGTTCCATCCACCCGTTGGGCCAATCAGAGGATCGGAACTCTCGAGGTGTCCTCCGTGGTCCGAAGTAAAGTATATCAGAGTGTTTTCGGCTAAGCCTAATGAATCCACAGTCTTTGTTAGCTCACCTAAAAACCACAAACGGCTGATGTCACTATTTACCATGACTATACAGGACTGTGAAAACCTGGATGACTTTGACGGTTCTCGTTTTGATTTCACAACAATTTCTCCTGCAGGAAATGATGGAAATGAAAACAATCCATTCCTGAGTTAAAAATATACAAGCATTAAATCAACTAAAGCCAATCACTGTGTGCATGTGTGTGAGTGTGTGTGTGTGTGTGTATGTATATATATATATATATATATATATATATATATATATATATATATATATATATATATATATATATATATATATATATATATATATATATATATATATATATGTGTGTGTGTGTGTGTGTGTGTGTGTGTGTGTATTGAGGCTTTCTTACCCACAATCCAGTCCATCTCTTCCACATTATCGCCGTAGTCACCGTGGCGACTTTTGCCCGCAAAAGCTGACGTGTTGAAGAGCGGCGTGTGGACGTGAGCAAAGGAGAAAAATAGAAGGAACGGCTGATGAGCATTCCTGAGAAGAAGAGCAGATACAATGTCACTTAGACACACAAATACACACAAATATATAAATAAAAAACCTCTGGAGGAAACGTTGCGCTTCAGTTAACATCCTGTGTGGGAGCGTTTCCCGCCTCATGGGCTGCTCCACCACCTCCTGGTCCCTCATGATGATGCAGTTCAACCTGGCCAGTAGTCCAAAGGGAAGATACCACAAGGCGATCGCCAGGAAGCTCAGCAAGAGGAGCGCCATCACGAGTCGGCGGCTGATGTCCATGAGGCCGAAAGCACGAACAAACACCTGTATACAGACACGGGTTCGGGTGCTTCATCATTCAGTTAGGGGAGAAATACCATATATACCATGATACGCTGGATTTGACATCCTCAATTTTTCAAAAGAATGACCTTTTTTCTTTACTTAGTTGCTTTTTATTTTAATAAGTAAGTTTGTCCTAGGGAGCCTCAAATCCTTAGAGACAGCTAAAATTAGTCCAGATTTGTGATCCTGTTACTGTTATTAGAGGGCCAGGATTGCACCAAGTATTAATATGTAATTAAAAACTGCACCATAGATCTGTAAAACAAACTAAATAAGTATTTGATAGTTCATTACTTAATATTGATATGTGAGGGTAAATCCGTAAAATGATTCATTTTAGAAGAATTTCTGAAGCCCAAATTAGGGCTGGGAAAAAAAAGTCGACCAAGCCAGGAACATCAACTTTAAAAAAAGGTGGACTCAAAAATAATAGACTACATAAATGCGGATGGGGGAGGGCTGCAAATGGTCCTCAGCCATAGTTTGGACACCTCTCCCTTAATACAGTAGAATCACTTGAAGTGCACAGACAAATCAAATTGGTAGCATGCATTGAAAAAAACAAACAAACAAACAAACAAAAAACAATGTTCCAAATGGGTCTTACCAGTGTGAAAACAGCAACCAGGAGCAGCCCTGATATTTTTCGGAGAGTGCGCTGAAGGTCAGCCAAAATGTGCGACCTCATTTTGGACTCGCAAGCGTTGAGGAGCGTGAAAGGCAGTCCGTAGAAGAAGTCGAAGCCATGTTGATTGGGGTGGTGACAGTGATCCCCTCTTTGCTCACAGCTCACGCCGAGGTGCCATTTACCTGCATCGAGATTGCGCAATAGTGATTGAGTGCAATATACATATACATATACATATATAATATATATATATATATATATATATATATATATATATATATATATATATATATATATATATATATATATATGTGGGGAGAGAGAGAGAGAGAGAGAGAGAGAGAATATACTTGGAGAATGCCTTAAACAAGCACTGTGCTATCTTTTTTCAGCTAACTTTGCCAGCTAAAAGACATACAGCAACAACAAAAACAACAAATCTAATTTGTTTTTATATATGTGGCGAAAAGTACATAGTTTACCTGGGTATCCAACAGTCATACAACGAAAAGGTTTTGTGTTAATATAACAAAAATTTGAGTTATCTAAAAAAAGTACTGTATTTAGTTTTTATGTAGTCGTGTGCCGTGAAATATTTACATGTAAAACATGTGCCACGGCCCAGGACAAAATGAGAATCACTGTATTGGCGTAATTGATGCTAGTGGAGAAAATAAATAAACAAATAAAAATGTGTAATTTAGAGCAATATGCACATCCACAATATGCTCATCCACCACTAGGGGCTGCTCATGTGCCACAGTTTGAGCGAGGAGGAAGAAGGTACAAGAAATGACCAAGCCCTCACCCACTATGCCAGTGGTATATCCTTGCTGCTGCAGTCTCTTGGCAAAGGTGGTCTCGTTCGGTAGCAGCCCGCCCGAACCTCCAAGGAATAGGTTAACCCGCACTCTGCCTTCCCCCGCCATCCCTGAAAAGAGCCGCATGTAAACAAACAAAGTACAAACAAGTGAAGTCCCAAATCTTCATGGAGAGACCTGAGCGGACAGCGTAGCGCCCCGTCACGAAAGCTGCGCGGCTCGGGGTGCACAGCGGGGCGGCGGCGATGTGCTGAGTCAGCTTCACCCCCTCCGAAGCCAGCCTGTCGATATTGGGGGTCCTGCAAGTGATGACAACGGGTAGGCTGGTACTGTGTGCTTTTCCACAGGTGCATCACTAATTTGGACTGACCTGATGGTGTTGTTACCGTAGCAACCCACATCCCCAATCCCCAAGTCGTCCACCATTACCAGAACCATGTTGGGCTTCCTGATGCTCTCCTCCCCCATGGCGTTGCTCACCAGCACCAGGAACAAGAGGAGGGGTGCGTGCACCGAGGGCCTTCGTTGGAAATCGCAAACGTGCAGCATGAATGTCTAATAAAAAGCTGTTTTTTTACCCCTCACACTTTGAACACTTTTTCTTCTTTCTAGCCGTCAAGTAGCAATCTCAGGCACAACAAAAAGAGACAGAAGACACAATCAAAGTATTCATTTGGAGTTTGAATGGCTATTTTACTCGCCACCAGAGGGCACTCTACACTAGTAAACACAATCAGGTATGTTACTGTCACGTTGGTACAGTATACGTAATTCTAACAATTTGCTGTTATTTTGAAACTATGTTGGGGCCGTTGAAAATATGTATTAATATTTAATAATAATAGTAAGTACGAGTACGTAAACATTTTCAGTAATAATAAATATAACTGCTAATGTCAGCTGCTAACGCTACGTAAAGACTAGTAGGGGTGCATAAAAAGAAAAGTTAATTCACTTGACTTCTGCTGAACTACACTTTATACGTTTAAAGTGTAGTTCCCTTGCCCACACTGACAGAAAAACAACAGTGCCACACAATGCAGTAGATTATTTTATATTTATTCTAGTGATAAATACATACAGTAAATACATTTACAATTTTGAATAAACGGAAATGTCAGCTTTTGGCAGTACAATTGCATTTATATATATTGTTTAATCAACCTACATGCCAGTTTTACATGAAACAATAGCTGGGTGTGACAAATAACTCGTCTGAAATATATGCATACTTTTTGCAGAAGTGGTTGCCAAGTGCTCACACCCAAGTTTGGTTAGGTGGAGGCTCCTAACGACTTCTATTTGATACAAGACGTTGGTGTTTTCTCTCACAGTAACACTGTAACTAACTAGAACTTCAGATTATTATTATTAGTAGTAGTATTGTGCATATATATTATACACATGATTTAATATAGACAGATTTCACTACTTTTAGGAAGCAGCACTGTATTTATATGAGCTATGACTGCATTATTTCATGCTCCACGAAGCGATACAGAAGCAAAATTCTGTGAAGAAACGTTAAACACTAACTACACGAAAAGGTGGACTTCAGTCGTTTACCTGGTTACACTTCCGGCGTGTGATTCTTCTCAACTTTTATGCATTCATTTCAAAGACGAGCGCATACGAATTTGGGTGTTGTACACAGTCAATGCATGTTCTCTTATATTTTTATTTTTTAAGTATGGACTTACCACATTGATGCAAAGGTTCGGCAGAAGTATTGTGCGGTAGAATTACCTAAACCTTTAATTGCCGTAAAACACAAACATCTGTCGTCACGACTACACAATCTGACGAGCGACTTTTTCGTCTGGTTGGGTGTCATCGCAAAAACATGAAAATGAAGCGCAGCATTACCGATAGGCTGATTGATTACCTTCGGGCGGTGCGTTAACCTATTATTCTGTTTAGCTTATATTTAATTATTTAAGAATATTCCTATTTATGGGTTTAAGATTTTTAAACATATTTTCTTGTATAACAGAATTGTCATTAAATAAACTGAATCGGAGGCGTCCCAGGATGATGACGTAAAAGGGGCGACGAAAAGTGAATTGTGGATTAAATAGGTGTTGGCTGTTGCGTTCGGAAAAAGTACAAGTTTCGGTGTTTCCTTCCCGTCTAACGAAGAGTGTTTGGAACACCTCGTGCGCTAACCCTACACAAATATAAAAGCAACCAAGTCGATGAATACAACGAAAACTATGTGAAAAAATAGAAGGCGGCGGATGTGACTTTTGTGCATCATCAATCAATCGGTATGCAAGTGTTTATAATAACTGACATGTCAAACATTTCACACCACAACCATTACTTACTGCTTGTCATTCTCTTCCTTCCTGCATTTAACGACGTCAATAACCTCTCATGAATGCTAACAATTTTGTCCTCACGTGAATAAAAACAAAAGGCCAACTTCCACCAAAACTGCTTGTTTAATTCACCTCTTCAACATTATTTACACCACAAGTGCTTTGATGACAGACATGAAGTTTACAGTTCCTACATTAAAAAAAAGCACACTGAATAGTCATAGAAAAGAAATGATATGTTTCCATATTATTAGAGGAAATAAGAGATTTGTGTTCATAGCCTTGTTGCTTCTCAAATGTGCTTCTAAGGCATGACTGGTACGCTGAAGATGTAACAAAAGTAAAGCTCGACGTGCCTACAATCTAAAAATGAGACTTACTGTACTTTTGGTAGTTAGGGATGGGCACAACTGATTTGTTGATGATTGAGGATCGCCAATTAAAGATATATATTATATTAAAGGTACAAGCAGTTAAACAAAACAAAAGGTGACATACAGTACTGTTTTGAGTGCTCATACCTTCTTCAGGTCTGATTGGTATGTTTCTTTGCACCAGGCCAGTTTGAAAACAATATAAATGTGCAAAATAAGATGGGTTAAGCATCCTGTTATAAATCGATTATTTTTGAAAAATGTGACCAAATTAGCCCAACCCGTTATTGCGATTGCATTGTAATTAATTCATGTTCAATATCACAGTAATTGTGGCCAGACTATTCGTAACAGCCTCTGTCATGTACAGTATTGCAGACATTTTTTTTTTTTTTACATGTCAAGCAGCAAGCAAGGTCTAAAGGGAACACAGCAACCGTAAGGCAACAGAAAAAAAAAACATTCAGTTGTTAGTAATTTGTGCTACAGTTGCTAAGGTATATACTAAAATCATTGTCGATGCAGCCCCTCATTTCTAGGCAATTTTTTACAATAACAATCACTAATAACCACACGCTATTAAAAAAAAGAATCAGTCTGAGGCACCTTACAATAGACAATGGTTAGCATAAAAACAGTGATTATGGCAGATAAAGACAGCTGGCTTGAACAGAATAAAGACACGCGTTAATGAGGGTTGATGTGTCATAGGTAGTAGACATTATACAAAGCACTCAAGTATCAGGTGAAATTGACTTGAAAAATGTCATTCCTGCTTAAAAAGACGGTTCTTAAGCTTCCTTAAAGGTTAACTTATAATAGCTCAGGGAAGCTATTTGTCCGAACAACATGCACGCAACCATACTTGCCAGCAGGGGGGCAGAGATGCGACGCAGCACCGTTGACAGCCGGGCCTTCCTTCCATAGTCTCTTATTCAATGTGTGTCATTTTCTTAGTCCGATTCTGATGACTCGATTTATTCTTGTAAATTTCCAGTCAATACTGATGGATTGAGGGACCTTGATTGGTCAGACTCTGATCCAAAAAAATGTCATGCATTGAATAGGAGACAATGTGAGGAAAGACAAGCTGTCTACGATGCTGTGTCAGGTCCCCTAGCTAGCAAGTATGGCTGTGCACATGTTGTCCCGACAAATAGGTTTTGTCAGCTTTTATAAGCTAATTTTAAAGAACTGTGTTTAGATGCAGCAGTTTTTCTTGATAAAACCACACTCTAAAACAGTTGGGTTAAAAATAATCCAATTATATATTAAAAGAAGGGACAGAACCAATTGGTCAATTTTAGCCAATGTTCTGGGTTATTTTACACCAGGGCTGTCAAACTTGTTTTAACTTGCGGACCGCATAGAGGAAAATCTATTTCCAAGTGGGCCGGATGATAAAATCATGGTGCATATATAACTTTATAACGATAAATTCGGATGTCTTATTCTTTTTTAACACTGTCCAAAATAGTACAAGCACAACATCACTATCAATTATAAAACATTAACCTTTCTATCCATCTTAAAACATTTCAAGTTTTTCATTTTTTGAAAAGAATTCAGCTAGTTTTTAATACTTTACGCGACAAAATCTTCTTGCGGGCCGGATTAAACGTTTGTGGGTAAGAACCATCCCGCGGGCCATATGATTGACACTCTTGTTTTACACCAAACAACTCCAAAATTGGGAGTTCTTTTGGGTAAAACAAACCCAGATAGTTGTGTCAAACTGAACCAAATTTTGGGTCGGTCCTGACCCATATTTGGGTTATTTTTAATCCAACTGTTTTTCGAGTGCATATATTTGATTCCTTCGCAGCAGCACACGTCCAATTTAACTGAAGAGGTGAACCTCTTTAGATGTGGCTTAAGCGTGCTTCAAACTCGTGCGTCTCTTTAAGAAGTGGACATTCAGGAGACATTCGGTGCATCTGTACATGGGACAAGCCAGACAGGGACAGTGAAAGGCACTCTAGAAAAACTAGACTAACGACATCTAAGTACAAACCTCACAGTGACACTTGGCTTAAGCCACTAAAATGCTATATGGATTTTTTTTTTATTACTTCTTTTAAAACACCTAAATGAGCGAAAGTATTGGGACGAAAGGCAACAAAATGGAAGTATTGCAGGCGGCTACCTTTTAGGGTGGGGAGACAGTATTGTCCATCAGTCTACA
This sequence comes from Hippichthys cyanospilos, assembly GCF_059441005.1. Classification (NCBI taxonomy): domain Eukaryota; kingdom Metazoa; phylum Chordata; class Actinopteri; order Syngnathiformes; family Syngnathidae; genus Hippichthys; species Hippichthys cyanospilos. The sequence goes on along the minus strand of NC_142373.1, from coordinate 17,550,033 downwards.
ATCATCAGAAAAGGAACCACAATGTTTTACATCAGAGCCATCTTGGTTCAAACACTCATAAATTTGCTTTTTGTGGCAAGGTTTTAGCGAAAAAGTCATTTTCATTGCAACCCCGATAAAATTTTGATTTCATAGAGGCAGCAAAGGGATTCATGTTATAAAACACAAAGGTCTTTTTTTCTAATCATTAGTTTATGTACAATGAATCTCAACGTTGAGGCAATACATTACATATTCATTGACTTAATGTAATCCAATTCCCAAAATTCAAATTTCATGTCTCCTATCAACAATAACTGCAAACATATACTTAATATTATAAGTTATTATAAAGCGGTGATTTTTTTACACCCTAATTGTGCGAATTTAATCATAAATCAATGATCGTTGTACCCTGTTTTCATGTATTTTTTGTGACCAATTTTGTTGTGATTGTACTACTCAAAAGAAGCTATCAGCATTATTAGATCATTATTAATTATTGTCATTAACTATATATCAATAATTATTAATTTTTATACAATTGAGGCAATATATATATTGTGGCTGGTTTGAAAGGATTAACCCTGTCTACATACAATCATAAAATCGTCATTTAAAAACAGTCACATTGTTTTTTTTTTGTTTTTTTTTGTTCCTATAAATGGAGGGGCATGACTTGATAAATTTCTAAAAAGTATTCAGGTCATGAAGCCGTAACAAGTTTGGACAAACAAATGTCTGGCCAATTGTCGTTGCAAATCAAGTCGCATTGTTACTTTACACACGTACTGTGCTAATGAAAACACATACTCTTTTTGAGCATCTTTCTGACACACGCGCGCGCACACACACGCACACAACGACACACACACACACGCACAGCCCCCAGTTAGGGTCTCACAGTAATGCAGCTCCACAATGAGCTTGCCACTTTGCTTGACTGTGGTTGGTCCAAGTCGAGTCATGTGATCTCCGCTCTACGAGGAGTTCAGCAGGTTGCTAAGGACTGCCAAAAGACACCGTCAAAAAATTTAATGCTGTGTGGCAAATTCGGGTGGAAGTGTGCATGCAGATGTGTGTGTGTGGGGGGGCTTGGCGTACCTTGAGGGTCCGACTGAGCTTCGCCCGCATTGGCTTTGCGTGCGGCTTCTGGGTCTTCTTCTGAAAGAGTCACATGTTAGTTTGAAAAACAATTATTGCGACACATCACTCAGCTGTGAATCTTTGATATCTCCGATAACATTTTTACAATTGCCATGATTCATATCAGTCACACGAACGTGCATGTTGCAATCCTGTATGTCCAAATATGGTTGTTTTCTTATGTTATCGCAAATCCACACAATTGGTCTTTTTCTCAATTTAGTGTGTTATTTTTACACGCCATTCAAACAAATCAAATATCACAAGCATCTTCTTGTCTTTCACAGTTTCACCAGTAGATTTTCTTGGTGTACTGTAAATAAAAGGGGCGCTGAATTGACAGTTTTTGGACAATGTCTTTGTTTGTATTGACAGTGATAACAATTATTCCACCTGACTTGGCGGAAAAATGTCTTGTTTCACAGTCAAGTGAAGTTCTTTGGAAGATAAGTTCTTGAAGACTAATTAGTGTGTGTGTATGTATATATATATATATATATATATATATATATATATATATATATATATATATATTTATTTTTTTTTATATATATATAGCTTTATATATAATATATATAAGAGAACAGGATGTCCGTACCATGTAAATTCTTGAAGCAGAGTTTCTTCTTCTGGTAGCTAAAATATGCAGCGCCTGCTCCCACAAAGGCCACGCCCACTGCACACAAAATGGCCGCCAAGGAGCCCGACCCGGATTCTAAAAGCCACAAACAAATTCATTCAAACACAATCGTTATAAGTACATGCAAAAACGAATCAGTGCGGCCTCTGGTGTGTCCGTGCGCCCATTCATGCAAAACTAAAAGAGATGATTATACAGCATGGAATGGAATATTTTTGTGCAATCTTCTGCTGTCTACAGGATATTTTGAACTTTTATAGACCTTTACATGCATTTTTATTCCTTTCATGAATTTAACATGTGTTTGTAAATGCTTTGATGATGCATGAGCAACTTTTTTATTACTGATTAATCATTAACATATTTTTATTCAATGTTTGTTTGATTTATTAAATGTAATGTGTAATAAACTGGATTGAAACATGTTTGCAGACATGTACAGTATGTTTGCAGTAATTTTGTAATGGCTTTTAAAAATCCAAAAATGATTTAATGCCACGTTAATGTGTTGGAATTTGATGTATCGCCGCAAGTAAATTCTCAATGAAAATGCTTGCTGTGTTTGTCAGTGTGAAAGAGAAAGATGCATATACTTATCACAGTTACATTCCTGTTACCTCGCTTATGTTGTAATTATCACCCATTAAAACCTTGACGGCGGCGACACAGCTCAGTCTACAGCTGTGACCTGGTTACCATAGCAACACCGATCTGAATCATTTTACCGCATCCGTGAATCAATTCGTTTAATCCCAAAGACAAATCACAGACTTCAGTATTAAGTATTTAGGGGACATTAGTAAATTAAGTATGAAGTAAATTAGGGGAAAAAATGCAATGTGTAGCGTTTGCAAAATGTGTGCACAAGGGTTAATATCAAATCTGCACAAATTGCCTTATTGTTTATTATAAGTGATTTGAGTTGCCATGTCGATAGAATTGGCAGGATGTCGTGCCGCCATAGTAACACAAGGCTGGCAAGGAAGGATGTCGGGCTGGAGCGGGAGAGAGTGAGGGAATGAAACAAAGGATTCAAAACAGCTTGACTTGGTGAGTCAGAAAAGAAATGAAGTTGAAAATGCACGTGGGCGAGTAATGAATCATGATGACACATCTCTGATACAGAGTGATACTTTGATTCTCAAGTTGGAGGCGTACCTAATGTTGTGGCCAGTCTTGGCCAGTCATTTTTTTTTTCAAGAGACCAGCAAAAGGACTTGTGATGTTTTTGCAGATTTAGCTTTAGAAACTTCAAGTTTGTTAGTATGTACAACACACTTAAAACAAATCTAACTGAAGGATTTGTGAATCACATTTTACAGTATAGTTACATTTTTTTCAATTCATAATTTTTTTTTCCATTTTGGCTAACGGGATGTCTTAAAATGGCTGCTACTAATCAGTCAACTAATCAATTATTTTATTAATTGACTAGTTGTGCCGGAAGTAAATAATTACTTTAAAACATTATTACAAGATAGTATGTTGACAACTTGGCTGCTTTATGTTTTTTGTAGGTCAGAGAAGAGACTTTTAGTTTTGTCAATGTGTCTGTTTTTGATCTGTTGAGTTGGTTGCTCATTGCAAAAATGAACGTCGAGCATTTTTTTCCTGAAAAAAAAAATGACACATGACGAGATATTTTGCTTTCTTAATTTAGTTTGAGGTATATTTATGATGTAATTATGAGATAAATTGAGGTGGATGTCAATCACTCGCGTTTTCACAGAAGAATTTAATGTATTCTCTTTACTGTATGTACGAATGCCTTTAAATGGGCTCAAAGAAATTTGAAAAAAAAGGGACAAAAGTGTAGAACACAAATATATGAAACCACATCTTCTCGTCTTTCAGCCAGTTCCTGAGACAAACGAAGCAGAACGGTTTATGGTAGCTCTGGTGTCCACGCTTGCTGCAACATGCTTAAGGAAAAGCGTAGGCTTGAAGCACTTAAGTGATAAGCCAAATTTGTGATTGCTCAATTCACACACAGCAATCTGATCTACCTGTGAAAAGCAGCTTGCTGATTTATTATTGGAATTATCTTTTAAAACCAATCAAAAGAATGCTGTTTTTGTTGGACCCTTATTGTGAGAGACACACTTGGAAAACTGCATAACACTGTTATCCTGCAGTAAAAAATAAGAATATATTGACGCTAGGTTCAACACAGTCAACAGCTGGTTTATGATTGCAAAAAAAATAGAACTCACCTTCATCATCAGCATCTGATGGAAAAAAAAAAGAAGCGATAACAAATTATTACACTGATACGGCACTTAATGTTTTTAATCCTTATGCAGTATTTTGTCAGATCCTTTCACATCAAAGGGAAAGCTTTGAAAGAAGACACCAGGGAGCTGAAATTTCACCCAGATGGTGACAACATGTCAAAGTTCAACACGGCACAACCACTTAGTTATCACACGACCAAGAGTGTACCACCCCTTGGCTAAAATACTCAGAGAAAAATGCGGAAGAAAATGACCAAAAATTGATCAAAATACTGCACAAGAGGTCATATGTTGCATAAAACATTTATAGAATAATGTTTATAGAACTTTGGGGGACTGCTTACCTTCACCTGTGGCTTCGGCAACATGTGCTATGGAGAAGGGGAAAAAAAAAAAAACATGTGAGGGAAGCATACAGACTAAAAAAATTCAAGAACGTTTTCTGTCCTTGTGTGTACAGTACATGTGTTGTCATGGCTGCCTTAGTCCTGCTTCAACTTGTTCCAGAAAGCCACTAATGACAGAGTACACGGGAGGAGTGCCTTTCACTCGATTATAATGATTAAACTGACCTGGATGACTCAGTTTTCAGGTGCAGAATAAAAGGGCTTTAAGGGAAAAATATCTTGTTCCCACATTGCTGTCGAAATGGAACATAAAAGCACTGCGTGGGGAGAGATGTGTAAATCACGCGTAAGGCCATTGTGAAATTTTGGGTGGAAGCACAACTGTCAGTTTTATGATGCTTTATGAACAAAATTCATTTTGGGTACATTTTGAGGTGTTCATTTAATTGTTACATATTTAATTGTACTAATTGTACAAACTAAATTTCGAAGTCCTTCGCACTGTGAACCCCATTTTGACAAAAACACAAAATAAAAAAATGTCAGCATTCGCTTCCCTTCGGTTGACCCTAACCCCCCAAAAGGTGTGTTGCCCCTTTAAGGGAGGACGACTGTTTATCTTGTTGAAAAACCATGGCGATTGTATGATGCCAATGAAGTAGCTTGTTAATGGCGTTTTCAAGTAACGTTAGCACTAAGCTAATCGGTGATCATTATGATTAGCTGCTGTAAAATGTAACCTATCTATGAATATTTGTGTTGTATTTGACATTTAGTTGCGTAAAATAATGAGAGCAAACAACATGCAACGATTTATTTTGTTGCTTCGACGGTAAACATAAAAAACGTACTAGATTTTAGGAGGGTTTCTGCAGGTATTAAAATATCTAATTGAATGCTTTGCAAAGTCGTGAAAGGAACAGTAAATTTTACTTTTCAAATTAAGAGCAAATTAATTGGAACATGTGGCAACGTATTGTTGCATTGGCTTTTTACAAAAAGCTGTTTTATTTTGTTAGGTTTCATGTGGAAGCGCATTGTCATGAGTGACACAATTTAACGACAAAAAACCCAGACAAGAATTCAGCCATCAGGTACAGCAAAAATAATGTGTGATACTCAAACTGAATATAAAACATGAAAATCAGCATGATGTTAACTCCCTCTACCCACATTCTCAACATTTGAAGCCACTAACCAACTGATCCGGCACTCTTGCTCCTCCCCGAATGCGCCGGCTTGTCATGCGTGTCGTCTTGCGACAGAGCATCTTCCAAGTTAAAGCCTCCATCTGATAAAACACAAATACCGACGAGCAAAAGTCAAACTTAATCCCCGTAGGTCACTTTTCATACATCTCCACCCAAGTGGGATATTATCCAGATGTTCCCCCCGACCCCGACGGCGTCTCTTCCCACCGTCGCCATAGCAACCTCGCCCGTCCGTCATCATGTCATTCCCCCCACGGCTATAATGAAAAGCCCGTGACGGTAACAATAGCGGCAAAGGGCGTTGACCGTGATTGTGTGAAGTGGTGATGACATGGATTTTAGGATATTATTTGACAGCAACAATACATTACAGCCTCGCCGTGTGCTCTTTGGGGAAAACCATGGAAGATTTATACAAGAATGTTCAGTGGAACGCAGAATGGGTCAAGGTAGCATCGCTCTATTATTTACACTTTGTGATGATTTACTTTCGGTACAGTGAATCGGTCTTGAAAGAAAAACATCTTGCTTTTTAGATGAGTGCTAAACCAGACACTCTCCATCTCATGAATTAAGGTCCATCCGGTAATACAGCATAAATTATATCTATAATCACACGATAATGGGAGGTTGGAGACATTTTAAAGACACAATAGACGGACAAGCTGTCTGCCACGACACGTAATTATATGCGCGTTCACCTCATTTGTGTCCACTGTTGGGCCTTTTCTGGCTTAGCAATACAGCAATGTTAATTACAGTCACATTAACATATGAGACACAATTGGAAAAACTAGAATGTCCTGTATCCAACACACTAGGACTTAGTAGGGTAGCTCCAAAGAGTCAAAAGATGTCAACCAAAATCGAATGTCCGCTACAGTGGACATAAATGAATTGGCTGGGTCTCATATTGATATTTTAGAGAATTTGTGTGGGCGTCGGCAAAACATTTCTGATAAAAAAAATGTCTTTAAATGGAGAGCCATTTGAACAAGCTATTTTTTTTTCAAACACCAAATCATTACAAAGCAACATTAACTTAAAGCATCGTCCATCCTGTCCATCGCAAACTCACTCAAATGTGAGGTGTTCTCCGGTTAGCTTAGGCAAAGAACTTGGCTATGGCTCACTACATTCGCGGCCTTTTTACTATCATTAGCTGTGGCTGAAGTTTCAGCTGAATGCGTTGCATTTATGTGCTAGGCTAAACTTGACCTGCTTATATGGAAAGCAAGCTCCTTCTCAAAAAGAATGTATATCCCTCCACTTTTGCAGGCTATTTATTATAACATTAGATTTAATTGGTGCGACAACTGCATTTTCATGTCTTCCTTCTGCTGTGATTGAGATGATTAAAAAAAATAATCTCAGCACTGCTTTGGACTTTCAAGAATCTTCTGTACTGTTAACCATGACTGAAAAAAAGCAGGTGGATTTCCACTCAGGGAGACATTGACAAAGCACAGTTCTAATATTTAACAGATGAATAATTGGTGAGAAGAGAACAAGGCGTGGAATTAAACCAACAAAACAAGCAGCAAATCAAAAATGGGCAGGAAAAAAACACGCAGAGACAAATGAAGGCCGATACCTCCAGTGTGATCAAGTCACGCTGAGGTTATTTGTGAGATTTCTTGCTCCGAATTCAAGGTAAATTAACCACAAGCCACCCGGCTCATAACCTGTCGAGGTAATTCGTGCTGCAAAGAGAAACTCCCAGAATTATGTTTCGTATTAATGTGCCGAGAAAACAGGGAGTTGCCGTCCAATTTGAAACAGGAGATCGCATGAGAACTGGACATGTGTTGAAATGAACGATTATGCAACATTTTTAACTTATTCCATGGATGTTCATAGGATCACTTCAGGGTATGATGCACTGGAAAAAAAGCAATACTTTTTTGAAAAGAAAGACACACAGACAATAAGCACAACATTCATTAGTTTTAAGCTATGATATAGTGCAAAGTTGACCAAACTACGGCACGGCGGCCATTTGCGGCTTGTCATCCATGTTTTTGCGGCCCGTGGCATATTCTAAAATGACATCTTCCCTAAATATTGAAAAGTCCACAACAGTTTGATGGAGGACAGTATTGGAAGTATGAAAAAAAAGGTCCTAATTTGCCTCATCTTTAACTGAAAGTCTTTGATGTATGACTTTTTCAATAATTATATTAATATTGGGTCATCGCTTATGTAATTTATTTGAACCATGTTTGATATGTTTAAGAAGCCCTACATCTTTCTGTTTATTCATATACGTCCCTCAGAGGACATCCCTGATAAAGTGTTTAGCACGGCTACCTCAAAGTTCTAAGGTTCTGGTTTCAAGTTCGGGCTGCGGCCTTCCTGTGCGGACTTTGCGTGTTCTCTCCCCAAGTACTCCGGCTTCCTCCCGCATTCCAAAAACATGCATGTTAGATTCATTCAAGATTACATTTTCCACCGAGCAGCTAACTGAATCAAATTCACGGGGGGGCTCGGACTTACAGTTTCTTACTTAACGGCCCAATGGAGGCGGTTCCCATAACGTCAGGAATCCCACTTTACACAAATTTATGTTTGTAGCAAAACGAAATGTGTATTGATTTTGAACACACGTGTATTTCCTCACCTGAAGGGACTTGGGCATTTGTGTCTGGGCTAACGTCCACCTCCACGCCGGCGTGAGCTGACTCGTCATGTGGCACAACTGCATCTGCTCCTGCTGTGCCTTCATCTTCAGAGCCGTGCTGTGAAAATCTTTTATTTAACATAAGGACTCTTGCAGGGGCATTAGAGCGGAACTAAATCCGCCCAATTTCTTTTTTGCAAGAACACATTGGATAGTCTGTATCAGCGCTACTCAAAATGTGGTAGACTCATATTGCCTTTGAGGACAAAACAAAGAATAATTAACTCATTCACTACTACTGACGGCTATGGTCGTTAAAGAATCAGATCCATTCAGTAGTTAACATTGAAACCAAAATACAATTTGGATTCTTCTAAGCAGGCAGCCACCATTAGCCAAAATGACTTGAGAGTATTTTTTTAAAGTCAAATTTATGATGTGTATGATGCATTGTGACCTGGAATGACCATCAGTAGACAGTTGTGCATTTTCAGGAGTGAATAGCTTGACTTTATTGCCTTCTTAACTCATTCCATGCCAGGGACGTATTTTCACGTTCTTTTAAGAGTTCAGACATTCAGTCATAGATATTTAAGTTTCAATTTAATACTGAAGTATCTGGAAATTAATGTCCTTAATATACTTAAGCATCAATTTAAGACTTAAGTATCTGGGATTGAATGACTGGACGCTATAAAAACCTGAAAATACATCCTTGGCATTGAATAAGTTAAGAAGACGATAAAGTCAGGCTATTAACTCCTGAAAATGCACAACTGTCAACTGAAGGTCATTCCAGGTCATAATGCATCATTCACATCATAAATTTGACTGAAAAAAAAACTATTAAGTCAGTTGGGTTAAGTTCCCCCTTAAACACTCGTCATTTAAATTAAGTGATGGAAGCAGAATCAAGGACATTTCCATAGAAGAGAAGGTATTGGTCTCTTTCCAGAAAACTTGACACTGACTGACCTCTTCGTGGGCATGAGACGCATCGGTGCCGGCGCTGGGTTGCTCATCTACATCGGGAATGTCTCCTGCCGATTCTGGATCTTCCGCACCAGCTGCAGGACCTGAAAGAGAGAATGGCAGGAAGGATACATTTAAATAGTCTTGATTTAAAAGAATTTACAAAGACATCTGAGGGAGAGAAGACCTGGTAGATCTGGGCAGTGTGTCGCCACATGATGGCTAAATTAACTCATCTGTGATGTCACCAACAATACAGTGTCCTGAAATCCAGTTGAGCTGCTAAATATGCTAATTAAGGGTGCTTAAAAACAAACTTTATTGTAAAATACAGTGCCTGTTGTCACAGATCAGCGGCGTGTCCAACGTTAGCAGCTAGCAGAGTTGAGAAGCGCTAGATGATAGCGCAGTTAGCAGCTAGCAGCATAATTGATTTTTCAAAGGCACTAAATAACTGATGTCCAAACTATGGCCCGGGGGCACATGTTTGTGGCCCCGAGCATTTATCCAAAATACTTTTGACATGGATCACAATGTTATTTAAAAAATACTCATAAAATGGTTTTATGATAGCATGAGGAGTTAAAAAAAAAAACTACCACGTTTAAACAAAACCTTTGACGAAGTTTATTTTTTTAATTACTACTTTATATCGACAGTCTGTATTTGCTTGCTTGATTGATTTTTATCAATAAATTTAAGAAAAAAAGTGGGCCTTACATCTTTCGATATTTTTGTTTGAGGCCCTCAGAGGGAAAAGTTAGGACATCCCTGCCAAAAGGGTAGATTTGAACTCAACTCTCCATAAAATTCTTAGAGACTAAAATAGTTTGTTGCTATGTTAGTTTAAATTTAATTGAAACAAAGCTGATGATCTAAAAATGAACGTTTTAAAGTTGTTCAGTGGAAAATATTTTATCGCTTTCTGTATTCATAATTGTTCTTTAAACCAAGTAAAACTACACATTTTATATTTTTCTCAGAATGCTCGAGTGTTCAGTAGTTTTCTGAAAACGAACATTTTTGATGGCTGCATCGCTAGTTGTCACATTAAGAAAAAACATTCCATATCACCTTGACTTGATGGAGTGGCTTCTGACTCAGGAGCCTCTGTTTCTGCTTCTTCTTCCGCAGTAGCATCTGGCTGTGGTTCTGCAGCTGATTCTGGTCCGGTTGCTGGTTCTGGCTCGGCTGCTGGTTCGACTGCAGCCTCTGGCTCTGGCACGGCTGCGGGTTCTGGTTCCACTGTATCCACTGGTTCTTCTTCTGCTGCGGCCTCTTGTTCTGGTTCAGCTGTAGCTTCTTGTTCGGCTTCTGTACCTGCTTCTTCTGCTCCATCTGGAGCCGCCTCTGCTTCTCCTTCAGTAGTAGCCTCTGGTTCTTCATCCGCAGGAGCATCTGGTTGTGATTCCTCTTCTGCGGGATCCTCTGGTTCTGGGTGCGCGTCTGACGGAACTGTCGCTTCTGCTTCCCCTTCAGCTGGAGTTACTTCTTCATGGGCTTCTTCAGTTGGCTCAGGGTCAGTTTCCTGTGTTGAATGATAATATATTATTAAAATAAATAATGTATTGTAAAAATAATGCTGAAAATAAAATGTTGCTGTCTTCAGTACAGTATGTGTCTGGTTGACTGGTTGCAATGAATCCACATGTTTTCACCTCTGCTACAGCAATATTCTCCAAGTCTGCAAGTTCTATAATTTCAGGCTCCAAGGTCGTATGGAAGGCAGCATCTTCTGTGGGGGCCACCTCATCTAATAAAAGGAAATGGAGAAGAAAATAAGACAAATTACAGTGCCGCCTGGCAAACACCAAACCACAGACTTGGCTCGCTGCTGCCATCAGAGCTTTTTTTTTTCCATGCATCTATAAAAATAAAAGGGACTCAGGAGTGCCTATATATAAAAAAAAAAAAGAATTTATCTGATGGTTAACCTGTTTCTAAAATTACCACAACATTTCGAAATGTTTTAAAAAATTTACTCTTATTTCTTGGTACACTAAATAAACATTTTATGATGGTGGCAGTTTGATGCTGACAGAGATTATTTCCAAAAGGAAAAATACTTCCTAATGTTCAACGTTAATGTTTCCACTGCGCATTTGAATACGTCACAAAGAAAGAAAACAAGACCGTGCTTGGGATTTGTATAAGCGTTGCATTTGTTGTCCATCTGTTACCGCTAACTTTTGCCTGAAAGGTAAAAACTGTTTCACCACATATTACAACACGCGTAACCTCAATGACACACACACATACACAGGGAGCCCCACCCTGCACTAATGTGTTCCTGCTGCAGCCACAATGGGATGACATCAATCATAGTATCCAACCTGCCTCCACACACAATAAAGAAGAAAAAAAAAAGCCTGCATCCATGCTGGCATTGCGAGTGTGCACTAATGAGAAAATAAGAAGAGCCCGCTTTTGTTTGGCGTGCGCCTGTGCGTCTTTGAGACGGCACTGTGACATTCCCCTGATGCATGTGAGGAGCTGAGACAGCAAAGCGAGCGGACTAATGGCGAGCGGGTCATTTTTTTCCACATCATTCTTGCAGGATTTTATCCAAGGGATTGCGTACATTCCTGGTCGTGCGATTACTAAATTGTTGTACCGTGTTGAAATTTGACACGTCATCATCTGGGTGAAATTTCAGCTCCCTTGTGTCTTCCTTCAATGCATTTCCCTTGAATGTGAAATGCCTTTGATGTAAAGCTCCAAGGATTGGGCAAAATACTGCAAAAGGTCAGGGGCAGAAGACTGAAATTTTTGGGGGAGATCTCAAGCACCTCTTTATAAGGCATAATTTTTATTACAAAAGGTTTAGGTGCAGGCCGAATCATGCCTAGCGGTGGAAAGAGTACCTACAGCTGCAATGCCTCAAGCGCTGGATGGTTCAGAAACGCCCAAAATGTGTAATTGAAATCTACTTTTTAATCAAATTAGGATGAATAACCTCCTAAAAATGACATAATAAAAAAGACTGATTTTTCATCTTGTTATTAAATATGCGAGCTTTGTAACAGAACATCTCTGTTTGCCAAGTGTATCAGTTGGAGCCGAAGGCGGACACGTCGCCTCATAAATTCTCCGATTGAGACAGCCTGGCACGCTTCAAGCACAAACACACCTTCAAGGATCACCAAAAAAAAAAAAAAAAGTTATGCATAAACAAACCTACTTAACGTGCGCAAACACATTGCGACTGTGTGATCATGTGTCATAAACACACACACACACACACTCCCTGCATGCACGCTGAATAAATGTGATAAGAGCGAGGTTTAATTTTTTTTCCTCCCAACCTGATGGCGGTGAGTGTAATGCAAACACAAGGGCTCAATCATTTATTTGAAGAGTCATGAGGCGGCAGATGTGTGCGAGCTTGTAACGGAACTTTACCAGAACAGGTTGCTACAGAGACAAATTGTGTGTCTTTAGACTTGGTGAAGCAGCATGCGGCTCATGCCAGGGGTTATTCTCAGCTCTGTTTTGAGAGGAACTGAATAAACAGTAGTATGCTTTAGATCACAAGGCTGCTTAAGCTCATATATATATATATTCCAATATGATTCACTTAACATGCTTACTTTTTAGCATTTGCAAGATATATTGGGAATTTCTCAAAAGGTTGAGATAAGAAAAGATGAAATTACACCCATATGATGACAACATTTCAAAGTTCAACATGGAATGACCACTTACTGAGTTCCCCAAATATAAGACACACTTTTAGTTCCCCAAAATGAAGACCAAATGAAGACTGGTGCATCCTATACACAGTAACTTGGAAAAAGTCAGCATTTTGCCCTAAAATTGAGGGTGCATCCAATACAGAGGTGCATTTTATATTTGGGGACTTACGGTAGTTATCACACTACAAGTAGTGTGCAATACCTTGGCTAAAATACTGCGAGAATGATTTGGAAGAAAATGATGCAAAAATGATTAAAATACTACACAAGGATTATCTTCCTAAACTGGCAATGGTGAATTCAATTCTCAGGATGTCCCATGAGAATATTGGTTTAGAAATCCAACTTAAGGTTACTGTTCTGCGGTAAACTTCCATACAATTACACATAAAGAGGTCTAATTAAGAGAATGATGAGAGAATTGATGATGTAACAATCCCTCATGAAAGAAAAAACAAGCCATCTGCTTGTAGCAGCACTTTATAGAACATTGTGTTCCCATTTATCATTTCCTTTGCTAACTACCATCGCCCTCTGTAAAAAAAAAACAACAACAAAAAAACCAGCCCTCCATCCCAGTCAATGCTGCCAACATATACAAAGTACAAGACGAGCCTTAAAGAGGAGGTTGTTTCAAGAAGAACATTTTCGCCGTCCCTTTAAGGTTGAGCCTGTTTTGCATCTGAAGGTTTCTCACCGCTTCCTCGTCTTTCCTTTTGTCTCTCGCGCTCGTTGTTTCCTGGCCACAGCTTTCCCTGGAGGCTTCTGACTCATCTGCGTTTTGGAGTGGTCGCACGCGATCCTCCGAGTCCAAACCACATGCTAGTAGCGGCAAACCAAAGCTAACAAACCTGGACGTTAACCCTCCACTCAAAGTACTAAGGTGAAGACTTGAGGTGTTGACCCACGACACCTTTAATACATATGTATAGTAAAAATAGGAAACTCACTAAAAGAGTTAATGATGAACCAATTTGATTTTTTCTGGGCTGATACTGATTATCGCTAGATTTTCATTTCAAGACATATTCATTGCAGTGAAAGTTTTTTTTTTCAACTCGCACAGTGGCATGAATGAGAATTTTCATCTTCTAAAATTGTAATAATAATAAATAATAAAATTCTGGTCAAATGTGTTTTTCTTGTGGAGAAGAGCTGACACCCTTGACTAATGCTTACCTAATATGTCAATTGAGCACTGTAGTGCTAACTGTGAGCATTGGATGGCTTTGTTGCCACACTTACAACACAGATATTACCTACATCAATTCTAACTGAAGAATGGAAGTCAATCTTTCATATGGCAGCGCCCATATCTCGACAGACATGGCACACAATATTATGTTGGCCTTGAAAGGTGAGTCAAAATGAGTTAATAATAACTAAACATACCATTTCATTTAAATTGTTTGGGATCTCTTAATCAACACAGAAAACCTCTCATGTGGCTTACACACACACATGCCCCACACACAAGGTCAACTCAACCTCTTTCAAAGTGATCAATCGTTGTTAAAAGAAAAATGTATGTATGTATGTATATATATATATATATATATATATATATATATATATATATATATATATATATATATATATATATATATATATATATATATATATATATATATATATATATATATATATACATATAATCTCAGCATCAAACTGCTACCATCATAACATATTTATTTATGTATATACATTCCATATGTGAGTCACGGACATTATACGTATAAGCTATGTAGACTTATTATGAGATATGTGTACTTGAACCAGAAACTTAACCTTTTTTCTCTTAGTAATATCACACCTCAACGTGTGTTGATCTGGGTGTCTTGTCAGGCGAAACCACCATGCGCATTGTTATCTCAGGTATATCTCTCTATTGTGTGTTTATGGAACACAAAGTGCAGTTTTTCCCAATCACGCAAACGAGCACCATAGGGCAGTTGAATGTGTAAACACACACACACCTGGCAAACATTATGCAAACATTCATTTAGTAGTGGGGAACCTTCCATTTTCCTTTTTGAGACACTTTTAAGACTTTATGTTCTGTGCTCCTGCATATATAACACACAGACATACAATGAGGACCCCGAGGGGAGAGGAAGTGAAGTTATGGGGTGTTTTCTCCAGCTGGAGGTCCACTCTGATTACATTGACACTCCCTGCACATACGCCACTTGTAAAACTTAACATAAAAACTAATACGCACAAAAAGGCAAGCAAGCATTTCTCTTGTTTCGGTGTCAACAACACATAGTGACGGTTGAGAAAACTGTGTGTGTGTGTGTGTGTGTGTGTGCGTGAGAGAGAGAGAGAGAGAGAGAGAGAGAGAGAGAGAGAGAGAGAGAGAGAGAGAGAGAGAGCGAGAGAGAGAGAGAGAGAGAGATGCCTGGCTGTTTGTCGTAAAAGCCCAAAGGAACCGGTATTCATGCAGATTTCTTTAACGTGAGAATATGCTCCACTAGAGGGTGCCAGCGAAACTTGATGAGCGGTTCAACTAATTATTTTTTTTTAGTGGGAAACTAACGTTTTTAAAAGTCATTTTTAATGGCTTGTATATAAAGGGTCTCTGGAGTTTTTGCCACATTTGAAGTGTCAAATAAATCACCCAAGCAATCCATATATTATTAATATATGCCTGTTTCTGTTCAACTAAATCCCTCAAGATAAACATTCTCCTTCCATGACTGGACAGCTTGGCAAGTTGAAGATTCAGAGCCATTTTCAATTGACTGAAATCTGAAACTTGTACTTTTGTCAGGGATGTCATTGGAACAGCTGATAACTGTTTTAAAATTTTGAAGCGAATAAAAAAGGATTTGTCTTTTAAAGGAAGCTTGTTTTATTTTATTTTTTTTTGTTTTAAGCATCAATCTTGAAACTTTATTTGTCAGCAGAGACTAATGTTAGTCATATTTATAAAGGCAGAAGTGATTACCACAGTAGTACTGGATCTGATTATATTGTAAGGGTGTAACCTAGCCCATTGGATGTGCTTAACAAAGTGGAAAGAAATGAAATACAGCAAGAATAGATGAACGTCTGGCAATTTGCTGAAGCCAGCAGGCTCCAGATTTTAGCCTTTGCAGCTACACTTATTAATTATGCTTACATTTGCGAATATATTTCTTTGTCAACTTAATGCATGCGCCCCTGAAAATTGGCCCATAAAGATGTTACATTTCTTGATGTGCAAAAATTGCAATACAAATGGTGCTATTGTACGAATACTTTTGGACAGACTGCAATTCGGTCAGTCCTCAAATCGTGGAGGGGGGGGGGGGGGGGGGGGGCGCCTTGGGGGATTGTGTATGACAATCGGATTTTTGTGTTAAGTGTAATTGCTCATCCATGGCACCAGGTGGTGCAGTGGCACTCTCATTGTCCGAGTCTGGGAGTCACATTTTAAATTGCTGACAATAACATTATTTTCTAAATCACATTAATGATTAATGTGATTTAAAAAAAATCTGAATGATTTATACCTTTTTTTCCAGTTTAAAATCTTTTACATAGTGGTGCTCCTGTGTCCCGATTCAATTTACATTCATGATTATTAATTGATATGTTTTTTTTCAGCATAAATTAGTTTAGGATTTACTTTTTTTTAATTTCAGATACGTTGATGCTCTAAGGTTTGTATTTTTAAAATTCAGACTAACCGGTGTAGACCCTTTAAAAGTAAAGTTAACATCTTTTTTTTTTGGCCAATGTTAAAAACGATCCAATATTAGGTAAACTTACACATTTTTTTAAACGATGTTATTAATAGTAACTTCGACGAGTGTGGGGGGGAATGTTTTTGCTTTCTTAGCGGGGTGGCTTTGCAAAAAATAATTGCGATGCAGTAAATTGGATAAATGGCTGAGGGGCCAACACATGCCTTGATGCTTCTTCCATTTACTCATCATCCTCATCATTATTTTAATTGATCTTGTCTGGTCTGTGTCTGGATACACACACACACCAATAAATGGACATTTAAGTGGACACATTGAAAAGATAGATAGATAGATAGATAGATAGATAGATAGATAGATAGATAGATAGATAGATAGATAGATAGATAGATAGATAGATAGATAGATAGATAGACAGATAGATTCACAGAGAGACAGACAGACAGAGACAGACAGACAGACAGACAGACAGACAGACAGACAGACAGACAGATAGGACAAATCCCAAAGACCTTAAAAATCCCAAATACCTTGTGTGTTAGCACGTCCAGAGAGCAAGGCTCCAAAGAGCAGCAGGATCCACAGGTATGACATCACTGAAACACGTACGACGTTCAGCGGTTCGAATGGACCGGGCTTTGATGAATAAGGAAGGTGCCTAAGGTTCGGAAGGGTGTGCGTGCGCCCTTCTAGCCGTGTTTAAGGTGCTGGGTTGAGGTTCTCCGTCGTCTTTCTCCTTCTTTTGTCTGGATTGGAAGAGAGACGGTTCCGGGCTTTATTAAGGTGGGCGGGGCTAGATTTTCACTTCTAAAATCTGACACACTGGCAGAGCAGACAAGGCACGAGCCGGCTTTTTTTTTTTCCTCCACTCGTTTTTTGATTTTCTTGAATCCCAACAACCCTGGTTCTTTTGTCTCTCACAAACTACGCTTTCAGGAGAATGTACACGGAGACAAAAAAATGTCATCCACCTTTTAACTGACTCAATGGAACAAATTGGTCCTCGGTTTACGACGGATTTACGTACGACAGAGGCGTAACACTTGTTCTATGTACAGTAAAGCGGAACTCGCTGTAGTCTTTCAGTAATTTACGATAATGTAGAATTATTAAACATCAAATAGATTATTGGTCCTGTTTTCATTGTATTTTCCCATGTTACGGTTTTGTACCTTGGCTTTACGTACAATTGACAGATTGGAAAATGGAAATATTTGCACAACTTCATGCTCAGTGCTATTATCCAGGGTCGGTCTACCCCTGTGGCGCTCAATGAGAGATTTTATTCAGTACCCCCTTCCATCGATATTTCACATAGGCTATGCTTTCATGGAGATAGGTAAACATAGTGAGAGAAACATACATTTTTAACTCCCGGAAATGCTCAATTTTCCTCGTTTAACTGTTCTTTCACGAAAGTAGGTTGTCTTGGTCATTTAAACTTCTTAGTTTAACAATAAATCGGAGTTCCATCCTCATTTTACTAATGATTTTTTGTACACACAAAAAATATTTCAGGTGTTACTCATAAATAATTAATATTAGTTTTAAGGAGAATTCGCAATTAAAACGTACTGCAACTATCCCAGACACTTGAGCGTGAATTTAGTGTCAACTGCGGCTCTGCATGGGCAGGAAGGCTGATTATCAAATAAATTCACCTTTCTCCTGTGCGACTGCATGGGCAGGAAGGCTGATTATCAAATAAATTCACCTTTCTCCTGTGCGACTGTATTCATTTTAAATTTGAATTTTTCTTTCGACTTGAAATTCAATTCACATTCTAGAATCCGTTCGAGTAAAATCATATCGTAAATGTTTGAGGTCTGACGCCCCCTAGTGTCCTGCACTCTTAGCATCTGTCTGTCTCACTTAATGGGTGAACCCATTCTGCCATGAGTGTAAATTGTGTAATCAGTGTGTGTGTGTGTGTGTGTGTGTGTGTGTGTGTGTGTGTGTGTGTGTGTGTGCGTTCTAACGGTTGCCACACAATGGTGGATTTGAACATTGATGAAATTTGACAGGAAGTCATTTTAACAATCTGTTATTACAGAAAACAACATTCTGGTGCATTACTTGAATAGAACAGTCTTTTTTCCTTTTTTTTTTTTTTTTACAGAAATGTTTATTATTAGTGCACAATGATTACAATCACATACAAAATGATCTCCCATGAAACAAATCATTTGGACAAAATCTGAAAGCTTTAACATTGCTTCTGATGCACAAGTTGATCAGATATTATTTGGCTATTACCACTTTTTTGTAATGTGCTTGTGTTAAAGTGATTATGGGCCAACATGTACGATATATACATGCATGCTTTGGTAAGCTGTTTAATGGGACAGTCGGTGGGAGTGGCACGTTTCAGTCATTGAAAAAAAAATACATTACACACCAAAATGGCGACCTCGAGTGGCTCTCACACACTGCGGTTTATTTGCACATTAGAACATGTCGTAATAAATTACTGAGGTTAAGTGCCTCTTATCAAGAACACATGTCAAAAAAGTTAAAGGCTTTGGCTGAGTCATGACATTTTTTAAAATCACGGTTATTTATTTGACAATGAATTGCAGTTTATTTAGATCGGGGTGGGAAACGTTATTTATGCCGAGGTTTTATTTGATGTAAGACGTTTATACTGGGGCAGCAGATCAAATGCTATCCCGCAGGTTATATATGGCCCACGAGTTGTCGGTTCCCCACCCCTGATTTAAACTGGGGAAAAGAGAAAAACAAACGAAACATTCGAGGCATAAGATCATGCCAGAATTAATTATCTGCGACGAATCCCTTACTAGTACCTGCTCTCTGGATGAAATGAGCTCCCAACATGCTGAGAGAAGCTGTGAACAAACCTGGAATTTGGAACATGTAGGACTGGTCCAAATGGTTCAAAACGAGAGCTTATCTCCAAAAGACTATCCAGATACCAACTGAACAGTGTGGTACCGGGTTGAGTATTTGAAGTGGAATAATATATTTCAGATGACTGGCTGCAAGGTGGCTCACATCTTGTTGAAACACTCCTTGGCATTGGACCACACCTGGATTCCCTAAGGCAACAACAGAATACATCAAAATGACAACAATTTGAGACGAATAATCATCCACTTCAAATATACGCCTTTTAACCCCCCTCAGGCAAAAAAACAAAACCAAGCAAAAGAATCAACAAAAAAATGTTAACTGTAGTGTTTCTCATTCTTTCATAAGCTATCTGATCCATATTCAT
Organism: Hippichthys cyanospilos; assembly: GCF_059441005.1. Lineage (NCBI taxonomy): Eukaryota > Metazoa > Chordata > Actinopteri > Syngnathiformes > Syngnathidae > Hippichthys > Hippichthys cyanospilos. The sequence goes on along the minus strand of NC_142373.1, from coordinate 17,530,259 downwards.
TTCATAAAGGCAGATTTTTTTTTAAATAGCACAACATTTACTCAAATAGTGACCTAGCTTCAATTGATGCTGTGTCTAAATAATAAACATAAAAAATAATAAACAAGATATGACAGGTGCTTCTTCCCCAAACATACTCTCGTTTTACCCTCAAGAGAAAAAAAAAAAAAAAAAAAAAGCAACCGGTCAGGCTGACAGTAGTGGTCATCTCCATTTTCATAAAAACAGAAAATCTTTTTTCATATGGCCAACTCCTAACAACTCCAGATCTGGCCCGCCGCATCATTTTATGTGGCTGCAAAATGCTAATTATGACTTAAAAGTTTCTGGCTAAAATACCAAATTTGCAAGTTATGTTCAACCTTTACACATTTTTTTCTTACCAATACCCCTTTTGAACAGTTTTTAGCTGCCTCTGATTTCAAAACGTGTAAATGTGTGACGCTCATTCTTAATATTTGACTTCAAAGTTACAATGGCCGTCCAAAAAAAAAAAAACTACAACGTGGCCAATATAAAAATGAGTTCGGCACCCTTTATCTAGAGGATAAATATAAAAAGTGCTTCATGAGGCCCCATATACCATCCCCAAAATCTGCTCTTTGTGCTCTCTGTACAAGACATAGCTTACTGAAAAGATGAATCTTAAAATTATTCACTGAATTGAAATTTTGAACACCCAAAAAAAAAATAAAGATTAAAAAAAAAAAAAAAAAAACTCAAACAAAACTGTTTTTTCTTCACTACTTCTAGATTACGCTGGTGTACAAGATGTTGTATCACCAAACCTACCTTCTTGCACATGCTAATTTGCATAATGGCATAGCTGATGAGTGCCTCGCGTAGATCTCGATCCTTCTGTTCCTTAAAACGCTCAATGTCCTCCCAGGCTGTTTGCACAAACTCTCTGTGAAGAAAAACAGATGACGACTTTCAAAAGAAGAAGACCAACTTATCTTTATCCACTGGCAAAAAAAAAAGAAAGAGATAAAAAACAAGCAAACAAGGTTGAAGAAATGAGCTGACTGGCACTCTGCGTTCTTCTCCTTGAGCGTTTCCTCTCCTTCCTGGATGGTCTGTTCCAAGGCCGCCAGCCTGCTCTCCCTTTGCTCCTGGCTCTCCTGACCAAATAGTTTACTGGTCATCCCCTTCAGGGAGAAGACGCGCACCAGCTACACAAAAATCACATGCAAGATGTAAGTGAAGCATGAGGAGGAAAAAAATATAAGTAGACAGTGCTAAAGAGGTCTCATTCTAAAGTCCCCCAGTGGGTTACCCCAGTGGCGAGTTCTTCTCGCTGCTGCTTCTTGTAGGACAAATCTTGAGCTGCCACTTCCAACTCGTACTGGATCAGCTCATGTTTCCGACACACAGATCTGAGCACAGACAAAACGTGTACATAAATCTTTGACCACCATTGAATGACATAGGAAAAAAAAATACAACAAACATGTTATATACACTAAATTTTAGATAATAAACCGCTACTATCTTTCTCATGCTTTGAACCCTGTGTCTTATGGTCCAGTGTGGCTTATCTGCATTTTTTTTCCACCAGCCACCAGGGGGCAAACTCCATGTAAACAAAGGGAGACAGAAAAGGATGCTAACAAAAGCATTGATTTTGAGTTTGAACTGCTATTTCGGGGCGGCTCAGTGGAAGAGTGGTTAGCATGTCTGCCTCCCAATTCAGAGACCCAGGTTCAAATCCAGCTCTTCCTATGTGGACTGTGCATCTTCTCCCCAAGCCTGCGTGGGCTTTATCCCGGCGCTCCAGTTTCCTCCCACACTCCAAAAACATACATGGCAGATGCATTGGACACTCAAAATTGTCCTTAGATAGGCAAAGTCATTGACTGGCAACCAGTCCAGAGTGTCTCACGCCTACTGCCCACAGCCAGCTGAGATGGACACCAGCAAGCCTGCAACCCTAGTGAGGAAAAGCAGCTACAGAAAATGGATGGATAGAACAGCAGTTTTGCGTGTCACCAGGGGGCACACTTTGCTAGTAACACACCCAGGCATTTTACTGTTGTGTCGGTACAGTAGTCTAACAATCTGAATGTGTTGCTGTTATGTTAAATTTGTTGGTGCTGTACTTATTTCTAAACGTTCCATCTGTGTTGACGGTTTGTTGGTACAGCTCTGATTTGTAAACATGCAGGCATGGTCACTCTGGAAAAAGGTAATCAATTTTTTCAAAATCGTAAAAAACATACCGCACAGCCTCGGTGTAAAAGAGATATTCTTTCAGTTGGTCAGCGTAGTGCTCTTCCTCCTCCAAAATATCATCTATCGATGCTGCATACCTGGCCACACATGTCAAATATTATCAACCAAAATTATATAAGGCACACAGAAACATTGTTTTCAATGGTGTAATTAAACTCAATTGTCTTTCGTTGAAACATTCATGTAATGAAATAATGTTTTACTGATGTTGTATGCCTCTTTGTTTTGCAATTACACGAGCGTACCTCATAAGCAAAGTGCTACAGCGAATTGATGGCCAAACGGCAATTTGAACTTACGTGTCCATGTGGTGCCCGGCACTCTGTAGTCCATCTCCCATCTCTTTCTCTATAGCACTCCATTCACTGGAGAAACAAGAGAGACAAGAGTGCCTGTCATATGCATCCTGTTAGGTGTCAAGTCAAATGACAGCTAGATGACATCTTGTGGAGCATATCATCACTGCCGTATATTTATAAGATGTCAAACACACACCCCCTAGTGGTAAAAATAAGACAAGAACATGAAGCACTCACCTGAAGACTCGTCCATAATTACCATGGACTTTGTAAACGCCGTACAGTCTGTCTGCTACTCTCTGCGATAAACACAGACAACTTTCATGAAGAGATGAAATTAAAAATCTATAAAATATCTTTCGGTAGCTTGATGAGAGGTAAGCACAAATTATGTCTCCTCGATTTCTTCAATCACGCAGAAAGATTACAATTTTAATGGACAAAATAAACCCTACAAACTTATATCTAAAGGTTTGATTCATTTTTTAAAATCCTATGGAAAATATTTTACCAAAAAAAATGAAAACCGATTTAAAATAAGTTATCATGTAAACTTAGCTAGTGCATAACCCCTGAAAAGGATAGTCTATTTATTTTTCGATTTGTACAAGAATTAATATTTTGTCTATAATAAATTTTAAAACTACATTATTTCATATATAATATATAATTAATACATACCGAAAAGAAACTCTTTTTTTTTTTTTTAAACTTGTGACCTCTAAAAAGAGGTCTGTGCTCAAGGCTCAAGTAATGACAAATCACGGCTTACCTGTTGGTCATGTGACATTCATAAGCAGAACCGCAATTGAGCCTTCAATACGTGTGATGTCATTTTCGATCGAGAGCAAGTGAAAAAATGTGTTTATTAAAAGTATTAATTGCACGTGCAAATAATTTAGTTGTCATGTTAACTCATTTAATCCGAAATACACAATTTTCCATTTTTATAAGAGTCCAAATATTGTATATTAATATTATTATTATAATAAAATGGTTAAATCAATGTAGTATACCTTCAAATGCCACAATTAAGTTGTAAGTACCTTTTGTGTACATGTTTTTGGACCACCCATTGTGATTTTACAATCTATCTAATTTTCCAATCTTTGTTTCTTAAAATGCCACGTTAATTGAAATAATTGTATTTATCGCACAGTCATAGTCACCTCAAAGTATAATGACAACAATTTGCGTTTTGCATACACGTGTTGATACTCACCGCTCTCACCCTGAGAAGTTGAGAAATGGCGGTGTTCAGTTCATCGCTATACTGTTTCATTGCTGTGAAGCGCCTGGGAAATGTAGCAGAAGAACAGCTCAGCATCTTTTGTGTTGAAGTAAAAATATTAGCTCAATCTGTGAGTGAGACAAAAAAAAAAGGTTGAGGAAATGGACACTTACTTATCAGGGTTCTTAACTCTGAACATGGCACTCAGGGACTTTAGTCTGGAATCTGCCTAATGAGAAAGATTATTGTCAATCTGCTTTTGATATCATATTGTTTTCAAGATATGATTTAGTAAAACGGGAGCATCAAAATGAATTAGAGTATAGTGGAAATCTTACTACAGCTTAAACTTATATAGTATCGTGCACTGAAAAAATCAGAACAAATATTTATTTTAAAACAAATACACGGCAATTGCAAGCATAAGAAAGAACTTTTAAGTGTTTCTCTAATTTATCAGGATGCAGCTCTGTATACAAAAACTACTGAAGAAAAATTCAATACCTTATCCTGGAAACCGGTCTCCAAAACTGCATCCCTCCACCCTTTCTCCTGAAGAAAAATGATTGACAGGTCAATACAGAAGCCTTTCAGTTGACATTTACAGTACGACAAAAGAACCAAGGGGTTACCCAGCATGAACAAGATGCAATGCATTTTAAGACCAGTTATTTCTACAGGTGCTCTTGCTTGGATGCTGCAATATTAATCATAATATTGTAGCAGTGACCAATTTAATAACAAATACAAAGAGTCAATAAATCATTTATTTAAAGAAATACTGTTGTACTACATTTACCAATTTTTAGAAATCCATTTTTTTGTCTGTAATTGACTTGATAGCTATATAATTGTTAATGTACAATTAATACACTTGAAAATGCATTTTGACAATGACTATTGATTGAAAATGACATCAGATTTCAGAGTTCAGTTAGCAACCAATAAAAGCTCAGCTTGCGATCGTCACATGACCACACCCAGATAATTGGAGGCCTGGTTACACTCTGTGAAACCATGATTTTTATTTTATGATATTTATTTTAACTACTGATCATGTTTGTATAAAATGCACCAATTGGAGTTGAAATTGTATACCTGCTATACAATGACAAAAGGCATTCTATATTGCATTCTATTCTAAAAAAAAAAAAAAAAAAAAAAAGTTGATTCGCCAGCAAGGTTCTACTGTATTCAAAAATAAAAAGTCAGCAGGTTTTTAAAACCGGTCCAAACCTCTGTCAGGAAAAGGAAAACGATCTTGTCTTTGCAGAGGACAGGATGTGACATCACACGAAGCAGGAAGTTTTCCAGGCCTACCCTTCTCCGCTCGACAAAGTCAGGGTCCAGGTTGTCAGCAGAAAGCTTGTGCCACACAAACTCCGCCTGATGTTGAAACAACCCACACATAAATGATTGCGAATGAACGAACACATGTGTCTATTTCCACTCACCCTTTTCTCAGGCAGTGGAGGGATGATGATGTAAGGGTAGGTGACCAACAGGTACGTTCGAAGTAGCTCAAACTCACTGTAGCGTCTCCACAGCGTGTCAGGCGTGACAGCTGGAGAAACGCTCGGGACTGATTCAGAGGGTCTGCATACACGACAACGGGAACACAATGTGACAATTTGGCATGGATTGATAACCGGGTTGACGATTTACCAAGACGTTAAAAAGTCAAGGTATCAATAACCGCTAATACTGTCTATAACCATTAATGAGCGCTTTTCTTTTTTTTGCTTTATCTAACAAAGACGGCATTAACCAATCAAAATCAAATTATGATGCTTACGCCCTCCATGTCTGTTTTGGGTCTTACAAGAACAACGAAACTTCAAAAAAGTAAACATAAGTGCTCATTTTTTGTCAAAAACACATATTTATGCTCATGCTAGTCAAACGAATTTGCTTTCTGTATCATTATTAGGGTTATTATTACTGTATTTTCCCCACTAAAAAGCAAATCAAATTATAAGGTGTATCTTCAATGAAGTGCCCATTTTAAAAAAGGTTTTCATATATAGAGCGCACCGCATTATAAGACTGGAACAATAGAAGCTACTACATATAGTGGCCAGGGTTGCCTTATGCATCCACTTGATGGAGCTGCGCTAAAGAGAACGTCAACAAAACAATCAGATATGTCAGTCAAACTTTATTCATAGACAATTAGAAATGAAGAATAAAGACGATTTGTGGAATGTATTATCTGAGGAATGGGGAATTTTTGCCTGTGATATTTTTGCACGGGGTTATGGTATGCATGTACTTCCATTTAGCAGAACCCCACCTTGTTTCTACGAGGTAGACGGTGTAGGTTTCCTGCATGTTGACCGTGTTCTTGCCCGTTCTCTTCTCAGCTTCTGCCACATTGATCTCCAGCTTCTTCAACAGTGGTGTCCCTTTTTCAACCATCTGCATAAGAGGATATATTCTGAATCAAATGTGCTGAACCATAAAACAATAACGTAAGGTGCAACAGTTAAGATGGACAGATAAAACGCACAGAGGTGCAAGTCCATCATGACCACTTATCCTCATTACAGTCGTTTGCCAATCGCATGGAGCGGATTCAGAAAAAAAAACGTTCAATTTTGAGTCCTCAATCAACCTAACGTTCATAGAAAGCGCGAAGGAGTCGGGGTACCTGAAGAAACCCAACATCTGACGGTATTCGAACCCAGAACTTCAGACTGTGAGGCAGACGTGCTCACCTTTCTCCCTACCCCCCCAAGGTGTAACCGTGACAGAGGTTAGCTTGTCACGGGACCGACGACTTCCTCTTTTTGTCCAATTCGTATAAGTATCAATTGAACCAAAACCGAGACAACAAAACACTGAATTTACAGAAGGGCTTTTCATATTCCATTCAACACCATCAAATGCAAGCGTGCAAGCTAAGTTAGCAAGCTAGCATCAGAAGGAAAGTTTGTAGTAGCGCAACTTTCCGAAAGCAACATATTCGTTGAAGTTTTACCATTGCGTTGACATGTAATTGAAATAAAAGTCTCGGAACACACCGAAAGCGTTGAATCTACTCCAAAATAAGTCAGTATTGACGTTTGAATGAACTCCACAACAGCCTGTTAGCTAAAAATGCTAACGACTATTTAGAATTCAACGTGAACGTAATGGAAGCAAATAACGGCACTACCGTGTTGATGATATTGTTCTCGGATTCCGTGGGCGTGATGTCGGTATTGCAAATCACCGCCACTTTTTCTTCATGATTTCCAGAGTCTGCCATCATCTTCCGCCGAGAGATGTTGCTGATGCGCCGCGACTGCCTGCCTGGCGTCAGCTGAGCTGGCTCAGCAAGGAAGAAGGTGGGTCCTTCCGCGCATGCGCAGAGCAAAACTCACGCAGGCGATCCTTCTCGGGACGCCTTGCTGTCTGTCACTAATTTACATTTACGCAGTAAAGCTATTGTCAAGAACAAATATTTGTATAGAAAATACTGCCAGGAATAATTTACGTAACATTCAAATGCGAAACAACGATTTCTGATTAAGCTGAAGTCCTCAAAGAAAATATGAAAAGTCAATATACATCATAACTAAGTGAAATCTAGAATCTTTTTTTTATAGTTGACTTTTGTTATGCCACAAAACAATGCCATAATAATACACAAAGTGCTGTATAATGCTGTATTGCAGTAGTGAACTGATGTAGAGGTCGCTGTCGCCATCTAGCGGCAACTAAGGATAACTCAAAGATTTAAGACAAAAAATATATATTTACGTACATACAAAATAAAAAGAAAAAGATTTTGTAAAGCCCCCATAATTCAAATACTGTATTTAAATCATTTGGCTATGGTCTATACTATATGGTACTCCTACTTTTTGGAAAGTTTAGGGTTTTCAGTAAACCTAATGTGCATTTAGGATATGAAAAATAAAGCCAGAATAAATGCTAATCACCAAAACACAATGATTTCCTCTGTTGGACAAAATATTTATGACACATATAAAATGAGCATGTGCCCATTTATTCTTATTAGCGTGCAGATGAGTTCCAAGCTTGCAAAAAAAAAAAAAAAAAAAGAAGCTCTGGAAGAAAATGACGCCAATAACTGTGACAAAGAATATCCTTATAATAAATCCTTATAATATATTAATAAAATTATTGAACTGCTGCTCCGTGTCTCCCCTGGTATTTTTATTTCATAAGTGTGGATCAAATTATTACATTTCTGAAATAAGCATAAGCAAAGAAATAGCTCTAATTTCAAAAATGCAGTTGACGAATGTCAGGCGTCCCTGTCCTTCCTCGGGAAAGTGACCAACGCAGTCGTGACTAAACGCTGCACTTCCCTTGTCATTGTGACAAGAAATGATGTGTGTGATCCCAGCTGGAGGAAGCGCAGCGTACCCTTTTCACAGATGGAACGCTGGGGGAGCTCGGAGTAGAAAACTAGGAGTTGGCGGCTTTTTAATTCACACACCTGCGCCGTCAAGGTCCGATGGGACATGTTCAAACAGAATTTGGCTTCTCCCATTCAGTGTCTCCATCCCTGCGTGACGCCTTTCTTGAAAGCCACTCTTGCCTCTGCAACAAGGACACTTTGAAGAAAACAGTGACTGTGGCGTGATTTATTTTCTCATTAGCACCCCACGACACTGCGCTTACAACAATATATTGTAAACATCAGTACAAATGATGTAACATACCGGTTCTTGTCCGTAATGAAGTCCACCGAGACCCTCGGTCCAAGCCCTTCAGTCCTCTAGTCAGTCTCATTAAAGTAAATGAAGCACCTGAAGGCACCGCACATGCCTTGTTTACAGACTGGCGTTCGAAAGAACAGCAAGATGAGGTGAATTAAGGTGGATGAGCTCATTCGTTTCACTGCGGGGTGTCCACTCAAAAGCCGTCATTGCCTGCCCGCCAACTTGTGTTTGTGCACTTTTGTCAAGTCAGCGGGCTATGTGCTAGCTCAACACAGACCCTATAGAAAAAAGCTTTGTCTAAATGGTATAGGGGTACAGTCATCAGTGTCAAGGAGGTCTGTTAATGGGATGGCTCTTGAATGAAAAACAAGCTTTGTATGACAGGGAGGAGCTATGTTTTGCTTCCTCAAGGTTGGTAAAATATTGAAAATATGTTCGCAGACAGAGAAAAAGTGTTTGAACGTGTTAAAAATGACTTTTTAGTGAGAAAACTGTTTTGAAGTAAATACTGCTCATTGAGGTACCAGCTTTATCAGCCTTCCGATTGGTTGAAAGCTTCGATGCCGATAATCGTCAAAATCCGAAATATTGACGGCGATAATCGGTCTGGTCAATTATCAGTCTATCCCTGGGAAGAAGAAAAAAGGCAAACATACTTTCAAGGTCTGTAGCTGACCTTGGACATTCACATGCATTGGTTTATCTCTATAATGAAAGCAAGATATGAATAAATCAGTGAATGCACAATATCAAAGAAACATTCAATACTCTTTAAGAACAAAGTCAAATCGAAACACTGTGATAGACGTGTCCCTCTTTTGCTCTCCGGTCTTTGAGGAAAGGACAAGAAGTAGTTTAAAAGTCATCGTGGACGGCCACGTTATGTCTGGGATATAATTGTCAAAGTTGGAATGCAGCACAGTAGTTATTATACTGTACTTTCGCTGCCGCACGTAAAGGCGGAGGATATAAAAAGCAACAGAGCGTGTCTCCGTAAGCCGGCCGCGGTTTAAGTCAACATAGCGCACCGGAAAATGGAGAAAATGCGTCCATTCTTGCTACGCTCGGATTGTTTGTGTTCCTTTTAAGCCCCGATGTTGTCTCTTTTTAGCAGAATGACCGAAACTCATTCAGAGCAAGCTTAAACGTCCATTGGGGAATATGTGTGTTGCTCCCATTGTGTCATCCTCCAAAAACAACAAATCGCCTCCTTCCTGCTGCAGCCTAAATGTGCCTCCTACTCTGCTCGGCCATAAATAAAACAAAGTAACAACTAAAAAGACACTTATGGTCTTCATTACAAGCTGCTGGCACAAGGGCGGCCACAAGTGTTAAAAGGTTGGACAGTCACTTTTATTGTCATTGTATTGTTGGTATACAATGAAACTGGGAACACAACAAAAACAGAATGCTAAACGTATTGACGTGAAGATATTTAAAAACGGTGAAAAAGTGTCAAAAATGCAAAGTGTTTTTGCCTCTAGAGCATTTTTTGCAAGCCGGGTCTTTGTCAGCAGTACGCTAATGAGAATAAACGGACGCATTTTATTTTTATGTTTCATAAATATTGCATATAGCAGAGGGAATCATGGTGTTAGAGTGGTGAGCATTCATTCTGGTTTCCATAAACACATTTAAGATTGAATGAAGAGCCTAAACTGTCCACCGATCTAATATAATTAACTAGTATTAGCTCACTGCTTCATCTGCATCAATGCAGGTAGCTAGCTAACTTTATTATCATACATACATTTTCAAATTTATTGAAATAAATAATAATAGGAATAATAAAATCTGTGCGTCATTATTTAGATTTCTAAGCGAGGCCATGTCACTGCAGACGAGCTGTTTACATAAGCTAGCAGGCTAATTTATGGCTAGCACTTCTTGTCTAACCAAAGGCAGCTTTAGGCGTTTATTTTCACGACTCAAACATGTATGCCATAAGAAACACGTTAGAAGTAGGATCCAAGTCAACCAAAGTTGTTTTGTTCATAATATTGCAAAAAATAACATCCTTTACACATTGCTTTGAACTAGGGATGTTGGCCGTGTTTGCAAAGTACGTTGGAGCAAAACTTATGCAAACTTTTTAGAAAGTTTTGTACTAAACTCCCACGAAAACATGTTGAATGATTAATAGGGAATTAATTATGACGCTAAGTATTGATGACATTTAACGTATATGTAATGATACCTTCAATAGCTTTGATCTTAATCAGATACCGCAGGCCAGCTCTAAGCCTGGGCAGCATCTAAGGCAGACATGTCCCAACTTCTTCCTCCGAGGGCCGCAAATAGAAAAATAGAAAGACGCAAGGGCAACGATACTGTATTTGTTTCTGTGACTTTTTTGCAGATTAACCCCAGTGATCTGTTGCTATGGGTTTTATTAAACTAATATGACATTATTAACAATTATTATTTATTCATGTTTAATGCATCAATAGCCTTTTTCTTAATGAGTTTGAAATGGCTGACTTCGCTCCCAGAAATTCGTGTCAGGCTAATCGGAACAGAGTCTACGTGTTCCATTAGATGTATGTAGGTTATCCCATATTGACTCTTTTTGTATTGCAAAGAATTTATTGAGCAGTATAACCTTGTTTGAATAATGCAAGTTGTTTGTGGAAGGAATTCAAGAAGAAAGAAGGCACCTTGACCTGATTACAGGGCAGAACGGTCAATGGATGGCCGTTATCGTCTGAGAGAAGATGATGGTAGCCACTGTATGAACTGATAACTGATAGTATAGCAGGAACACACACCACTATTGCGTGTTGGTTGTCATTTTGCTGCAGTGTGATCCGCCAAACCTTCAGGGCTAGCGCTACTATAATGAATAAAAAGATGGCTCAACTGGATGTGTTTTCAGAGCAGTCGTCGACTGTAATTGAGCACCTCCGTCCATTCTCCTCGTGAGCAAAATGAATCGAAAGCCTCGTCTTCCTTCCTTGTGTGTTGTTTATGAAATGTTATAGGTTGCCTGAACCTGACACGATGTGTTCAAATGAGGAGCGAGGCTCACACTTTACACAGCAAACAGCGATGCGAATGTCTTATTTCAAGCCTTGTGTCGTTTTTGTTTATGCCGCGGGCCAGTAAAACATGGATGGTGGGCCGCAAATGGCCCCCAAGCGATAGTTTGGTCACCACTGAGCAAAGGTGATGTGAAAACCTTATACAGCATATGTGATCATTTTTGGGAACTTCAAACAATATTTTGATGTTAAAGAATGATCTGAAGATTTATCTGGTTTACCGTAACACAACATTGTGCACAGGAGCATTAGAAGCAGATGGGGGGGTTCACTTCATAGTAGTTGTCAGTGTTGTCTAGCAGGGGGATTATGAAAGCAGTGTGCCAAGACCAGATGGAATGAGGAAGCACCTGTGCAATACAAGACAGAGGAAGGCAGCATCAAAGGTGTTGCTGACACCACAACCTCCCACACACACACACACCTCCAGCTGGATGACATTTGAAATGTTTATTTGTGAGGATTAAATCCTAAAACAGATCCCCCTTGCACAGAGCCGTGTTGAACATTTTTATTACGCATGTGTCGAATGTTAACAGAATCAGAGAAGGATTCAAGTCACGTTAAAAAAATAGAAAGTTAACATGGTTACACAGGTGGGAAATCAAAGAAGAAAATCTGCTTCCGGATGTAAATTAAAAAAAAAAAAATAGACGCACAGTAGAGACGGCGTTTGGGATTCATACCTGCCTTTGTTCGTCCTTATATCTTCTCAAAAACAACATGAGTCCTTTCCATGCTTTTGATTTATGATTTGTTGAGTTCCATGTGTCCTGCTGGCACTTCTCATACAAAATATGTACACCACCATTTGAATTAGTCTTCGCGTCATCTTCGTTACCATGGATACATTACCAGTGGACGAGGAAGAAACTTAAAGTCTCAACCATTGATTGGCATCTTGACATTGACGTCCAAGCAGGACAGGACAACACTGAATGTTCTTAGCTCCATTAAAAAAAAAAAAAAAAATCTGGAAAAAAATAAAAATGTTCTGAACTTCCATTTCTGCGTCTAAGTCATCAAGACAAATCAACACTGAATGTTCTATGCTTCTTTTTTCACGACCAATACATGTTTTACTGGATGCTCTGAAATTGTTTTCACAACCAAGAAATGAGAAAAAAATAACACTGCATGTTCTGAACGACATGTTTTCATAACTCATAAACTGAAACTCGCACAGAATGTTTTACACATCTGTTTTCACAATAAATGTAACAAACACATATGCTGTAATTAAATATCGTGAATTTCAGTTTCTTACCAGGACTGATTTATCAAGACCAAAAAAATAGTAGTAGATGTTCTGAACAAGCCCAACAGAGATCTGCATGGTTATCCACCTGAGACCCAGCCTATTCATACGTGTCCACTGCTGTGTCCATTTTGTCTCATCAAAGTTAAATGGATCCCACCCAAACCCGGGACATCTTTGGAAAGGCCAGAATGTCCTCAACCGCACACACAAGGACTTAGTAGGTTAGCTAAAATGAGTCAAAACCTAGAAAACCTATAATGGACACAAATGAATAAATGGGGTCTCAAGAGGATATACAGTAGAGCGACTTGTTCTTCTCAAGAGAGCAAACTAGTTGAGACAGCGCCTCTACTGTTTGAAAGCAGGTAGTGCATCTATTTTGACAAGCTCACTTTTCCCCCCAAGAAAGTATGAATTTTGAATGAATAAATGATCCCTTAGTTAGGATACTCAAACACTGAGAGTCGGAACTTCAGTAAGACTTCATTTTTAGACTGTGAAATTACAAAAAAAAAAAAATATATATGAAAGACGATGCTGTTCTGATAAAAAACAAACAAAAAAGATGACTGCACCACTGTTTCTCTGAATTTATAATGTTGGAAAAAACTTGATAAAATGCTTTCAGGTCACCTCTTTGGTTAAGCCCGGCAAAGAGTAAAAAAAGAAAAAAAAAAAGAACTCCCAAAAAGCACTGCACAAAATGTACGCAAATCCAAACGCCTGTTCATATTTGAAGCAAAGGGTTCCGGGAAATGTTGTTTTGTTGTCACAGTAAATGTATCATGAAAGTAAATCTTAAGAACAATATTTTTTTTTAAAAAATGAAGGTCCCGCGGTGTAATTCCTTGCTGATGACGACCAAAAATGTGGAGAGCAACATAAGGCGAGGGGGTATGTTTTTTTTTTAAAGTTCTCAATTCTATCACATCATGAATAACGTCACTGCTGATATTTAGAGTTAAAATCCATCGTGTTCAATCATTTAATTGCCATGTGTGGGTGTGCGCGTGTGTGTTTTGTGTGTGAGCGTGCCAAGTGTGTCGCTGCGTAACCTCCAACCTGGCCGCCGCCCGGATGGCTATTGTATATTGCAGGACGAGCAGCAGGGGTCGTCCTTGTCGGGCTGGGCGGCGTAGTCCATCTGCCGCACGATCTCGGCGAAGAGTTCGTCCACCATGGTTTTGCTTTTGGCCGACGTCTCCATGAACGGGCAGCCCCACTCCTCGGCCAGCGCCTGGCCCTCGCTGGACGACACCTCCCGCTCGCTCTCCAGGTCCACCTTGTTGCCCACCAGGATTACGGGGACTTTCTCGTACCTGGGGGAGGCAAACCCATCACGCTGCTTGTAAAAAGTGCAATTTTCAAGGTGGGGCAATGAGACGGCCGGTCGGCGGCGGTCCCCGCATATTTCCTACAACAGGCGGGCATCAATGAGTGTCCCTTTCCATTTCCTCTACTCATGAATACATTATCTCAAGTGGACTTTAATCTTAACTATCCTGCTCAGCCCTGTGAAGGGAAGACGCTCTTACAAGATGGAGCACATGATTAATCACGAGTTCCTCCTGCAGCTCATCCCTCCTAAACTTAATACACTCAGGACGGGCGTATCATTTGATTAAATGCTCATTAAGAACTCTTTCAAAAGGGCGAAATAGATTCCGATTCACTCGTGAATTGCTCGTTTCAAAATTAGTTTCGTTTCTAAAGAACAGCATGACGTCAAATATGAGAAGCAAAACGGAGGCAGTTGTGTTTTATGTCAATATTTGTCCTGGAATTTATTGACAACCAGTCTAGTGTTGGGCTAAACCATTTTGAAATACAGTATAATCTCATTGTGACCCACCTAAGCCTCAATATTTGATTATTCTTCAAGGTTTGAATTGTGTGTACTAACACAGGCGATCAAAGAATCTCTATTAAAATAAAGAATATCAAAAATATTATTCATGAATGCTTTTGGATTTACATTTTACATTTTGGGCTGGGGCTGAAGCTAGTAAGTATTTTTGGTATTCAAATTGAATATTATCCGAATTATAAAAATAGAACATATTTTTTTACTTGGTGAAAAAACAAAAAACTGTATACCATACGAAGACCAAACACATTCCCACTTAGTAAATGACTAGAATTTTTAATCGACATTTTGATTTAACTTAAAACTGAGCTTAGCAGCAGACTGGTGATTTAAAACATGTTTCAATGTAAACAGGCTTGTGCATGACTTGCTTAAAGGGATAGTACATTCTTTTTGCCATTTTTAACAGTAACAGTTATTATTTTGTCTATAATTAATTTGATACCGAAATTACTTTTCAAGTACAATTAATACCTTTAAAAATACTACTTGCTGCAGACTGAAAATGCACTCAGGTTAAAACCAATCATGGCATACCTGCTGGCCATGTGACTGAGCTGAACTGTGATTGATTGATCGTTGCCAGAGCCTTTAGCACACGTGATGTAATTTTCAGTGGAGCGCAAGTGAAAAAAAAAAGTTTTCTGAAAGTACTATTTACACATAATGGTTATCACAATATCTCATTTAATCCTCAAAACACAATTTTACATTTTTAAGAGTCCGGACATTCAATCACAGATAGTTATTTTTAGGTGTTGGCCTACAGGAGCATTTAATAAGTGTGTGTACCAAAAGAGTTAATTATGGACAAATGAATAACTTTTTACCGATAAAAATAGCTAAATAGGTGAATTATTCCCTTGAGTGAAAAATTAAGTTGTTTGTACTCAACCAAGCACCCAGCATTCTGCCACTTCTGCAAAATCTCAATTCCTTGATTCATCTCATTTTCAAATCTTCAATTTTTAATATGACCCATTAATGGAACGAATTTGATTCATTGCCAGCGCTAGTACCAACTGTAACTAGCATTTTCCCCTTAAAAGAATCTTGCCTTAAATATCCAAGAAGCTGCCGGAGCTCATCCTTCAAAGTGCCATTAAGGTGCACACCGCTGTGCTTTTGGTCCAACTCTTAAAATCTTTCGAAAGCTGTTAAAAAGAGCCACCGGCAAAGTAGAATTTGGAGAAAAATGAATATCCATCACT
The DNA here is from genome assembly GCF_059441005.1 of Hippichthys cyanospilos. Classification (NCBI taxonomy): domain Eukaryota; kingdom Metazoa; phylum Chordata; class Actinopteri; order Syngnathiformes; family Syngnathidae; genus Hippichthys; species Hippichthys cyanospilos. Next base: position 17,514,441 of record NC_142373.1, on the reverse strand, counting down.
GGATTTCAAACTGCTTGTCAGTTCTTTCTAATAGCTGCACTTATTCAACTTTCGGGGCCTCGCTGCTACACAAAAGACATGTGGCGTAGAGGAGAGGGGGGCTATATATAGTCATAATAACAGAGGAGGAAACTTGTGCTCCCAGGAGGTGTGAGACTGTGGCTGCCAAAGATACCAAAGCTCAGAGGGCCTTGGAAAGAGAGAGAGAGGGGAAAAAAAAAGGTGTTGACCACCCTGTGTCTGGACCAGGAGAGCGACCAGAGTTTCACCAGGTTCTTTGCAAATCTGTCTCGACAGAATTCTAGTAGATGGCAAATAAAATAGAAATATAGCATGAAAACATCATTGAATTCCGAATATCGCTTGTGTTAATGCAGCGGCTCCGACACGATAAACAACATGTCACGCTTTAGCCTTGAGCTGGTGAGCCCCAGGGCGGCCACAAGGGTTTACTGTGACTGCCCCGTACCCAGACACATCTCATCTATAATGCATGATGCATCAACTCGCGTCAGTCTTGCTGACGGATGCTGCAAGCCGCCGATGGGATCAAAACTCAAGATTTTTTGGGGGGACGAAAACCAACAAGACCAAGCGGGGGTTCTGGGCTTCTTCTTCATGTGACAATAGCTATTTTAGGGAGGTTCTGAGTCATAGAATTACAAGCGTCTCTCTCTTTTGGCACATCTAAGATATAATCCAGTGGAGATCAGAGTTATGTCTTTAGTAAACAACCCAAGACAAGATCAAGGGTGGTAATTCAAAACTGGGATTCTTCCGTGGTTTTTAAAACTGGACCTTCCCACTTCCTTCCATGCCTGATGTTACTAACAGATGATGGGGATTTTGGCCAACAAAGACATTGGGTGAACCAATGAGAACTTTCCCTGATGCTGAATGGCAAAATCATCTTTGGATGATTCAAACTATGAAGCGCAAGCCGCGGGTGGAATTAATTTCACTAGGATTTACGAGACCATGACCAGTCAACCACATCATACAAACAACCACCGGCAGGGTAAAGCCTTCATATTAGGGCCCGACACAAAAGGATTGGACTAGGCCGATGCTATCAACTGTTGCTTTCCTCTTTATCAGACAGTGAATGACCTAAAAAATTTTAAATTCAAAAATAAAAACTTTAAAACCTTAAAATGAAAAAGCAACAGTTGGTTTTAAACTATTCGGGAAGAGGGTTGTTCAAGTAGGCCTATGCTAAGTGCTGAAACAATAAAAATACTAAAAAATATAGATATGTCAGCCAATTAATTTACAAAATGCTAATGAATATAATAGCATTTGTTTCCTCCCAATGCATTTCAACAGGCATTATATGCAGATTTTCACAATCTTTGGGGTGACCTGAAACCCATTCCCCATGAAAAGCAGGGATTGACAGAAAATTTATTGCTGAAAACAAAACAAAAAATAGTTATTTCTAGGGCAACTTTTGAAGGGCCATTAACAGCTGATAAAATTGGCCTGCCGATTATTCAGCAGGGGCCAACTTTTTATTTGTATTTTTTTTAACAATATGTGCAATGTCCCCCATAAGTCCAAATATCTACTTGCAAAATCTACTTGCTTTTATCCATTTCAGGGCATTTTTTTTTAACACTTGCTGACATCATCGTTGCTCAGGCTGAGATGACTAAAAACAGGTGTATTTTGCTGACTAATTCATATTTCAAAAATGCAATATAAAACCCAGTGTCGTGTTTAGTCTAGTGGGGGTGCTGTAAAGAAATGCTATTGACTAGATTCCCCCTTTAAATAAACACTATTGAAAAGCAACTGGCAACGATCACATTTTTGCCAGCGCAGCAGTTCGGTGGGACTAGCGGTTAGCGCTCCTGCCTCACATTTCTGTGGTTTGGGGTTCGGATTTCGGCCGGGGCCTTCCTGTGTGGTGTTTGCATGTTTGACTTGCACTTGCGTGGGTCCCCGCCACCCAGCATGCTAAGGTTCATTGACGATCTTACTGTATACAATTAATAGATGTGACAGTGAGATGGATGGACAGAGGACTGGACTCAGTCTAGATATCTTAAACTAAACTCATATATTAAAACACAATGTGGAGAAATCTCTATATTGGCGATGTGATTTACTTGGCTATCGGTGCAAGGTGTACACAGCTCGATCGCTTCTGCTCCTCAGATAATGAAAAGGTGGATGGATGGAGCGAGCGAGTTAAACGTTTTCATATTTAGTACAGCCACAGCTCAACTGATGCGGAAACATCAAGGTTTATCATTGCGCGCCTCCTCATCGCTCTCTGACCATGGCGCTGTTATTTACATACCCGCAAAGCCACCAATCACAGATTGTCCCTGGCATGAAGAGCGATCGGGTCCGCGGCGCACTCACAACGGAACGCGGTGTAATCATGTGCGACTGTACCCTCCGTGGCAGACGACGCTGACAGAGCGACGCCCCTGACCTGAGTTAATGTCGGCCGAGACGGGTCGTCCGTGTTCTGGCAGCTGACAGGTCGCAATGACAACACAATGAAGGTTTTTAACAGGCGCTCTTGCCTTTAGTTTTCTCTTTAATGGGTGGGACAACTTTAAATTGATAGTCCACTATCAGGAGTAAAAAAATTATTTTTCCAATAATTCGTTTGGCGACTACTGTAATTCCCTAAGTATAAGACACTTTCTTCCCCCAAGAATGAAGGCCAAAAGTATGGGTGTGGCCTATAAATGGTAATATGAAGAGTAGAATTTATTTATATTTGTTTTATTTGACACCATTTGAGGAAGCTTGATCTGTCATACACATAAGCCAAGTTTCGAAACACAGATGTGCATTTTTATATAGGCCATACATTACTTACAATAATTATCGTAACGTAACGAGCTACATGCCAGAAGTCAGTGGGGTGTTAGCAGCCAGTGCCTGTTGCAGATAACAGGAGCTCTTGTTATCTGAGGATTATTTTCAATAAAAGAAGTGAGCAGATTGAACCAACGTCCGAGTCCATCCTTGTTCACACACAGGAATATTACTTAAACTAAGAGGATCATGTAAAGGTTGTGAGGTCTGCAGTTAAATCAATTATGAGAGGCAAAGTATTGAGCTGTGTGTACCGGGTTAGAGAACACTGAAAGGTATTCAATTTGACTTGTTTATTAATTGTGGTCTTTTGGCATATACATACAATCATAAATTTAATGGAACACAGATAGAGTAGATCTTGGGTATTGGGACGATATCTGTGTTACTGCAAGGTATCGGTACACGTGATAGTGCTCGACACAAGTATCAAACAATGTTTCGAAGAAGTTTTAAGATCACGTAAATTAAGTGAGTAGAAATTTGTCATTAATTTCATGAAATTTTGAGGAAAATACTACACTGGACTGGAATGTAGGTCGTTGCTCAAAATAGCATGTCATTGTTTTTGGGGGGACTCTGGGATAAATTTGGTCTGTTAAAAGTAGTGTCGGTAATCAGTTGGGGTAACTACTCAACAGTTGAGTGCTCGTAATGGTATCCATCCAGTCCAATGTCCTTAAAAATAATTACAAATGACAAACCTTATACTGCTGATAATGGCTAAATAAGTATACTATCCCTTTCAAAAAAACATTCCATCATAACTGGCCATGATTTGTCCCTAAATGAGTCTATTGCATGGGTGCCCACAAACCGCAGAGCAATGAGATAAATGTGCCTTGGTACACACAGCAACTACATTTTCCATAATATTTTCCCTTTAAACTGCTGTGTTCATCTTAAGGCTTATGAAATGTGCATCAAATATCAGTGAAGCATGTGTAGGAGTAGCGTGTGAAATGCAAAAATAAATTTGTGCTGTGACATTAGAGAACAACACCAGACTCTCTTCTGGCGGGCGCGTGGGGCGATATCGCGCAACAGCCGGGCTGCTGCTGGAGTGAGAGCACGCATGTATACATTTGCATAAAAGGAAACAGAAATCAACACGAGCATCAGGAAACGCATCAACCTCATTACTTAATTTACAGCTGTACGAGAGTTTCGAAGATGCATAAACAGTAGAAGTTCAAATCAAACCGACACATATGAAGGACTGAGTGAGTGGTGTTTGAGCTCTTTTAATAGAATTAGTATAATATCTATAGGTTAATCCATCTTTGGTCTGAACATTTAATCAGTTCATTTTCTACATTGCTTATCCTATTCAGGGTCACTCTAGGACATTACCTGAGCAGACTTGTGCCCCACTTCCATAGCAAGTTACCTCACTACCAACACTTATACACTGGCAAAAGCAGGTACTATTTGTAGTACCTATTCAGCCAGGTGAACCACATTTTTGTCGCTCATTGGTCGAGCGCATTTGCCGTTGAGGGGACAGGGCGATACGTAAGAAAACTAAACAACTCACTAAATTAACCTTAGCGTATGTTATACCGTTACTCCACAGTCTCTAATTTGCTGTTGCGGCTCATTTTTTTCCCTGCCCTCTCAAAAGGCAGATTGTTCCAGTCAAGGACTGTCAATGGGTCACTGAGAGAGGGTTAATCCCACACTTGCTTAGAAGCACAAAAGTCTGTTATGTGAAGCACTAAACTACAGATTAAAGATGGCCGTTTGACTACATTTTCTAGATTGATGGGGAAAATTAAAGCTGGAAAAGGCAGAGTTATGTGGATGCTAAAAGCCCTCCAAGGTACATTACTGTAGATGGATCTGTTAAAAAAAAAAAAAAAAGCTTTTTTTTTTGTCTATCTCTTCTCGCTAACCTAAGCAGACAAATGTTATAAAATCATGATTACCCTAAATATTTGTATAAAAACACTTCTTGTTTATTTGTCTGTAGCGTTGTAAACCAAGAGCCCTCTATAATTAGTCCTTAGGGGTACATTAATGTGTATCAATCAATTTTTATAGGGTGGACGACTGTCAGGAGTAAAACGCTGTAAGCTATTTTATTACTCATCAAGCAGCGCAAAAATTGTCGTAAATTCACATAGCTTGTGTTGTGTATCATTAAGATTATGTACAATTAACGTCAATGTTAGTGCAACTCCTGGCATATTTTAGTAAGTGTGGCTCCAGCGGATAAAAGACGTTTTTTTATTTGTGGCGAGACTTGAAAAATGAGAGACACCTGGTGTTGATTTGAAAAATAGACTTCACGTACAATGTTATTTTGTGGGTATACCTTCAGGTGTGCAATAACTTGATATTGAAGTGGTAGCCATGCACAAAAAGTTACATTGAAGTCTTAAATATAAAAATAGTGCAAACTGTACATTTAGAGACTCAAATAAGGGGTAGGTTCACAATGTGTGGTTCAATGAACACGCTTCAGATTTTTGTTTTACTCTTTGCAATTGTTATAGGAAAGAAAATTACCTGTATTGATGTATACATTTTTGTATATAATTCCCAGCAATTCCCAGCCATGGCCTATTATGATGAAAAGGAAGATCTCTGCACATGTTTTTCTTCTGCACTTGCAGCTAAGTATCTTTTGTGTTCAACTAAACAGGGCCAGATTTGCAAGAAAAATGACGCGGAATTTAAAATACAGTGTTTTTCGGACAGTAAGCTGCAACTTTTTTCTCATGATTTGAGCCCTGCAGTTTACAGTCCATTGCAGATTACCTGTGTTTTTTCCACCAGTAAAGCAAATAGGTGTAGCTGTTTAAGGTGTCAATTTATGGAACTAAGAAATATCATTGAAAACATGTAATCAAGAGCTGTGTTTAAAAGTTTCACATACCATCTTTATGCGTATATATATTACGGCCTGCGCCTTATAGTCTGGTGTGGCTTAACACTGAGAAAAATGTTTTTGGGGCTCAATTTTTGGTGCTGTGTGTTATGAGAAGCGCTAATATAGTAACACAAAGCCCATGTCACATCTGAAACAAAAAGCCACAGAATTCTCAACACTATTGACTTCTTGGGGTTCTGTGCCACTTGATGGCGCCATAGAGCACAATACAATTGGCTGCAAAGCTTCATTGCTTCATGAAGTTTCATTTGGCCATCACTAAAAAATTCCCAAAGATGTCAACAAAGCACTCCTTTTGTCGAAGTGAAACAGTGCATCTCACTTCAAGATAGGTTTTTTTTTTTTTTTGGCACTAAGAATTTGACATGAAGGCAAAGCAACTACTTAACGAAGCACCTAACTTGACTTCAACATAGTTTATTGGCACAAAACACTTTTTGAGTGAATACCAGAATATAAAATCTGTAAATTAGCACATTTGTGAAAATGAACAACAAATATGCAAAGCTTCTCGATATGACTAGTTATGAATATACCTTAGAAGTTTAAATGTGTATTTACATATTGTATCACAAGGCCAAAATATAGTGTTAGAGAGCCTAAATCAAATGGCCAGCAGTCTATTTAGTGTGAAAAGACGACTTTCCGGGAACATGGTATTAAGGTTGCAATGACAGTCGGTTCTCAACATTTTGGAGATGGGGTCTTGATAATTTGCACATTTTTGATGTGTTATTTCCAAGTGTTCGCTGTACACCAAAATAGAGCAGCCATGTGTTGTTTAGTGCCTCCAGGCCTACTGTCATTATTTCTATAGGCCCACCCCTGCAACCACGATGGCCTATATGTGACATTTTCATGCATTTTACACTTTACACTACAATATTCAACCCACCTTTTGACTCTTATGATCTGGTCTCTCATGGGCTTGATGTCTTGAAAGCTCTGTTGGTTGACCAGGCTGTAGACCAGGATGAAGCCCTGCCCGTTCTTGATGTACAGGTCCCGCATGGAGGCGAACTGCTCGGTACCGGCGGTGTCCAGGATCTCCAGAACCGACGGCGAGGAGTCCACCTCGATCTCCTTGCGGTAGAAGTCCTCTATGGTGGGGTCGTACTTCTCAATAAACGTCCCGGTGACGAACTGGACCGTGAGGGCGGACTTGCCGACCCCGCCGCTTCCCAGGACCACCACTTTGTACTCACGCATCGTTGGATTCAAGTCGAAAAACAGCTCCAAATGTCAACGTTCACCATTTTGCGTCGGTGGTTGGCAGTAATAACACGCTCGGTCCGACTCAACGCACAAAGAACCGGCGCTCCGGCACGGGTTTCATTGTGGAAATTCCTGCCGCCCCCCACCCCAAACAACGCAGGGCCACGCGCCGACGGCTACACGACTGCCCGTAGCATGGAGGGCGACCGGGGGAAAAAACGGTGCTGCTTTTCACGTGCTTGAGCTCAGCCTTTGACACAAAAAACAAACTTGCTCCATGGAGGACGCTGAGAGGGGGTAAAATGCCTGGACTTGCCCCCCGCCCCCCTTAAAAAAAAGAACGAATGAGCGCACGCGCGCGTTTAGAAGCGAACCCGGAAATGGCTTCCACCTCGAAAGATCGACAACAAATTACGGTTTCTCTAATTCCCTTTCAAACATCTCGGCCATGTTTTCGTTTTTCCAGTTGTTCTCTAGTCCGATGCCAACCGTCATTGTGTCAAGCAATCCACAGGCGTTGCGTGCGAAAATTCCCCTTAGCCCCAAGTTGCCTCCTGGCTTCCGTAGCAAAAAGCCCGCCCACCCCGTGTCGCCTATTTGATTGGCGGCGAGATGGCCCAATGACGCTGTGTGAAACTCGCGGACATTGAATGAGGAGCACTCACCCGGCCGCCAATGAGATTGCCCGCTTTTCTTTTCCGTTCATGTGTTAAAACAAATATTAAAAAAATACCCATCATTCGGTTGCCCCAGTGACACTCGAGCGACCAATCACGGACGGCTGTGGGACGTGTATCCATGAGAATGAGCCGGATGTTGTTGCCATGGTAACGCTGCACTGTCTCGGCCCGTTCAAATTTGAGAATGGTCTGTATTTGTTGTTATTCACCATTGTAGGATTTTTTTGGACATCACATTAACGACATTAAGTGCTATTTTGAACTGAAAAGTATTCACAGGTCTGGATATGGAGTCAACTCTTGTGTAGCTGGACCAAAAATGCTTATTTAAAATACATATATTCTATTACATTTACACTTCATAATTTCAGGTAGATTTATTAAACAGTTTAATCATGTATAATTAATAATTAATAATGTGAAAGCCCTTTCCAGAACACAACGGCTATCTGTATCAATTTCAATGAAAGCTTTCGGGATAACATTATAGTAGTTATCAAGGAAGGGTAGCAAGGTTGACAGATACAAAATAGACTTACAAGGCAGCAGAAGGGGTTTAATGGATGATGATTTAGGGCTTTTTTTGGACTGTTTAAGCCTGGGTTACACCTTGAAAGTGAGGTTTCTAGTCAGTGTAAAGGTTTCAAATTAGGGATGCAAGTGTGGGCGAGGATTTGTGTCAATCTGGTGGGAATTTTTAGAAGGAACAGTGACCCTCTCCCCTCCTCATGATTGTTCTTTGAGAAAGTAAATAAAAAACAAAAACAAAAGTACACTAACTTTTAGCCCACACTGTGTAATCATTTAAAAATTTATGGCATCCAAATGCAAATATATTACACAAAAAAGGAGATGACAACGTTGCCTTTCCTTGGACAGTGTTTAATGACAATATTAGACTTTTTATAGACTTTAGAAATCACTATTCACATGAAATGGATAATCATACACAGTAAAATAAGCGCCACTACTATATAAGAAAATGAGGACAAGTTTAAAGTTAGGCCCGCTGATGGAACAAATCAATATTAACCATTTATAGAAATACAACACCATCATTATCATCATCATCGTCGTCATAAAGCATTTCTGAGGACTGAGTGATGTTTTGAGTCTCCATTGGACATCATTTCCCAGAGTTATCGTCTTTCGGACATCAGAGTGGAATTAAATGCAAACGTAGGCGTCGATGAATAAGGCAACAAATAAAATTTGCTTTAAAAAAAAAACTTTCTTGTGAAGTGCTTAAAAGAAATGTTTCACATCAGAAATTCTCAATCAAAATGATAGTGATGTAGTGATGGATTAACCAACAGTGGATTATTTACTGCTGTGTGTTTAAAATTGACACCACCATACCTAAAAAGTGTTACTGAATAGTTTCACTGTAATAAAATGGAACATGTAAGAGTACAATCACAGCAACGACAGACATCCTTAGTTTGTGACGAGTTGAAAAGGTGAACGTTTATTACGCTAGCACGTACAATGCACTTTGTTACGTCGACAATTCTATGGTCTTTTTCTCCCGACGCTCCACCCTGAACACCAAACGACAACTTGTCGGAGGCAAATGAGATCACTTCCTGTTTTTTTTTTTTTTTTTTTTTTTAAACTTATTATTTGAACAATCTCAACAAAAGTCAGCTTATAAGAAGTTACATTCACGGACAAACCCAGAGTAAGTTCTGGTGTGTACTACTTGCTTAACGTTACGGATACCAGCATAAAAGTCAAAGAATTATAATAAAAAATGAGATCATGGAGAGGAACTAATATAATATCTTAATAGATTGTCTGAATTAAGCAAACATTGTCATGTTATAAAAAAAAAATAGACGCTTAGGATGGGCATATTCATCGATTAATTAATCGGCAAGAACTGTATAGGACTGGTAAATTAGACATACCGTAAAGCATTTGAGACTGAATTTTTAACATGTCAAGCAATTATTAAAATGTGAGGGACCCCACACATGAGGGAAAAACTTTTTTACTTTTGCTTACTGTTCTTTTGGTATGTAACATACACAAGATGAACAACGCAACATACCACGCACAGAATGACAGTCATCACTGCTTTTCAAGCAAATTAGAGGAACATGTATACAATGCACAGCACTTAAAAAAAAATATGAACCAAAATTTTAAAAATGTGGCAGAGCTCACACGCACACAAAATAAAATAGCATGAGTGCTTACTGCGTTTATGGTGTGAGACAATTAACACTACTGAAAATCAAGAGGGCCTCCCGGCAAATCACATGTCTGTGTTGACCGCACACAAAATGATTTGCAATCGTAAATAAGTTGAGCTATATTCACGCATGCCACAACACTCAGTTTGACACTAGCATGGAAATGAGATTTAGAACAGTAAACTATATGAAAATGTATTCAGATGCCCATCCCTAGCAAACATTTCAAAGTTTGTAAAATCATAAAAGAAATAATCTACATATTCAACAGAATGTCCTCCATCTTGTCAAACAACTACAATGTATGTCCTTCTTGAAATTCCTCTAATCATCTGCACATTCACCTACTTAAACATTGTTGGGTGGGCAGAGGATGGACGACTAAGTCACCTTAAATATGAAATAAAATAAAGAGTAGATAATAATTCTTTATAATAATGAGGGTACATAAATATTCATAAAGTTTTCACAAAGCATTTAAGACGTGTTCACAACTTTCTAGAGCTGTTTTTTTTTTTTTTTTAAACACTCGAAGCCCCTTAAATATGACAACTCTTTAGGCACTTGTAACATTCAAGACTGAACAGTTACAATAATAGTTCAGTGCTCGCAGGACCACACTTCTGTTTGAATATATATTGAACTATAAACTAACGGTTATGTAAAATGTCTATCATTCTGACCCATCGTTTAAATATTGGGGTTGGGGGGGGGGGGGGGGGGGCATTAACAAATATTGAATCAGTGCGCTTAGAGAGCACATTTGATTGGGTCGAGAGCAGCAAGCAGACTTTCAATGCAATGCAAAGGCACACCAGGTGGAGGAGCACTGCTCACTGTGGATAAAAGCATGTACACCGAGGGCCATCTTTAAAATGATATAATTTAAAATAAGTGCTTTTCACTAGTTGCTAATAAAACAATTGAATCTGGCACAAGGTCAAACAATCATTACTGTTACAAAGAAGCGACGCATTCAAGAAAGTAAACAATCTCTAACATGGTTGTTGCCCCGTTACGATGGGCACTGCCATGACAAATGCACAATTGACGTGACTATTTACATCATTAGATTCTCAGCTATCATTTCGATCTGTTAGCATCTTCCGGTACATTGCAATTTATAATGGTTCTGACTGTTAAGTTATTTTCCCCCAGTTGCTTCGGGGAATAAATATAACGTGGTAGATCTAAAGTTGCAAATGCATGTCCAGTTTGTCCATGTGTAGGCTCTTGTTGTGTGACTTTAATGGGATACCGTACTGTATGTGGTCATGTTCTCCACTGGTGGTGCATGATCAGCATGCGGCTTCTTGCAGGTGACGTGCGCCGTTAACACTGTATGTACAGACGGGTTGCTCTGGATCTTTGTGGCAATGAGTCCTGTTCCCGGTGGTTACTTGAGAATGATCTGTTACAGAAAGAGGTCAGAAACATGGCAAAGATGTCAAAGTGCTCTTAAATATATGTCAGTGTTGTTGACAAAGGAGGGATTGGGTTAAATGTGCAGTTTTTCGCATTTTTAAGGGGGCATATTATGAAAAACTGGTATTTTAATAAAGGCGGCATGGTGAAAAAGTGGTTAGCACTTCCGCCTCACACTTCAGGGCCCCGAGTTCAATTCCAGCTTGCTCTGTCCCCTCGAGCTCCATGTGGGTTCTCCCCGGGCACTCCTGACATCCTCCCACGGTAAAAAAAAATATGCATGGTAGAAGTAGTGGCCACTCAAACGTAGTCCTTAGGTGTGATCAGGTGCATGAATGATTGTTGGTCCCTGTGTTCCCTGCAATTTCCTGGCAACCAGTTCAGGGTGCCCCCCGCCTACTGCCCGTAGACAGCTGGGAAAGGCACCAGCAAGCCAGTGACCATTGTGAGGATAAGCGACTATAGAAAACGGATGGATGGATAACATTTTAACATTCAAATAGTTGACAGAAAGGAGATCATTAGCCGATTTTAAATACTGGGCTATATTGTCTAGGGAGGGAAAAAAAGTGTATCACTAAAGATGTAACACATAACAATGTCAAAGCCAAAAGGTAAGCACAGACACCTTTGACTGAGTGCACGGAATTCACAGATTAGCGTTAGCTTCTGATAACTCAGTTGCGTAGTGAAACTATCAACAGGGTGGAGGTGGGGACTTGTCTTTGGTCATGAGTCCATATCTTACACAAACACAGCTTCATGTATGAACGACAGTTAAAATACTTTCCGTCCTCATACCCGAAATTACATGAATATTTGTGATATTTGTGATTTGTGAGCACTGAGTCACTGTGATGTCATTTTCAGTCAACAGCAAGCGGAAAAAATGGCTGGCTGCTGATAAAAGTAAAAATGGGTTGATTCTGACTGTTCATTCATATTACACAAAATCAATTCTCATTAAAATTCTGTGTTTGTACTAATTGGTTGTCATAGAAGGTACATTAAGTATGATTGTAAAGAAAAGCTTTTTACTAGTCTACTCTCTTAATCACTCACTGCGATTGACAGCTTCAAGATGCTTAAGATCTTTTTCTTGGGTGGTTTGGAGTGAATTTGTTCATTATTCTACTTATCACGATACAACGCTAGCATATAATGAAGAATAAAAATAAAATATCTGGAGCAAATAAATAATTTTGGCATGTCTCAACTAATTCACTACCACTGACGGCTATAGACGTCAAATTTTGCTGGGCTGGCAGTGAATGAGTTAACAATCTGCTGACAAGCTCAACAGCTTGTGGCCATTTTCTTCCCCCACATGCTCTGGGGAGTGATGCTTTTTTTGGAGGCGGCGCCCACTAAAGGGAGCACAGTGCATGGCTGCAGATGTACAGATTGCTGCATTAAAGCCAGCACAACTGTCACTTACAAAAATAAAATGGGTTACATTGTGTAGCATGATTGTTTTTCCAGTTGGAAATGACTTTGGAATGCAGGATTGTTTTGTCACGTTGTGACAAAATAAAAATAAAAAAAAAAATCTGCAAGTCAAGGCCATTTCTACTCACATGATCATACCAGGAAAACCCCATTCATTTTGTTTTCTTCCCTGGTGTCCAAACTATATGACTTTTAGAGGGTTCAGATTAAGAGCTTCCCCTGGGTGTTCTCCCACATTCTGTAATCTGGTTAACGTGAAAGACGTTGAGAAAAGCAAAAAGGAGTGTGAAAATTGACACACGAGTGTTTGCAGATGTCTCTACAAGTGTTGGCTGTCCTAAGAGAAGTAGCTGATCGACGGGCGACATGAAGCTCAATGACAGCCGATGCAAGCAGGGACACAAAGCGACTCCTTCAATTTAAAAGAGCCCAAGGTTGTCTTGACTAAAAGCTTCGCAAGGAGGGGGAGAAAAAAAAAAGAGCAAACCTGATTGGCTGGTGCTGTTGCTGCGTAGGGGACACTTGTGGCGGGAGAAGTTGCTGCAGAGACACTAGCAGGCGTAGCACTGTACATCATGGGGACTGCTCAGGAAGGGGGAACCATGGAAGCAATGAAAAGGCAGGTGGAGCATTATGGTAACCATAGCGACATGTGTCTCTTATTTTTGCCAGGCAAATACGAAATGACGTTAGCAGCAAGACGTCACTGGGTTAGAGCTGCAGCTGGCATGAGATTACACAGCAGAGCGAGGCAGCGGGGAGAATATAGAGAAGGGAGGCTGATCATAGGGAGAATTAGAACATTTATTTCACATCCGAGAAGCAACATGTACAGCAACACCAATAAATATTACCAAAGCTTTTTTTTTCAAGAAATATATTCACAAAATTATTTGTGAAATGTCGTAAATGCCCCCATCAGCCATTTAAGGCACTGAAGCAAAATAATCAATAAAAAATTCATGAAAAATATTTCAAGTTATATGCATCAAAACAAATCAGAAAATATCACTGATTCCGTTAGTTTGATTCAAAAAGTGAAACTCATCATAAAATGTTCTTTCATTTCTGGATTTAATCTTCATTGTTTCTTCGGTAATCACATGCCTTGTATGTTTCACTGTTTGTATTCAACTATGGAAATAAGTTGAGTTTACTGAGAATTTCTAATTTACGGAGATGCATCTCCAAATTTTGAGAGTTTTGTCTCTTTGTCCTTCAGTTTGGTTGGCTATTAATAAACTCTACTTTCAAAGCTATGGTAATATCTAAGGAATTATTAATGCCATTGAACAAGTAAGACGAGATCGCAAAAACAACATGAAAATAAAATTTTGAGTGTTCCATGTTGATTGCGGTATGATTTCATGTTGTAGTATTTGAATATGCTTCACTTGGCACGTAATGAACGATGTGAAGCGAGGAACTTACCAACGCTGTTCGCAGGAGTCATACACAAAACAGACCCTGTGTGGGTACAATAAGGAGAGATGAAAATTTGACAAAACATCATCTTGTTGCAGTTGTAAACGAAACTCAGGAGTTTCTTATGAAACCCAAACATAAGAAATTACAGTACTGTGGTCAAATAAGCGGTTGTCATGTCAACAGCAATGTTGCTAGGTAGCAGCCATGTCTCGGTTGGTCTGGCTTGCTGGAGGCTGCGAGATGACTGCAATGTCACAACGGCTGAAGAGCAGTCGTGGCTGATTATGTTCATCAGCGAGGAACAAAGTCATTTTCTTTAAGCCTGTCTTGGATTCTGCCAAACCAGCAGATTGCCAATACCCTTCATTAAGGGTGCTGTCTGCCATTCAGAAAATTCCCATTTCTTTTGTGCAATACTAACAGTGCCCTGTACTGCGCTTTGTCCCCAGCCTGCCTGCCTGATCCGTGCTCTTCCCTTGCTCTCCTGCTTCAGATCCTGTTTCCTTCCTGCCTGGACCTTGCACCTGGATTCCTCTGACCTTTTCTGAACAGGAGCCTCTCCCTCCAGCCACAACAATATCCAAATACAAAAAATAAGTATCTCGACATCATAACCTGCTGAGGGGCTCTCATACTTGCATGTGGGTCCTCAACACAATGTAAATCCTGACAAAGTTCATCACCATTTTTGGAAAGGCCATGTTTATACCTTTAGGAGTCGCTTTTCGATCTTTTTAAAATTTGACGCTTCAAGGCAGATAATTTTAGTCTGTCGTTAAAGTCGACCACCCGACTTGGTCCGCTCCCCCTCACCCTACTTTTATTTGGATCTTATTAGATCTGATCCACCTATTGATTATGAAGGTATAGTCACGATGTGTAGTCACGTTTCCTTAACATACTCTCTTGCCAGAGCAACAACCCACTTGCATATTCCTCCAGGGAAAACCCTAGCATTTGAGTGAATGCTTACCTGCGGGGTAAAATGCGGCAGTGGGCTGCTGCAGCTGCGTGCTGGCCAGAGCCTGCTGGTAGTGCAACAAACTGGGGCTGAGCAGTGAGCTGGCCCAGTTGCTCTTTTCTATAGCTGCCCTCTTTGGTAGCGGTTGCAGGATGCTGTGGGGAAAGCCCTGAAAGGCAAACAACATGACTCATTTAAGAACAAATTCTTAAATATTTTGTGGTCAGTAGATAAAAAAATAAGACTACAAAACAAATGTAACTGTTAATTACACAGCATGCACTCATGGTTTCAGGATACAAATACAAATGGAAATAATGTATCACATTAATTCTATTGAGATTTGACACAAATGAAACTACAGAAAGCTCACAGTGACGAAACGACATGTTATCACAGTATCATTTACTGGCTACATGCAAAGCAAAAGGTGAAAATACCAGGTCTACAGTTGCCTCGAGGGGTCGCTTCATTGCTTTGGCAGTCGACTGAGTCTTTTAAGAGCAGACAGCGAGCACATGATGGCAGTGGGCCAATGGGGGTCAAGCGTATTAACATACAGCAAGCAGAGGTGCATCATGGGGGACAGCGTTGTGCATAGATGAGAAGGGGGAAAACAAAAATAAGCTGAATGTAGTATACCACATCAAACACAGTTTGCATGCACACTCACTGTCTATAGATAAACACCTGACGGTAAGCGTGTGCCATTTAGTATTCAGTAGTTTTACAATTCTACAGATCCATCAATCTAGAAACTTGCAGTCTTTGTTAAACACTAATACCAAGAGTTGTTAACGAATATGGCAACATGGAGTAAACACAACCAGCATGTGTTTATGGGAGCAATGCATTAGGGGTGGGCATATTAACTGATTATTCGATTAATCAATTGTTAATTGTGTGGAATCAAATGTCTACTAATTTTGTATTTATGCAGTTGAGGCAAAATAGAGTGCATGAATTTGGAGGAAATCAGAAGGGTGCCGTTGATTCAGTCTCAACTAGTCTGTGGCCTGAAGAACTAAAGGGATATCTGACATGGAAACAGGAGAGGGACAAAGTTTGTCCCATCCCTCGATTGCTACCCATCACATTGAATGGGGGAAAAAAAGGAATGGTGACTTATTTACCCAGGCTAGTGGAGTTAGCGTGTAGTCAAGTGGACTTATTGTAGGATGTCAGTATCTGCATCATATGATTTTTGGATTATGGATCTATTGATCTGACTTGTTGTCTGGTCTTTATTTAGGTGTAACATATTCATAAAAATATTTGCAATGTAAAAGCATGAAAAAAAGAACTTTGTTAACTTTTATCTATTGTCGAATTTAGTTATATGCCCCTCCTTGCAATGCATACACCATGTCATTGAAAAAAAAAGCAAAAGTACACATAAAAAATGCAAAGTACACATCACAAACTCTATGTAGCTGTGTTATCCAACGACTAACATGAGGACCACATTAGGACTTTGTGTGCAACAGAAGCTATCTCATATTTGTTTGGTACACAATAAAAGATAAAATTAACTCAGATGTAAATATTAGAGCCATGCAGTAAAGTATAACATAAGTGAAAGGGAAAAACAAATATGATGGATTACGTTTTAAACAACACAGATGGTCTATGAGAACATGTATAGCACACATAACAAAGAGCACATTTTGGTTAAACTCTACGACTTGCATTCTGTATTCAGTTTATAGCTAAATACAAATAAGACTTTCCATGTTATAGACTCTGAACTACAATATGTCACTTATATTAGCTGCCATTAAACAAGAATTTAACAAGCTCAGGTCTTAGAGAGGGACGGACATGGGTGTCTTACCACGGCTGCAGCTGTGGCCTGGGCCGCCATGGGTGTCTGATGTTGACCGGACTTAATTTTGGCCTGCAAGTGCGCAGGCGGGTGAAAATACTTGCACTTGTCGCGGCTGCAGCGGCTCTTGATGTAGTCCATGCAAACGGTGACGGTGTTGTCCACAGTGTCGATCATGGGGCTGTCACTAGGGTGAGCGAAGCGGCAGTCTGTCTCTCCCCGGGCGCAGGTCCCTCGCTGGAACTCGCGACATACCTGCAAGCAGTCATACACCAATAAGCATGCTGAATTTGATCATTTATTCTGCTCCCAAAACAATATTGAGGAAAACAAATTCTTTGATGGCTGTGGACCTTAAAGGGTTTTGGTGACCACATTTCCATTATTTCTAATTCTTCTTTACACCAACGGTTTTAAACACAAAACTGTCAGAAGTCAAGTTAGATTGGGCTGGGTCGACTATACCTCGAGTTTATCAGTGCGCTGGAGCTTCTGGGAGGGCGAAGAAGAGGAGGAAGAAGGCGAGCTCTGGACCGTGACGGGCGGGCTCCCTGAAACGAGAACCTGGCTGCTTGGCAGGATGTCTGTGGGAAGGAGGCCCATCCCATGACTTAGGGGGGTCAAGTAGGAGCCGTAGCCGAGACCAGAGTTAGTGCCAAGACCCTGTGTCGCAGGAAATGAAAGCTGTAAGGCAGTAGGCTCAGGAGAGGTGAGATAGCTCTTTTTCAATGTGGAGAACTCACCACAGACTGCAGACTGGCTGTAGGGATCATAATCTGCATCTGCTGTGCGAGCACTGCAGCCGCCGTCTTCTGCTGGATGAGATTGTTGCGCCCGTTTATTTCCAACTGGGTCTTTAAGTGTGAAGGCGGATGGAGGTACTTGCAGTTCTCCCGAGAACATCGGCCCTGCATTCAGGGAACAACGGCGAAGAAAGGGATGAACTAGTTGACTTTCCTCGCTGAAAACAATTTTCCAGGCAAGGTTCCATCCTTGGAATCGACCATGAGGGATCGTCAACACACTCCTCCACAGCGGCAGTGGTGCCAATCAGCGTGCTCATCACAATGACGTGTCAGCTAGTTATCACATGCTAATTGCAAGCTTATGCATCACGCACTTTTTGGACTATTGAACAGATCAAATCTTATTTTTAAACTGACGTCCCAGTCAAACAGAGCCAGAAGAGAAGCCCCATTAATAAATGATTTGCTCTAAACAAACAGCTGGTATATCTTTGCGGTTGGTTCTTGGTGGTTCTCAAATAGGAGTATGTTAAGGCACTTTAGGGGGTATGTGAGAAGTTACCAGGGTTTAAATGCCTTGACAGGGCCAGTACCTTTTTCTTCTCAAGTTAAGAGCAAATTAATTGAAACATGAAGTAACACTGCTAACTTGTGTTTTAGGGACACCTTTGATAAATATTCTTTTATTTTGTTAAGTTTTATACAGCTACACATGTGTCGCAAGTGACACAATTTTCCGTCAGAGTCACAAATAAAAACAGATGACGCAACGCGACACTCTACATTCAGATATTACACTATATTCTGAAGTTGCTGAATAAATTATGACAAGAGGTACTTCTACAAATGTAGTTCCAGATTAATTACATCAGACCGATCACAGAAGACGGTTTCGAGTTGTTGTTGATGTTTTGCTTTTTTGTTGTTTTCTTAAATCCAAAAATGCCTTTGCCTGGTTAGGGGGTACTTGGCTGAAAAATACTTCACGTGGGATACATCATTAATTAAGTGATTGCATCTTCTCTCATAAACAGACACCTGCCTGGTACTCTCTGCAGTTGAATAAATATAGGCATCAGCTTAAAGAAGCACCTGGTACTGCATGCAGTTGACTAAAGTAGCCCTCTAATAAATTCCTTTCCACAAATAAATGCATGGTACTCCGAGCAAAAGACAAATTAAGATCTCCCCTCTAACACCTAATACCTTGCTCCCCGATTGAAGTTCAATTCTCTCTGCAGTTGATAAAATGATGTCTCCCACTAACAAGGCTCAAATTATTTGACGAGTACATTCTTTGTCCACTTGCACAAGTGAAACCAAGAATTTTTCAGATTTTATTCTTTTTACAAGTATTACTGGTTAATATTTTGTTGCAGATAAAACTCTGCTGTGTACTTCAGCCAATTCATCCAAAATATAGTGAAAATGACTGGAAATGTGACACATTTTTATTTGAGGGGGAATCTAGCCCGAAACGGTTTCATCCACTCAAACAGCGGTTGTAGGTTTGATCCCCGTCGACTACGTCCAAATGTCCTTGAGCAAGACACCAAATCCCTAGTTGCCCCTGATTCCACGTCATCGGTAGGTAATTAAGTAGTCAGTATAAAGCGCTCTGAGTACTTAAGCTAGAAAAGCGCTATGTACGTGAATGTCAAGTTACCATTTACCACCCACCCCAACCAACAACTTGTTAGGTAATAAGCATTTTAAAAACATGTGTGATTGTTTGTGTGCTTTCAAATATCTGCAAGGACAAATGTCTAGAGAAACAGATGGAGACACCCTTAAAGTGGTGTGTTACTGTTGCTGGCAAACATCTAAAAAGACATCAGTGCAGGATGTTCGCTTCAAATGGAAGTCATGGGACGTTTGTTAAGAGATCACATGGCAGGGCGGATGCCATTAGCAGACAACCCGGCTGATAGCTGATAACCACCAAAACCTCAACTTTCTAGCAGTAGCAGCAGCAATGAAAAGTGAACAAAGTGATCTTTCTTACTTTAAGCGAGTCAAAGCAGGCGATGACCCTCCCATTTTCCACTTGGCAGCTCTTTGGCGGGTGAGCAAATTTGCACTCCTCGTCACTGCGTGAACAGTTTCCTCGCTGAAATTGTCGACACACTTCCAGGGTCAGCCATTTTGTGTCTCTCCCAGACGCCATGTCCAAAGGTTTTTGATCATAAACTTTTTTTTTTTTTAATTATAAGACAATTATAGTGTGGAAAGCGGAAGGCAGATCACAGTCCTCTCCTGAACCAAGCTGACGTGTCCTCCATGAGCTGGAGCAAGAAGGATCAGAAGGAGGGTAGCTGAGCTTGGAGAACACCCATCCGTGGTACAGCACCCCTTGTTGGCTTTTCTTTGGAACCTGTAGTGAACCAGTTGCTCCTTTAGACCATTATCCTTCTTGGATGATGTGCGAAATAGCGGCCCCCAGATATTGTTTCTGGCCCCAAAGGAAAAACAATCTTTGCTTCAACTTCAAACTGAGGATAACTTCTTAAAGGCACTTATATTGGAGAGCTGAAAGACATAAAAACAGAAACATCATTTTGGCATAGCTGCACATTTCCACTGAAAATATGCTTCTGAATTAACAAAGCAAAGGATCTTACATGGCCAATAGTGAGGCATTTGCCCAAACATTTTTTTAAGCTGCATAAAATGGCTAGAATTTCTAAATGCTATTTTCTGAGACACCTTAAAATAAAGCTGGAGCTCTTTTTTTTACATTTAACTGCTAAATTCATAATGTACATTATTGTTATTGTACAAACCACATGTCTTGAAAATAGGTCATATGCCAGTTGCTGTACAGAATAATGTTTCTAATACATTTAAAATCACGCGCTAGGACACGAGTAAAACTTGCTGTTTTATAGCCTCGCTGGATATTTGGTGCGCAATCCATAGATACAGCTTACTGTCAAAAAAAACAAAATCCTAATTGTTATCTGGGTCATTTGTGAGTCACACGTAAAACACTATACAACTCGCACATTCAACACAAGATAAATAAGAATCCTCTAATAACCATTTTATGCTTGTTGAACATCAAGTTCTTTCATTCAAAAAGTCAGGTGTTAATGTGACATCAGAATATGATTTATAAAAGTTAGGATCGTGTCCTGTGACTTAATATGAAACTACCACCATTTTGACATTTTCATATTCTGACTGCATGATAGTGCCAAGCAAGTATTGTGTAATAACTCAAGCTCCTTTGTAACACAGTCATGAATGATTTCAGACTTGTTGCAACAGCAGGCTGTCGTCATGGATCCACTCTTTTGAAATATGTCCATGGACAGAACATGACCCACATATGGAACTGGATCATGATCAAATGTTTATCAATTATACGAAACACGCACAAATCAGTCACTTTATAATTTTTCTCACAAAAAAAAAAAAAAAAAAATCTGTTTCAGATCCAGTTCAGTCTGGCAGTAATCAGTTCCTCTTGGTGTCTTGCCAAATATTTTATTATGACCCAAGTGAGCAAAATAGTGCTACTTCTGTCTATTTTGTTCAACTGCATAAAAATGAGGAGAGGTGGGGAAAAAGCATGTATTTACTAAGAATGGCCCTGAAATTTCTTAGCCTCCAAGTTTAATTAGGTCAACACTATGGGAATTTTCAGCTACTTAGTTGAGAACTGTGATGGAAATAGCATAGTCGACAACACCCGGACTAAATGCACACGTTTGAAGGAATTTTTATCATGTGATAGAGGTGAAAGTTAATGTTATGTCAAGTTTAATATTCATATTACTACATACTTTTACGTTATCAACATCTGACTACCGTTTATTATGACGCCGAACAACCTTTGACAGATCTGCAATGTTTTGTTAAGGTCAACCATTTGAAAAGAACACAAAGTAGGTAATACAATGTTTAAACACGTACAGCGTTACTCAAACACCGAACAGGATATACACTCCTGTATTGTACACTTTGCCATGTGACACACAGGAAGTTGAGGCTGGGGGGGGAGAAAATATGGATTAGCAGGCATATAAAGTGCATAGTCAAGTTAGACTTGACAAACACGCAGGCTTAAGGTTTTTCTCGCATTGGTTGACCCGGAGCTTACTGTCGCGAGCCATCGTGAAATCCCAGCGCACACAAGAGAAAATTCCTGTGGGGCACGAGTCAGGAAATGAGCCAGGGCAAGACTTTACCTACCCAACTGCCCTTGCAGCACGCTGGTCCACTACTTCAAAGGAACGGAGGCACAATTTTAAAAAGATCAACATGTACGAAAGAAAAAAACAAAACAACTCGGTGGGCAAAACATTTGCTCCTCGGCAACAGGGAAACTGGAGCAACTGAGTCCAACATTCCCAGCCTCCCCCTCTTCCTGCCGGGAAGACCCTCCCAGTCTGGAATGGACCAATTGGAAACCAGAAAGGCATATGCAGGGTGAAAGCTGTCTGCAAAACACTTCTACTACTTGGAATACAAACTTTCCTTTACAATTGGTGATGGAATGCCCTCCCACTGGATCATCACATTTGCATGTATAAATGTATACTTTATTAACATTCTTACTATTATTATTTCGTGTAAAAACATGATATATCTAATTGTGAGCAAAGCAAAACCAGGAGTTTGTTTCCACTTAGTATGACCATATGAATCATTTCCTTTGATAAATGGCTCAAAAGTAATTATATGCTAAACCTGGCCGGTTAATGGACAGCTCTCAATCTGGACACAGTTTAACCTCTAGGAAAACAACCAACTGCTTAGGAAGAGATTACGTATTGTGTTCAAAATACACATCCACACTGCGTTTTGATTTATTTCCATTTCAGATCCAAATGTGACACTCGACGACATGTCACTCACAAAAAACATCGTCACGTCAAACGTCAAAAGGGCACTTTAACCGCGTCACGGGCCTCTTATATACTTAAACCACTCCAACACTGGGCGTTCAGTTATTTTTTTCTTTCCAAATGACAATTAAAATTCTAATTCCGGCGTAAGCGTTTAGCATTAGCAACTCAGGGCCGGGCCTTCGCGTACGTAATAACGCTGTATTAGCATTTAGCATGATGCTAACTACGGTTAGCCGAGGGGGGGCGAGAAGTTGCTTACCTCATCGCCGCGGATGAACCGCTGCCCGCGGGGTTGGTGGGGGCACGAGGAGAAGAGGGGGGCATACGGCACCAATTGTACGCCACCGCAGCTCGGACACGGCGAGAGAAAGCCAAACGAGCGATCGACAACAGCTTGAGGTTGATTAAAACGGTAGCTAAAAAGTGTCCCGTAAAACTATGGCGGCGTCATTTTCCAACGGCCATTACTACTTTGTGACATTAGACAGCTTTGAGCAACAAGCTCCTGACAGCTTACTGTACTGTCGACGACGTGATTTCACGAAGGGGTGTACGGAAGAACCGAGAAATGTAAAAATGGAAATAATTAAATTTAGATATTTTTCATGAAACGTTGCAAGAAGATATAAGATTTACATCTTAATAAGTACATTAACTAGCTGATTTAATGGCGTAGCTGTATACATCCTACAATGTTTACGTAAAATCACCCCTCTAGAAATACAGAATGGTCCGGTCTACACGAAAGCCAGGAGGCAAGAAGGGCAAAGGGTTTCCTTGTTACCAAGGGAACAGCAATAAATCCATGTGAGGTCTGTTTTATTTTTGCATGATTTTACCGTTTAAATGCTCACGATTCTTTAATTATAATAGTTTTAATAGATGTCTGAATCTTTCTTGGGTGCACATGTACTAACAGTGCATTTTAATGTCGTTCACATTTAAAACTCTATTTTACACTGAAAAACCTTCACACCTTAAAAAAGATTTATGCTTTGCAGGATATGATGAGCGGATAATGTTTGAAGATAATGCACACAGTGTCTTAAATTGACGAGTGTTGTCAAGGTCAAACGAGACAGATGCTAACACTACGGGGGTGGAAGGATTTTGCTCATATATTTGACAACATGGTGCACTAGATGAATACAAATTCAGATGGGACTAAAGGTGCGTCTATGTTATGTTATATTCTTTATGCAAGACCAGACGTAGAATGTGTGTTATTGCTGTTGCTTGATGTTTATCATCTGAATTGTATTATTGTATCTACAGTATATAAAGAAAATAATAGTCAATATTGTAAATAGCTAAATATAGTCAATAGCTAAATAAGCAGCAAGTAATAATATTATCAAAGAGGAAGTCAAGTCAAAAATGTTTTTAATAATTATATGTTTTCTGCGGCTTCACATGTCTAAGCTGTTATTAGTGTGCTTATGAGTGAGAAATTATGCCACAAAATCCAGCTGTTTTCATCCATCTCAGAGGTGACTATTTTGTCACATAACATCAAGTGAAAATGACATCACATTTGCTCAGGACACAGGAGAAGGCCAATCATGGTCCAGCTTGCGAATATCACATGATCAAACTCAGTAAAGAGGGGAGCCACCAAAATAAAAATATTCTCAAAAAATACCAATACATTATGAAGTTAAACATAACACCGTTTATAACAAATGAATGAACAATAAATGTTAAACTACTGTACAACATCAGTAACATCACCCTTTTAATTCCAAATTTCTTGATTTAAAAAAAATCAACTAATAACCAGGGAATTAAAAACAAATGAATGAATCAAATCATGACAGAAATAAAATGCACCTAATACTAAATACACCTAATACTATATTTTTTTGTAAATACATATGCAATGTGATCAGCCAGCAAGCAGGAAATGCAGCATGTATTCAGTGTCACATGCCGAGGTCAGCGCATTGCTCCCTGCGAGGAAAAAGTCCCAGAGTGAATGAAAGAGTCATATGACCAAAAGAGAAACAAAACAAAGCCTGGTATTGTTCCTTATATTGTTTTATTGCAGACATATCAAATTACATTTTGACTTTATATCGGAATAGCAATTGCCTTTATTGTCACTGTATCACTAAAATGTTACTCCTTACTGACAGGACAGTTTCACACCCTTTTAAAGTGTATGAAAGTATAGTGCATCTTTTGCACCCCCCACCCACAAGCTTTTAATGGTTAATGGGTTGTATGATTCACATTTTTGGTTTACTTGAAATGCCTACTCAGCGTAATGCACGAGTCGCTGCCATCCAGTTTCTTGAAAAGACATTTTTTGGACAGCTGTGACAAAGACAGGCCTCCCGCGACACAACATCCAGTGCGGTTTCTCCGTTTACGACATAGGCCTCGCAATAAAGCAGGATTATAAAGCAAAATGGCTTTCCATGCCTACATTTTTGACAGACAGATACACACAGGAGTGCTTGCTTGTCACCTGGAGGGCAAATACAAACTAACAAGCATTCAGATTTACATTCATCACCCCATGGACAATTTGGAGTCTTCAGTGGAACGAACTCTCATGGATTAGCAACCCATGTAAACGTGGGGAAAATAGTAACAGGAAGGTCACATGTGAATAAAATGGACTCATTTTAATATATGTATATATATATATATATATATATATATATATATATATATATATATATATATATATATATATATATATATATATATATATATATATATATATATATATATATATATATATATATATATATATATATATATATATATATATATATATATATCCATATACATATATATATATATGGCTGTTTTCCCGCATTTGATGAAAATAGTCATGGAGACTGCAATTCTAAAAAATGACCACTAAGCGTCAGTATAGTATCAGTTTTGTATGCCTGGCCTTGGGATACAAAATTGTCAGTTTACGTTAACATGCACTATCGATGAAGAATATCACTGTAATCTTTAAGATACGTATTTTTATTGCGTTAAATGTTTAGCCAATAAAAAATAAAATAAAATTGGGGCAAAAAAAGGGTAGAAAGTGGGTCGATTTGACCTGCAACATTTCACAGCGGTAATAACTACGAACATTTAAGATTTTGTTTTATTTATTTCATATTATAATATTTAGTAGAACATACACGGAGACATTATGTATTTTTATATAAATTTTACACATTAATACTATCCATATTTTTCTGTAACCATTTTTAAAGTAATTATATCATTCTTATATCCATCCTTTATATTTAAAATATAATCATTCTTGTATAGGTTCTGAATATGTGAGACATATTCATCTTATCCTCTACGTTTATTTCATCGATCATTTTTTTTCTCCTGTCATAACTCTTCTGTTTGTTTTTATACGCCAACAAATTGGGCATGTTTAACTTGTTTGGCCTGCAAACAATGAGGATGTTAAAATACTAACATTAATATTAAATTATATTTACTTACTTTAAAATATTATTAACATATAAAATATGAAAAAAATAGAGTAAGTACACATATAACTTGTAGTTGTGTAATATCAATATTGTTTTAAATAAAACTAACTTATAGACTACAAGACAAAATTAAGAACAAAGTTGATCAATTGATATAGTATAAATCTAGTTCAAATATTTCTAGTTTTTCACCATTTTTTGTTCTTTATTTTTGATGTGAAAGGTCGTTAAAATTGAGCTGCCAATGAATGAGTTAGTTTAGTTCCCTTAAATTATTAACTCATTCACTGCCATTCCTTTGGTTCATTAAAATCTACAGCCGTCAATGGCAATGAACGAGATAAAAAAAAACAAGATTCCGAATTAAGTGTCACCAAAAGTGGGTCCAGTCCATTTAAAATTGTACCATATCTTCATCTTATTCCCCCTCATGTTTACTTATTAACTCATAAATCATTTTTTTCCTGCTGTACTGATATGACCAAGTCAATGTTCCGTGCAGAATGAGCACCATATGGAGTCACGCACTGCGTTATTCTGCTGACTAAAAGCAGAGAAATAATATCTTAGAGAAAAGCTGCCCATGTGTTTTTTTTTTCTTTTTTTTTTTCTCCAAGTCATTAAACACTTCCTACGGTCAAAACGTTGGAAATAATACAATCATACCATCTGTGCCACAGCCGGCTGAAGGAAACGCTAACCATCCGTGCAGCGCAACCTGAGGGAAGACGCAAGCTTTTCTTTCATAATGGCATCAAAATATGTTCAAATGGAGTTCATATTAAATGTTCCGCCTCGGTGGTTTCTAGATGGTGGCCATGTATGGCTGCTCAGGGCTGGCCGTGTTGCCTCCTACAACGGCGCACACGCCCCTTTCTCACTCGTCAGCGTATCTAGCTCTTTTCTAATGTTACTCATGTGATATTCGCAATGTAAGCTGTAATTGGTTGTTTGTTACCTGAGACCCGAGCAACTGTGATGTCATTTTCAGGCGACAGCAAGTGACGAAATGGCTGCCGGTTAAAATTGATAAAAATACGATGATTTTGCTGCTTAATTCATATTTCTCAGACAGTGTTCATCAGAAAAGTGTTTAGAATAGTGGGGTCAAAAGAACATTTTTGTGATTCTTTTTTTTGGACAAATATGTATTCATAATTGTGTTATTTCTTTTTGATAACAGATCTCATCTATAATCCAAAAGGTTTTGAAGTTGAATAAATCAGGCACTGATGGCATCTTTTAATTTTTTTTTTTTTTTTTACCAAAAAATCATTTTCACTGGTTAGGGGGTACTTGGATGAAAATATTTTTCACAAGGGGTAAATCACTGAAAAAAGGTTGAGAACCACTGAAATAGAATATATATTGCAAATAAAACATTTGACTTAATTTCCCCTTTATGATGCCTAAAACACAAATTTAATAAGGTCAATCTTAATCAAACAGCACAGCGTCATTGTCATTCAATGCATTTATTTCTACACATCAGTTTTTTTTTAATTGTCCAAGTCCAACAAGAAAAATGGCAGATTAAATTTCACACGCCCAAAAAAAGGCAACTCATTTTAATCACGAGACGTTTGAACATGTACAGAAATTGTTACACAAGAGAACACAATCTCTTTTTTTTTTTTTTTTTCCGCTCGGAACCCGATGACGTGTTGGTGAGACTTCCCATCAGGCAGCCAAGTTGGTCTTTAGCAGTGTTTCAAATTAAAATTAAAAGGCCAAACATTTGTAGCGTACATACATACGTCACGGGCAACTCATTCACTGCCATTGACGGCCACAGACATCAAAGACCCACAGCCTGCACAACACAGTTGGAAAAAAAAAAAACTTTCCAAAGAATAAAAAATTGTGAAAATGTGGTTGCACAAGTGTGCACACCCTGTTGCTGCGTCCAGAATAAAGAATCACATTTAAAATGTCAAATAGGAGGTAGTACACACCACCTCCACAACCATCATTTCACCAATTCACCTCAAATGTTCAAATGTTCACATGTTCTAGAAGGCTTTTTTTTTCTCATGTTTTTGCAGCCACATTTGACATTACGAAGCAGCGCGAGACAAAGTTGATGAAAAGTCCACATTACCTCAGATAGTTTAATTTCCCCCGTGAGACGGTTTTTGTTTGAAATTGCAATGTACAGGTTAAAGATCACATAAACTCATGAATCCCAAAGGCATATTTTCTTTTTTAATTTTAGAGTAGACATTCAATATCAGGTGCTTAGTTATATGTTTTCCTCTTTTTTTTTCTTTTTTTTATGTGTTTGGCTGAAGAAGATTCTAACATTCAATGAATGACTAAAGTAATTAATTATTTTATGCAATTAAGTACCATAGTAATTGGTAATCAATTACTAGTGATTACTTTTGGTACAAAAATTCTGACATATTAAATACGTAATTAAGTACTGAAGTGATTACTTTAGGTATTAAAATACTTATGTAACCAAGTTCTAATGAGTTTTAGTACTCAAGCAATCAATTGCTTAGGGTTATTTATTGATTTAGCTACTAAAGCACTCAAATGAATTGATTACTTTAGACGCTGTTCCCAAGAATAATCAATTAATGTAGTGTTTAATTGTCTAAAGCAGTGTTTTTCAAACTTTTTGGGAGCAAAGACACACTCTTCTTTGGAATAATCCTGAGGCACGCCATCAGCTAAAAATTTGAAATGCTTTAGCCTATATTAACAATTTAAAGCATCCATATCAAACACGCGCAGGCTGCACTAACAATAAACTTTCATATTGAGGGAGGGAGAAGCCTCAAACCATCGTCCCGTGGGCCACAAATGGCCCGTTTTAAATTCAATGTAATCAAAGTTTTATCAATAGGAATTGAACACAATTTAACACTAGAGCTTGTCTCAAAGTACTGTGCTGCCACCTATTGGCGAAGAATATTTTTGACATTATGCTGGAACACACGACTCTCAGGATTATGTTTCACTACCAAAAATAATAAAAAAAAACAAACAAACAAAAAACAGGGAATTGGAGAATTTCCCTTGGTTCCCCTGACTATATCTCACGGACCAGTGATTGAAAAACACTGTTAGTACGTAATTAGCTAAAGTAAGTGCCTAAAGTAATCAATTATTTTGGTTACTTGCATACATTAGTAATAAATTGCTTTCTTCCCCCACGATTTGAGAAACACAGCTTTATCCAAACACTTGAGAAAAAAAGTATAGAAATAAGTAATTGGCTTTGAATTTCTAGACTCAAAAACATAAAAATATGTCTTTGCGATTGAAGGGCGAAAAACTTTTTTAATTTACACAACGAAAACCTGGCATTTCAACAGGGGCGAGCAGTCTTTTTTTTGGAACCCACTGTCCATTATTGACATGTGTCACACACATTTATAGACTTCGACATCGGTCACATAATCTCATTAGGATTTCATTACATAAACGGTCCTGTATGGTGACGATAGCACATTGTGCGCTCCCATCTGGCGTTCTCTCACCCCTGCTGCCTGTCACACGGCAGCGAAAGCTTCATTTCAACCGCAAAACCAACGCCATCGACCAGGGAATGAAATATTCATGATTTTTTAAAGATGACAATTTCTCGCGTAACGCCGTCAGAAGCAGGTTGCGTTTTCAACAGGGCTGACGCCACTGAAACTAAAAACGCTAACAACCATCCGAGAAGATCACCTCATCTGTGGTGAACGGACGAATGGAAATAATCTTAAGGATGGGAGGGGAGCAAGGCATTGAGGTATTTTAGAAGTGCAATCAAAAGAAAAGAGACAATGCTGTTATGCTGATAATTAGAGGATGGCATAACGTGTGTGTGTGTGCGTGTGTGTTGGAGGGCCTTTAAAGGAAAATGAGATAAGAAGCATAAAAGCACACAAAAAGACAAAAAAAAAAAAAAATCAACCTCCCGTTTCATCGTCGCGTGTTTCATGTCATGTTAGAAAACTACAATATGGCATAACAAATAACTATACATTTGTATATTTCTTCTGATGTATCAATCCATGATTTTTCTTCCAACTTTCAATACAATGGAACCTCCCAAGTGGAATTTGAATCCAGAAAAAAGCGCAAAATCTAGGACAGCGACATAATAATAGTTACTTAATCCTTGGCTTTTTTTCTATGTATAGATAGCACACGCATGACGTCAATGGGCGGGTGACCATTTTCTTTGTCTATTAAACATTTGCGATCCTCATTCCTAATTGAAGTCGTGTGTGTTTAAAGTACCGTAATTTTCGGACCATGAAATGCAACTTTTTTTTTTTCACGATTTGCATTTTATCTGTAGTTTTTTTATTTAGCCACTAGGGGGCAAGCCGCCGATAAAGCAAAGTTTGTATCTGTTCCAGGTGTCAATTTATGCTATAAAATAGAAGTGAAAAGTTCTCAAAAAGAAATCTAAAAATATTAAGTATTAAAAGTAAATAAAAAATAAATATAAGTTGAATAAGATCTTGTATAAAAGGTCGTCACATGTAAATTTGATAGATAATGTATGTACTATATATGATTGTAGCTATAACTAATGTGCAACGTGTTCAATAGAATAATAGGATGTTGAAAATATATTATTGCTAAATATGCTTGCATGTTCAGTCTGTTGAAGAAAGGACGTTTCTGGAAGCAGGCCGTTAAAAAAAGTTTGAAACAAAAATACAAAATCTTCCGTAGGCCTGTAAATGCCTGATATATTCTGTAAATATATCATTTTACGAAAAATGTTTTTTTTTTGCTCAAATTTTGCTGCTGCGGCTTATGTACCGGTCTGACTTTATTTACAGTAAAAATGATGAATTGATGGTCTAACAAATCGTGTTACAAAAAGCCAAATTTGAACACAAATGGTGGAGTAACACATGGAGACATAATATCAGTACTCAAATGCAGAAATTCATTATCCTCTGCAAGAAACATAATATTATATTTAAGGTGCACACACCAAAGAGATCCATACAATGACCAATGAATTGAAGAAAAAAAAACGCAAAAGCTGTTTCATTCTTTACATTTTTAGCTTTTTTTGGTGTCTTGTTTGAAAATAGTAATAATAAATCATAAAATTGTGGTTAAATACTTTTTTATGGAGAGGAGCTGACACACTTGTCTAATGCTTAGCTAATTTAAGCCAATTGAGCACTGTAGTGCTAACTGTGACCATTGGATGGCAGTGTTTCCACACTTACAAGAAGATGCTACCTACAAGCAAGTGGAACTGAAGAATGGAAGTCAATCTTTCAATGGCATCACCCATATGTACATAGGCATAGCACACAATATTCTGTTGGCCTTGAAAGGTGAGTGAAAATGCTAAAAATACTAGCCCGCTAAAGGTTTCCTTTTCCAATAACGCTTGGCACTGAAAGAGTTAATACTGTGCAAAATATTACAAGCACAACATCACTATTAATAATAAAATCAGCTAATTGTCATACTTCCCATTACAAAATCATTTTGTGGGCCGAATGGCAACCATTTGCGGGCCAGAACCGGCCATATGTTTCACACCCCTGATTTAAAGCAACTAAAGCTGTGCGATATTATTGTGGTCAAACCTGACATTAATGTTTGCAATTTTTGCCATATTGTAAATATAATATTATACCCTAATGGCCAATGGTCAATGGTCATGATAATATTTGACAAACTTAACATTTAAAATGTTACGTTTAAAACCAACTAAGTGGACAGGAGACATTCTGACAAGATGTCAGACTTTTCATGATTAGTCTATCAAAATATTACCAGTGAACAAAACACTGCAAACTCAGAAAATGTGTTTGAATGTTTTCAACTTCAGAGGTTCCACTGTATGCCAACATCATTTTTTTTTTTAGCACTTGTGAAAGTAAAAGAGAACATCGCAACTCAAAAACATAATCAGTCCTCATGCACCAAAAATGGCCCTCAAGGAAAAGCTTTTCATTGAATTCAAATAATTACAAAAAAAAAATCTCATTCATCTTTACAGCCTACTTGTGCAAGTGTGAATGTGGCATGCAACCATCTACATCTACTTTTTAAAAATGTTTGTGATTTTGATGACATTCATCTTTTGTTGTTGTTTCATTTTTAATAAAGCAGCTTCTGATTGTTATTTTTCCAACCTGGCAAAAGCTGCATTTGGAAAAGAACAAAGGCAGCAATGAAATGATTAAAAAAAAACAGCATTTGAAGAGTTTTAAGACAGCAGAAAGTGGGCACCTGGAAGCAGTGTCCACACTTGAAAAGCGGGGGTTCTCAAATGGTGGGGGGGCGGATTATCAAAGGGCCACATCATGATCCAATTAAACAATTAAACATACATGTATTTCAGACCATTAGGCACAACCTGTTATCAGGCACAATATCACTGAACCAATTTATTTTAACCATTCCGTGTGAATGGTTCTACGTGTAATTGGACAATATGTTCATCAAACATAGGAAATTTTCCAAATATAGGACGGACCTGTATATAGGGCGCACTAGGGCTGCACAATTAATCGAATTTTAGTCGCGATCATGATATTGGCCGCCACGAACAATTGAACTGATACTAAAATCCTGCTACCTTCATGTCAAATCGAGCACTTTGTCTTCCTACCACCAGAGGGCAATGTTTCCCACATGTTTGCATGACAAAAGCTTCTGCTTTTCTCATCTTAATAAATTTACCAGTGTGAAACAACGTTGGGTTTCTCACCTGATTCCTAATATATAGAGTTAGCTGTCAATTGAGACCCCTTTTGAAAAATCCAATCGGAATACATTTGGTTTAAAATGACTGAAAATAAAATTTTGACTGCTAATTTATTCAAATTTGCATAAAAGTAAATAATATGCTTGGTTCTAATTCAGCTTAATTTTTTTCATTAGTTTGAACTCAGCAAGTGTGTTAGCTGTGTTGCCCTGCGTGCCATTTTTTTGCCAAGTCATGGGTGAATTTTTTTAAAGTACTTTATTTTATTATTATTATTTGTAATTATCAAGGTTGTTGTTTCATTCATTTGCCTACAGTATACAAGTCAATATACTCACCATTATCCAACCAGTTTTGCTTCGTCCCAGCAGCTATTGAAAGCTGTATTGTTTAGCGCTCAATGCCACTTTTTGGGATATGTGAGGGCAAAAGCAGGTGGAATGCATTCAGTCTAATCGCAGCATTATCCTAGGAGGACTTTATTTCCCATGATTGTTAGACATGGAAAGAGGAAGTAGTTCTAGTCAACATGGAAGCTTGCTAGCAAATAGGTGTTTGAAAGTAAATAGGAACGAAATTGAATTAAAGGCGGCAAATTCAAAAAGTGACATCCCTACATTAGACGCACTGTCAGCTTTTGAAAAAATGTAAGGATTTTAAATGTGCCTTGTGGTCCGAAATATACGGAATGTACAGTGTAGACCATAGAAATGAAAAAGTGAAGTACAGTAGTTGTAATGTTATGAGAATAAAGCCCTATTGTTAAGTTCTTCTTTTAAATATACTCTTAGGATAAAAATGTGTCTTTATGCAGGATGATGCAATAAAATTAGATGATAAGCCATCGTCGAAAATGTCAAAAATACAACTTTATGTACCCATATATAGGTACAGTGCATTAGATATGCACTTTTTGAAATTCATGGTGAATATTTTGTGGACCCTGCTCAAGCTCCAGACCCCAGTTTGAGAACCACCGTTGTAAAGAAAGACGAGTGCACATCAAAAAGCAGAGGAACAATAATGATGATATCGTGGGGTTGACAGCTTTCACAAATAGATTGGGATATTGAGGTGAAATTTCAAAATGAACCTAAAATGAACTATAACCTTCAGAGGTGAAAAAGTACATTGACATTTCAACTTTTCTAACAAGGATTTAAATGGCAAAATACGTTTATGTACATTCGAATGAGTTTACCAGTCAAAAATGTTTAGTTCGAATTGGCAGCTAAGTGCTTCTGTAATGCAGAAATTTGAGACTACTTAAAATCACAAACTCCAACTCGTCATAAAATAACATTTAAACTGTTTCGTGAAATCATTAAAAATGGATCTTGGACATCTACGGCCGTGTCGATTAGGTCTTCTTTTAGGTTTATGGATTGAATGCCATCTATCCATCCATCCAATTTTCGGGCAGTAGGCGCGGCCGCACCCTCAACCAATCGCAGATGAACAACCATTCACCCTCACAAACACACCAAAGGGCAATTTGGAGTGTCCAATGTATTAACCATGCATGTTTTCAGGAATGTGGGAGGAAACCGGAGTACTAGGAGAAAACCCGCACGGGCACAGGGGGAGCATGCAAACTCAACGCAGTAAGGCCGGAGCCGGAATCCAACCCGCGACATCTCTACTGTGAGGCAGACGAATGCCTTTTAAGACTTTTCAAGGATCTGCAGGATTCCTGAAAACTACATGAACAAGTGGACATTCCCAAGTGTAGAAGGGGTCAACTCTCGAGGTTACGGCGCATTTTCAGCTCCCCCTGAAATTTCACCCGGATGCCAAATACCCCAAAGGTTTTGTGATTAGTGTACCGCGCCGAGTTTTTCATGGCATCACCAGCGAGCCACTTGGCTTGCGTAGTCCTCAGTGGTGCTGGCAAAGTCATGATCCTCTTTCTCCGGGCTTTTCGAAGCTTCTGCCCCGCGTTTGGACGGCCACGGCCCGGCTTGCTGCCGCTCGCGAAACCAGCGGCGCTCCTCGCGCCTCTTCAAGCGCACCTCCCGCCGCTCCCGCTGCCGACTGAACTGAAAACGCTGCAGGAACAGGTCCTTGGCGTAGTCGTACAGCTGCACGTCCAGGAAGTTGAGCTCCTCGATGCGCCGTCGCACGGGCTCGCTCAGGTCCACGTTGGCAGCGCGCGTGCTGTTGATCTGCGTGAAGGGCGAGATGAAACGCAGGCTGAACGTCCGCTCGAACAGGTACTGCGTCTTGCGCTGGAACTCGGTCAGGCCGTAGAAGGCCATGTTCTTCAGGTTGGTCATGGCGCTGCTCAGCAGGATGTGGTCGCGCTGGCTCTCGTTCATGGAGGACAGGTTGTAGCAGCCCACCAGGCTCAGGTCGGACAGCATGCGCACTTGCCGGTTGTTGGCCAGGTTGGAGGGGCAGCGCATGAAGTCGGCCAGGCTGACGCCAGACCAGTCCTCGCCGTTGTAGCAGGTGGGCAGCTCGTCCTGGGTGGGCGAACGCCCGTCGCACATGTGCAGGGCCGTCTTCCAGGTGGCGCCGCGCTGGACGTGCTTCCACTCGCTCAGGTAGCGGGACACCGGGTCGCGCAGCATGGTGATGTAGTAGAAGTTCCTGAGGCCAGACAAAAAACAAACCGTGCGCTGAATGAGTCGGCGTCGCAAGAGCATGCTGGGAGATGGCGAATCGTCACAAGAGCGGCGCCCCTAAACTTATCTTAGGCGGGCTGAAACCCCCTCAAATGTCCCCCGAAATCAGGGGTGTCAAACTCATTTTATCGTAGGGCCACATTGTAGTTATAGTTTCTGTCAGAGAGTGATTTTAACTGTGTTTGTCACACACTTCGCTAGTTTTGAAATCGAAGGCTGGCAAAAATGGTTTGGTAGGCCAGATCTGGCCCCCAGGCCTTGCGTTTGACACCTGTGAGTTAAAGATTTTGAAATCACCACTAAAAACTGTTCAAAAAAGGGGTATTGATCACAACAACAACAAAAAAACTGTCAAAGTTGAAGACAACTTACAAATTTGGTATCTCAGTTCGAAACTTGAAGTCAAATCAGCAGTTTGCGGGCCACATAAAATGATGTGCCGGGCCGGATCTTGGCCCCCGAGTCTTGAGTTTAACACCTGTGCCCCAAATGATTTGGCTGCCTTTTTCATGTATTTTTATTTATCTATCCATCAACTTTCTTAACCGCCTGTCCTCAGAAAGCTGTCTTTGGACAGTAGGTGCGGTACACCTGAAGTGGTTGCCAGCCAATCGCAGGGCACACAGAGACGGACGACTGTTCACAGTTACAAATGCACCAAACGGCAATTTGGAGTGTCCAATATTCCCCACATTAATGTTTTGAGGATTGTGGGGGGAGATCGAAGTACCCGGAGAAAACCCACATGGGCATAGGGTGAACATGCAAACCCCGCACAGGAAGGCTGGAGTCTGAAGTGAGCTGGGGACCTCATAACTGTGAGGCAGATGTCCAAGCGAAGCGGTGGCCAAATGAAGCTCCATGAAGCAACGAAGCTTTGCCGCCAACTGATTTGCACATGGTTCGAAGCTTCATGATGCTTCATGTGCTCTAAGGCGCCATCAAGTGGTTTAGAAGCCCAAGAAGTCAAGTTCTGAGAATTCTATGGTTGTCTGTTAAAAAAATGGCATGAATATTCTTGTGTTATTACATGAACAAACTACAAGCGATTTTAGGATTTGTAATAAATTTTGATTTTGAAACCATAGTTTTTCCATATTTTAAGGACCACACCTTATTACAGTGCTTCTCAATTTGCCGGCCCTGACCGCGTCGATTACAAATAAGATTTTTCAGATTCAATAAATAAGATTCTTGACCAACAAACAAACAGAAATTGGCCTTGAATTTGAAGACCACTATTGTTGACAGTTTTTTTTTTCCTCAATATTTGATGATGGAGTAAGTGAGTGAGTGCTTGTTGGCAGATGCCTGCTGTCAGCGGCCTCGGAAGTTTCGCCACCACAGTTGTCTGGTCTGCCCGGGACTTGAAAGGCATGCGTTGGGGTGTTGTCTGAGTGCACTGGGCGGCCCAAAGGTCACCCGTGTGCACCATCAGTGTCAGCACGCATCAGGCTCAGCCGTCTGCGTCTTGAGTGACACCGCTGTAAACTTTCTCCGTCCCCTTTTCGGAGTCACTCTAGCGTGCTGTGGAAAGACTACGACGGGGGCTTTACATCAACGTTTCCGTGAAAGCGAGTCACATTATCAACATTTCCCAGCAGCGTGTTGACGAGGAGCTGGGATGGAGTTAATCATGAAT
Organism: Hippichthys cyanospilos; assembly: GCF_059441005.1. NCBI lineage: Eukaryota > Metazoa > Chordata > Actinopteri > Syngnathiformes > Syngnathidae > Hippichthys > Hippichthys cyanospilos. Next base: position 17,477,500 of record NC_142373.1, on the reverse strand, counting down.
CAATAATGAAGAGGAGACACCGTGACCGCAATATTCAGCTTTGAAACAGAATGGGGGATAAATTGAGATTTCAAGTTTCTTTTCTCACAAAAGCGCATTATTAACTGCTAGCCCAGTATTCATGGCAGTGAATGAGTTCAACATGAGTCTCGAGAAAAGGGGTGTCAAACTCATTTTTATCAAGGGCCAAATTGTAGTTATAGTTTCTGTTAGAGGGCCGGAATACATTATGAGTTCGGCACACACTTATCTAGTTCTGAAATCAGAAGTGGATAAAAAACTGTTCATAAGACCGACTGGGAGCAAAAAAAATGTTGGGTTTTAGAAAACAACTTGCATGTAAATAATAATGACTTTGATGTTACTTTATACATTTGCTGTAAATGGTTAGAGTACCGTATTTTTCTGACTATAAGCCAAGACTTTTTCCTCATGATTTGAGCCCTGCGGTTTATAGTCCAGTGGGGCCTATCTGCTGTTTTTTTCCACCGGTCAAGCAAATGTGTGTTCAAGGAGTCAGTTTATGGAACAACCATGAAATAGAAATGAAAGGATGTGAATCAATGGCTCTTCTCAAAAAGAGTTTAAAATATATTGTTAAAGATAGAAAAAAAAAGGTCTAACTTGAATAAGATCTTTCATAAAAGTTTGTGACGTGTAAATTTGATATATGGTATACAGTATATATGATTGTATTTTTGAATTTATGATTGTATATATTATTTATTAGCAGTGAGTGCAATGTTCACTAAAATCATCTATCAATTAAACGGCGGGAGACAGAATGCTATCGAAGTATTAATTTCGAGTTTGAACTGCTATTTAATTATTTGCAGTATTCTGTTGGTCATATCCATCCATCCGTTTTCTATAAATATAATGTTGGGACTAAAGATGAAGGCATGTTCAGTCTGTTAAAGAGAGAACGTTGCGATTTTTAGACAATTAAAAAATATATAATAACAAAATTTAAGTTTCATAATACCACCATATACCTGCGGCTTATAAACCTGCAGTTTGGCTTATCTGTGGCAAAAGATGCTTTTTTTGCTCAACTTTTGCTGTTGCGGCTTATATACCGGTACGCCTTACATCCGAAAAATACGATAAATAGTTAAAATAATCGTTATATAATCGGCCATTTGGCTGATTATTTTTGGCCAATGATTAAAGGGCCATAAATCGGCTAAATAATCGGTCCGACCCTAGTGACTGTCATTGGTGCACATGTAAGGTATATTTCTTGCTCTGTCCCGTGATTCATTAAAAACACAGGTTAACCAATTACAGAGTATCCCCGTTCCATTCGGCCTCACTAACGTCAAGACTCAACTCATCAATAACTAATTCTGCACAATGACCATATTTTGCACTTTTAATGATCACACTTCAAATGCTGTTGCATAAATGTAAATTCCAAAGGGAATTCAGAGTGTGATTTTTCAAAGCTGTTGGTGACGTCATGCATGATGACAGTGAGGAATATTACTGTCACCACCAATTTGGTAGACTGGCAAACAACCGCACACACACAAACACACACACAAATAAACACAACCACACACAGAGAGCCTTGCGTCAAACATTGCTCTTCAAACTGACTCATGCATCGCAAATACACAATCCAGAAAGCGGCGCCTCATTCCTAGTTAGCATCCTGGCAACAGACAACTGCTTATTATTTGCCCATAATTAGCCCATAATGGCGCTGCCCCCTGCTTCTGCCTGATTGCAGGCAGCTGAAGTGAACAGAACGGGCAGCCTGGCGCCGTCTGCAAGAAGGCTCGGGGAAGCAAGGAAGCGAGAGTTCACTCATCAAGCAAACGCAGTAACATAATCATAATAGAAGCACGGCGCAAGTAACTTAATAAGTCCATGAATGAATGTCCTTGCTCTGCAGAAGGGCTGAATGTGTGCGTGTGTGTGTGTTGTTTGAAGTAGCAGAGTGAGAGCAGTGTGATATCGCCCACAGTCAACACTACGATGACCTCTCACATTTATAACTTCTGCTTGCTTTTACTTTCTGTCTGCTTGTCCATCGCTCCATTTTCACAGGACATTTACACATTAGGGGCATGTGTGTTGGAGCTGACTTCAGGGTGTCAATCTCGACAGGTCGCCGAATGACAAGGCACTTGTGATTAAAATTGAATTACAAATTAGACATTTGTCAAAGGCTGTCACCATCTGGGTGAAATTTCAGCCCCCCCCCCCCCCCCCCCCCCCCCCCGCCCAGTATCAAATTGGATTGGTCTACAATCAAAATCTTCAATATTAGCACTACTGCAAGCAAACCACTCCGGTCTCCGTTCCTGCTCTTCTGTCCAGCAGTGTCTGGATCAATCATGCCGTTATCGCATTTTCTCATGCCTACAGTTTCTGACTTGTTTTTGTTTCATACTAAAACACTATAAGCACATTAATAGTAAAACAGTAATCAAGGCAGCAACATTGTATTGGAAATGAAAAATCCTAAAAAATGCTGACAAATATTCATCTGATATTTTCCACCGAAACTGGGGGGCAAAGGTGGAAGAAAACACAAAGGGTGGCGTCTTTGATGCCATTTTCTCCTGCTTTCTTACCGATTTTGGGACGAGGTGTGTCGAATTCTTGGCTGTAATGTGGATTTTTGAGAAAAGTTGAGGTTTTTATATGTGACTTTATGTCTCAAGCTTTGCAGTGATGTCTATGTGGCATGTGCAAGGTGTTTTCCAGGCTTAAACTATGGCCCCTGAATCTTTTATTTTTTCCTTCCCTATCCCTTGTGTGTTTCTTTTCTCATCTAAGATCTCGGAGGGGGGGCTTTCTGTCTTGTCTCTCTCGTTCGGTTATTGTATGTTTATTGATGGTTTTTTCCTTTTAAGTGACATTTTGTTGCATCGTGTAGACGTAATACCAATAAAGAAAAACATCATATCCTTATTGTAACCATGTACCCTTGAAAGGGTGCTAATTCTTTCACCCTGCAGCATTTGCACGTCAGGAGTCCTTGTAAAGGTAAGTACCATGTTAGAACTGTAGGGGGAACCCTGGAGCACATAAGAAAGAGTCTTTGAGTCTATAAAATGCAGTTAGTATGTATGCAAGGCAGCTTGTTGGAATGTGTTTGATGGAAGGAGACAACCATTGACAATTTGTTAACGCACGTGAAAATGACTCCATTGTAATGTGGAGGTACGACGCCGGCGGCCCAAACAGATCCGACAAGTCAGATGACTTTCTCCAGCCTCACTTGACTCCTGCCCTTCTTCTCTTCCTCCTCCATGTCCGGCACACATTAGCGCTCCCTACGGATCCATAACCTTTTCTCAAAGGTTGTCACATTAATCACGCCGCTGAATTCGCTTGTCAATCTGCTCTTTGGGCGCTGTTTATCTCCAGTCGCCGTCTCTCTCGCGCTCGGCCCTCCACCTGAGGCCTGTAATAACAGCCATCACTCTCCTCCTTTGCGCAAAGTAAAGACTCGCTTGTTCTGTTAGGAACTTGATGAGAGCGCGAGGAGACGCGGCGGTGGAGCTGATTCTATCTTGGCGGACAATTTCAGGTTGAGATAGCGTTCTATTTTTAAGAGCGTGACACAAAAGACTGCAACTTAACTGCTGAGAGGAAAGTAGAAGAAAACCCCCGGTGGTTCTGAGTCTATCGGGAACACGGGTTAGTGAGCGTGACTGTCGTGAAGAGGCGTACTCGTCAGCTACATGGCCACTGGGTCGTTACGGCTGTGCCCACCCGATGCCCCGGGACCGGGTCCGCGCGGAGCATCTGATACCAGATCATGTGTGCTCACAGTCCACCATGGTCTGAGGTCATCTAGCAAATTAGACCCGAATTGGGAAAATCATCTGAATGTGTTTTATCTACAATAGAGGACGAGTCCAAACAATGTATACGTCTTTTAAAAAATAATTTATTTGAGGAAAAATGGAAGGAAAGAAGGTAGTCAGGAATGTAGGAAGGACAGAAATGATAACGGGAAGGAGAGGAAAAAGAAATCAATGAAGGACAAAGGAAGGATGGAGCTCTTGTAACTTATAACGTATATATGCTCTCTATATATCGACTGTTGTTTTCCTTTTTAACATACAGCGAGGGACTTGAACATTTTTAAGTCTCTCACTGTCTGATAAAAAGGAAAACAACAGTTGATTCTAAACTATAGACAGAATGAAGGCTGTTCAAGTACGTACAGTACAGTACATAGAGTATATCCCTACGTATAAACCCTTTTTAGTTTGGTCTAGGGTTAGGATTTTACATGTGTTTGTGTGTGTTATTGGAAACACAATACATTTGCACAATTGACAAAAACAACTTCAAACACTGTGTTAAATGTACATCATTGGTGTAACATCTCAGCAAAATATCGTCTTGCTCTGATTACAAATTCTATGAGAAGACTATAAGAAACCAATGTCTGAAATGATGAATTGAATGTTAGGTTATTTAGTTATTTTATTTTTTTTGTCCTCCGAAAATGAAAACTCATGCTTTATGCACTGTATAAAAAGCACCTGATTTTAAGGTGCACTGTCAACATTTTAGAAAATTGAAGGCTTTTAGGTGTACCTTAAAGTGGGAAAATACAATATATGCCAGAGGCTCCTATAAATTAGATGGTGGGCTACACTTCGAACTATATACAGTACACAATCAATAAATTAGAGTTAGCATGTACTGTACCATTCACACATTTCTATGTCATGTCTTGGTATATAACTCCCACAAATAATGAAACTTAACCAATCTTTTTCCATTACTTTCGATAGGAAAATGTTTTTAGAGTCCTGACAAGATGAATGTGGAAGGTAAATACAGCTTCCGGCTATACAGTATTTGAATACATTTTAACTAGCATGGAAGTGGACTATGCGACTGCGATACACACCAAGTTGGAAATTCATAGATTTCTGTCAGACTAATAACAGTCAATTTTATTCAAACGATACAATCAGGTAAATGCATTTTCATACCTGTTCTTCAGGGGGTGTAATTCTTTCATGTGATTTATTCTATTCAAAGTAGCAAGGCCAGTGAGACCACAGGAAATAATCAGCTCACAGCTTTTTTTTCCCTCTGCTCTCAGAGGAAGCTTCAATTTACCGCTCCCTGGGAAAGAAAGAAATAACCTTTTTGGCTTTGTTCTGCCAGCGGATGCAATCCTTTATTGCGTATTAGTTACTTCTTGTCCACGCCAGTGCCAAGGACAAAAACTGTCAAATTTCGCCGCTTTTTTTGGATTAGAAGCCATCTGAGAAAACAAAAATCAATTATCATAGGTACCATAAAGAAAGCATTTAGTTTGTCCTTAAAAAAAGTAAAGTTTTAGTAAAAGACACAAGTGAAGGATATAGCCTATGTCAGTTTCATTTTAAAGATTCCTATTAATCGGCGAGAACAACACATTTCGCATAGTGTCAATGTTCTTCTCGAGTTCGGAAAAAAAATAAGAAATATATTTTACAGCCACAGCTGAGAGTTCAATCAGTCGTCACGGAGATGCTTGGCTGTCATCACATTCCGCATGCACCGGCACTGATGTAACTGTCAAAGCACAGAAAGCGCCAGGCAAATTGGCTTCATTACATTTTAACTATTTTCCACTTGAGACAAGAGAGCGTCCCGCCGCTCTATCTCATCACGTGGCCGCGAGCGTGAATCATACCTCCCCGCCGCCGAGCGTTCCTCGGCTCGAGTTTGGCGGGCTGCTGCTTGAAATTCATGCCGCGCGCCGTATTCATTTTGCACAAAAATCGTTGCGTATGACGGCAATTTAGCCCTCTCATTAAAAAGACATAACTGCCTTGTGAAACCTAATGGTGTTTCCAAGTGAAAGATAGAGCTTTTGGAGTTTTAAGATTGCATCTCAGGAATTGTCACACGCTTGAAAAGCAGGAGGCTTGGTGTCTGCTCTGTCTGATAGCCAACGGTACAAGGGAGGTGTCATACGCTTTCAGATGGATGTCATATTCTGCGGCAATTTGGCTTCCTCAGCAATCTTCTTCACCATTTTGCGCTCTCTCAAATTAATGTCATCAAAGGCGTAAATTGCTCGCTAGCGTCGGACGTGCCTAAGAAATCCAACTTGCCTTTGAACCGGAATTTTACAAGCTATGTTTACACTTGGCCAGGAGATTCTCGGTTGGCTTTGCAAACGTATTTTGCATGCAAGTTGGTCGACTACCAAGCTGCTCAAGATCCGAGGTTTCTTTGTATCGGGAAACGTATGTAACAAACAGTAACCGACGTTGACGAATGAGTTACGGGCAGGAGAAGCAGACATAAAAAAACAATGCACAGATTTGATAACGTTAGACAAAAATAGGTAAAATAGTCTGGAAACAAATTGTCTTTTTGGGTTTCTTAATATAAGTCTTAACAGAGCAGTCTCGTATTCTGTAAGAGGGTGTGAAGGGACAAGTGAAAAGAAGATTCTTATTCACTCACAAAAAAAGCCCCAAACACAAAGAAACATTTCTCTGTTCTGTCCGCAAAGACTGAATTAAGACAAGAAGGGAGGCAAAGGTAACACAATGATATACGGCTGTGTTGATCTTACTTATCTGTCAAGGTCGTCTCATTCTAGCTACACAGAGACGTTCATGTATGTAAAGTGAAATGCTAAAACATAAACAGGTAATCATTGAAAAACTAAATATTGAGCTGAATATTTATTTTCCATTTGAGTTGGTGAAGCTGCACTAATATTATTATATTTGTATTTTTTCATCATCAAAAAATATATATTCCCACATGAGTGTAGAATGCAAAGTCTACCATGTTTTATAATTTCAAGGTTATATGCGATTACAACATTATGCTAGTGTATTTTGTAAGGCATCTGACGTATGTGATTTGTTTTTATCATGACCTGGAATAGTGGGTGAGGTGGTGGAAGGGTGTGGACCCAAACGCAGGGAAGCCGGCGGCAGGGTTTTCTCAAAAAATAACTGTTTAATAAGGCAATGAGTGCGAGGTGGATTTGAACTCACGTCCCTGAACTGTGAGGCGGACGTGTTAACTAAACACATGAACAAAACCCCACAACTCCAACTCCAAAGTCCAAAAGAGAAAAGAAAACCACAGAGCAAAAATAACAACCGAACATAAGAGTTTATAACTGTCATAATGACATACAAGTGACCTACTTATTAACTTTTCTGAGTAAGGACAGACCGATTCGGCACTGATGGTTGGCATTTACAAATTGACATTTGATTATAAAACAATCGGCGCCTGATACTGGAAATATTTTGGCAGGGCTGAACAGAATAATGGTATTCCATTCATTTCCATCCATTGTCTTTCTGCTTATCCTCACAAGGGTTGCAGGCGTGCTGGTGCCTATCCCAGCGGTCTTCGGGCACTGGATGGGGTAAACCAATCGCTGGGCGCACAGAGACAAACAATCATTGACACTCACAAACATACATAAGGGCAATTTGGAGTGTCCTATATACATACCTAGCATGCGCGTATCGGGATATATGTGAGCGGACATGGGGAGAACATGCATTTCCACACAAGAAAGCCAGAACCAAAATTGAACCCGCGACTTCGGCATTGTGAGGCGGATGTGCCGACCACTCTTCCACCGTGCTGCCCCCATTTATTTCAATCATAATTTGACATACAATTGCATTGAATTCGAAACATGGCCAAGAGATGGGCAAAAATGTATGTCAAGGCACAGCTGTTTTTCAATAGGTGACCTATAAAAGATGCAACAGCGACGGCACACCATAGCGAGCGACCTACCGCGGTTCGCTTTGCTCGGCTCAGTAGGTTCGTGTGTGTTGTTCACGCAGGTGTTTAAACGCTTTACATCGGGGTTATCTCGCTCCAATCCTCACTTCAACATCTCTCCGGCGAGGAGATGTCCTTGGCTGGTTATTCTGCATGTGCGGTCTCCACGCACATCCTCGCTTTGTCCCGTTCCTCCCAGACAGATAAGAATAAGACCGCAGACATGCATTATTTGTAACCGATAGCATCCCTTAATGGCGTCTGCGATCCCGTGGCAGCCCGTAATGGACCGTTTTTGAGATTCCCCGCATGGTTTTGATGGTGACGGAATGGGGACGGGGAGTGTCACCCGGGAGCAAACTTGAAGAAGGATGGGACCTTTCATTTAGTTGTCAGGACGCCGCCGTCGCGAGCACTTCACATGACGCGCAAACGCACAGCGCTTGTACCGAGAGAAGATAACAACAGGAGGGGAAATTGTCCTTCAAAGGAGAAACATCTCATTCTTCTTTGCGGGAAACAAAGCAAAGACGAGCAATGTCACAAAGCTGAAGAAATATCGCATGGCGCGTACATCAAACAAATCCGTCTGCGCCGATAATCCGGAAAATGACGATTTATGAAGCTATGGAAAAAAAGTCATTCCTCTGAGCTTAAGTTTAAATGAGGCGTTATATGCATTTCTTAAACCAGTGGTTCGCAAATGGGGGTACTGGTACCCCTGGGGGTACTTGAAGGAACTTCAGGGGGCACTCGAGATTTTAAATAAACAAACGTGCAAAAATCGTTTATAAATAGTTGTTGATTTACTTAATTGTTTCAGGGAAATATAACTTGAGAAAACACATTTTATTTTCAATAGGCTATTGAATTTCATGATTTTTAAAAAGCCAGATTCTTCCCAATACTAGAATGTTTCGACTTAACTTGTCATGTGCCACCCCTCGTTACCTGTCAAGTTAATTATTTACATCTTTTCTATAATCCCAGAAGAGGAAACTTTAAGTTGGATTTCTTGTGTCAAATCACACAAATTACAGCACATTTAGCATCCACTTATAACACTGCTTAAAATAACACGATTATGAGGTAGCGGATCTGTGGCACGCAATGGGTTTTAAGCGTAGTCTTGAAACTATGTAGTACTGACAGTTGCTTGGAAAAAAAAAGAGAATCATATCACTGGCCAGCTGCTGAGTTACAGGCACGGAATCTTAGTAGAGTTATTTTATCTTATTATTTAAATTAGTCAGATTTGCAATGTCACATTTGTGATGTCTGGCCAGCCAATTATTTGGTTGGGCGCTTGTAAAAAATTCTTCTAACCTCACAATAGTTCAAACTTTGAAAGTGAGGACTTACCTGTCTGTGCTAGAAAAAAGAAATCTTCAGGCACTGCACATAATTTAAACAAAAAAAAAAGTATCTTAGTCTCGTTTTCACTACAAAACCTGGCACTTGAGTAGGGGTGTGTAGACTTTTTATACCTATTGGAAGTATCATGATAAATACATTTCATGCTTGTTAAGCTATTGTATTTTCTGGACTATAAAGGTGCACAATTACATAAATTGAGGCCAAAAACAATTTGTTGTCATGGAGAAGCCGCTGGTCATGACAAAAGATATTTACTCATTTACTCAGAAAGATGGTATATGGAAGGTTTTTATTTATTTATTTATTTTTAACTTTTTTTTAATAGCATCATGCTATCGTCACGAGACGGGAGGCGCCTGCAAAAACATATTTATACAAAAATAGACGGATATTTTCAACATGACATTGGAGAAAAAAAAAAAAGGAAACAAAAGATAAGCCGCACTGAACTATAAGCCGCAGGGCTCAAATCATGAGAAAAAAAAGTTGCGTCTTATAGTCCGAAAAATACGGTACGTTTAATGTTTAGCTTCGGAGTTTTCCATTGCTTTACATTTGAGCCACAGTAGCTTTCTGTGCTAATTGCTAATTAGCAGACATAGCCAAAAGGGACCGTGTTATTTCCTGCAGTCCTTTTTAAAACGATGTACCAGAACACAAGTAGCCCGACGAGGCACACATTCAATGCAAGTGACGGTTCATGCATAAGAAAACGGCACAATAATTGGACAAGTTGTGCTGGGATGAGGAGAATAGGTCGGACGGGAATTTTGAATGAGCCGCTACGCTGGCGAGTGACTCTACTTTTTTAACTGCTCTTCTTGTCATTTGAGACCAATTAGGTATTGTAATATGACAGTGCAACTCCATTTACCACCGTGGAGGAAATCCTCCTTTCTAATTACAACCTCCTTTTTAATCTGCCCCCCACTGCACGCGTTCTCTCCAAGAAGACAACGAAGGAGGGAAGGCGTATCACTGAATTAATAATACGGCCAGAGGAGCCACGCGAGTACACAAGCTGGCAGTGGAAATCACACAGCATCAACATCACAATCACATCTTATAATGCCAAGGCCGAAGACATTGAGAGCATTGCATGCTGCCTTGGGACTTTCACATCCTATCAATCTGCATTGACACACAACTTTTCCTGGTTTTAGCCTTTTATGAAAAAGCTCTTCTCCTAGCTTTCTGGTCATCATCATTATCATCATAAACAGGAAAAATACAGCAAAAGTGGTCTACTTCCAGAAAAAAAAGAAGTAATGGGGATTTATGATAGCAATGATAGCACTCACAACATGATGCCTTCCTCATGCTTTCAAAAGCGTTTTGGGCCACGCTGGGCTAAATGAACGATTTGGCAAAAAGTACATAAAAGCTACCCGGTGACTAAAATGAATTTCTTCAATAATGTAGCATGTCTTGAAACACAGGCTGCCAACAACTAAGGATGGGATGAGATCTTGAATAAAAAGATCTCGCGAGAGTAAAAAGCCACGAGATTTTTCATCTCTGCGCAGCACAAGATCGACTTTTTTTGGTACTTGTTGGGTAATTAGTGCAATGGAATACACCGCAGAAATTCTAGAGTATTTCATTGCACTTGTGGACATTCTGCAGCAGAATCCAATGTATGACAGTATGCCAGTGCTTTAAAATAACCTTATCTACACATATTCAGTGGAAGAAAAGTGTCTCAGGGGTTAAAACATGTGGTTATACAACATCTTTTCAAGGAGTACAGTGAAGTTCAAAGAAAACCAGAATAAAATGGTGCTGTACTGTCTCATTTTGGACAGTGGGTGGCACCCATGCAATGATGTCATGTTACCGAAGTGACCAGTAAGCTATTTAGCTGTTCTATATGCTGGCAAGGTTGTCACTAGCTTGAATTTCTTCTCCAAAGGAAATGAACTGGTGCAAGTGTGCATTGGTGTAGTATATTAATCTTTTACATATGTAATGTAGCCCCCCCCCCCCCCCCCCCCCCCACACACACACACACACACACACACACACAAAATAAATAAATAAATAAAATCAATGTAGAAACTGCACAACACGTGCACATGCTCCCGGGAGCCTATAACTTTAAAACTGTTCCACAGCATAAACCATTTAGGGATTATTCCATGCACAGTGCATCATGATATCAGCAAAAAATAGTTGGCTAACTGAGTGGCCTCTCATCCTCTGTGACCTTGCCCCATCAATCACTTTTATTGCTTGCACTATGTTTCGAGACTATTAAATAGATACATGAAAGAAAAATATGCAGCCAAACCCCTAAAAATGCAGCGGCGATCATTACAAGCTCCTCCGAGGTTTTTTGACGAACCCCAAATATCTTAAGTGCTTTTACCTCCTGCCAGGCTGCAACAGAACAAATATATTTAATCAAGAACAATGGAACTGCTATTGATTTTATAACCAAACTATTTTGTCCTTAAAGAATGGACAGTCATTTCAACTGCTCCCAATCCATTGCTTACTTATAACCTCGGTGGGAGTAAATACACTTTTACTGAAGTGCTACATGACTTTCAATTTCCTTTAACGCATGAGGGGGCTGTCGCTGGGTAGATGTAAATGTGCATATCAGGGTACTTGTATCTCAAAGCACCACCCTTGTTGAATTTTTTGCCCTGAGATGATTGTTGAGGCTCATTTGATGATGTGGAATTGATCAACGCTCGATTAATTGTGACTTTAGGCAATTGAAATGGTGTGATTTGCAATATTTTGCAATAATGAGCTTTTGATGTGATATAAAGAACGACACGGTAGTTCTCAAAGCAAACGCGAGTATGAGAAAAGGAGTTCAAAACTAGTCGTTCATGTGAAGAGTAATTGTAAAAAATTAGGATTAAAGATTGGCATAATTTCTTTTTCTTAATTTCAGAGACTTTGGTGTGCTTTGTTATTTTTTTCAGTTTTAGACTAACCTGTTACCTGTTACTTGAAAAACTATGAAGTCATTCACTGCCATGGATATTTCTATCCGGCAAATGGAATCCAACCGTTGTCTGCCACTGATGTATATGTTTGTCTCCAACTGCCATTCCGCGATCCGGTACCAGACTTTGGATCAACTGGTACGAGGCCGCATGGGCCGCACCCAAAATTATGAACTTGTCATGGCCTGTAAGTGTTGGCTAGTGTTTGTGTTGATTTGCCTTCCTCTTCAGGCATTTTTGACAGATTGATGTAATTCCAAGCTGTTTTACGATGATTTAATCACATGACACCTCCAGCTCAGTGACGACGTCAACTTAACAAGTTTCCGCGTTTACAGCCGCTCGACAACTCCTAGTATCCTCGTAACTTCCACTTGCTGTTTGTGCCTGGGAAAGCATCATTTTATTTTGAAAATTGGATTCTCTTGGATTTGTTTTGGTCACTTGAGGGCCAAAATCAAGCGACCACCCGTCGAAGACAAAATTGACAATCGTTGATAACACCAAGTCCACGTTAAAAATCTCCAGCGTTGATCGGTCCACGGTGATAAAAAAAAAAATTGGGGAAACAGTGATGTAGATGACGGGATTGTCACGATTTAGTTGGCACAGAAGTCTGTTTCAATTGTGTTTATTTATTTATTTAACTTTGTGCTGATTATATATAAAAACATTGAAAAAAAAATGGAGAACCACTGCAGACCATATTGACAATTGATATTCCAGTACCGCACTACAATAAACGTCCTAAAATTCCATGCATTTGATGAACTACAGCTAAGTGAGGTCAACCATACGTTAAAAGCCCGTCGCTATGATGTAGCGGTAACGGTAACGGTAAATGGCGAGCGTACACCTGCACCCAGACAGCTAAAATGTCTAACCGGTGTTTAGACTCAAGGACACTTTTTCACGTTTTTTCAAGGAGCCGGGGGCCAAAAGCGGTAACCTTCCAATTACAAGAGGCCCACAGCCACTCTACCTTATGAGCCCAAGAGGCGAGCAAAGACATGTAATCAAGCACGTTCGCACAATGGCAGAGGTGGGTTGTCGGACGTGGCCCAACATGGGCATTCCCTCATCAATCATCCCAACGTCTCACGGGGACAACAAACTAAGTCACTGCGTTATTCCAATTACAGTGAAGCTACCGTTGGAGTACAGTGCTTGTAATACGCTACGTGAACTTCGGTGCACACCGGCTCCTTGGTTGGCGAACGAGCACTCTTCACGCCTCGGCGGTAGCAGGAAATCCAAAGCAATCGCAAAACTCCCAAGGCCCCCGACTGCAATTTCGACAGAGCAAAAGCAGCTTTGCAGATATTAACTCTGACAGTCGGTTCTACAAAGGATGTGAGCACTGAAGAGACACCAGGTCTCCATTTGACTGACTGAAGAAGCAGCGCAGGTTTGTGCGCTCCCAACACATTCCCTACTTTGGTATATGACGGATGTTCACGCTTTATTTTTTCTTTGAAACCCGTTATAATTACTGTCAAAGAAAAGGTCGGATCTGTTGTAATGTTTATTCTGTGTGCTGGGGAAAATAAAACACATATATGTCACCCATATTAAATGACACCATTAGTTTGTGGTGTCTGCTATCAGGCGCTTGCATGTTGGAGGTAATTGAAGACGATAAATTATCAATGCCCGGTGTGAAAAAGTGACTCGACAAGTGTACATACATTATTTAAAATATATTCACTATGTATATGTTCTTATATGTGAGAGTGCCAGGGTGATGGGGCTCCCTGTGGTCACAAATGAGGAAAGGTTATGGATAATAAATGCACGCCTTACGATGCTTGGCCGGGTGGCTGTGCGGATGGTTGACTGCTCGATTAGAGAAGTGTTGGTGGGATCACTGTTTAATGTGTAGATCAGAAGTATCAAATACATGGTCTGCGGGCCAGAGCCAGCTCGCCAGGTGGGGTTTAATCGGGTCTAAAATTATTTTGTGAAGCAAAAAAAATAAAATAAAAAATTGTAATTTCCCAAATGTAGGATGGAACGATTTGTATGACGCACTCGTAATTTTAGGGTCAAATTCTGGTATTTTTTATGTTACCGTGTATAAGATGCAACAACAGTTCGGTAACAATGTACAAACTGTAGCAAAACAGACGAAATCTGATTTCATCTCATCTTATGTAAATTTTTCATATTTTCTTGTGTTTGTTGCGAGTTAAGTGTGTTTCAGATTACTCACATTGTGAGCGGTAAGTGAATGCAGTGCCAGCATGACGTTGAATGTGCTCCAAGCAGTTGTTTTTCCTTTTCCCACTTTGCCATAAATACCTGAAGTTGCGCACCATCCGTGTTCTATAAAGTTGATGATTGTGTGTACATGCCAAAATAGGACAATTAATAAACGAGTCAAAAGGAATACCCTTGTGCGTTCTCTAAACGGTGCACTCTTAATTGAATTAGCTTGAGATATCATAACCTTCACATGATTCTCTCCATTTTAGTAATATTGTATGTGAGCAGGGATGGACTCGGACGTTGGTTCAGCCTGCTTGTTTCTTATATTTGAAATGACACCCTGACAACCTCAGCTAACACCAGCTGCTGTTAGCTGCAACAGGCATTGACTAATGACAGCACCCACTACGATAATTATTGTAAGTAAGAATATGGGCGATACAGAGTCAAAACTCTGCTTGTGTGCGGTCATAATAGGTCACTGCAAAATTTTGATGGACTGACAGAGGAAGAAATAGAAAATGAAAGTGATTTCGAAAAAGTTGCATTCTATTTCTTTCTAATGTCAATTTAAATGTGATTCATTGTTATGCAGTTTGAGGAATCAGTTACCCTGAGACTACATGTATGTGTACAAGTCAAAAATCTATTTGAACTCATTCAAGACCAATGACGTATTTTTATGTCTTAAGAATCTAGACATTCAAACCTAGGTAAATATTTGTACGGTTTCCTTTTTTTTTTGTTCAGGTTGGCATTGAATGCGTTAAACGCAAGGAATTACATCTGATGTAACAAGCTAGGCTTCTCTGTGTCTTTTTTTTTTTTTATTTAAGTTGTGTAAAAGGTAGAACAAGAGAGTTAATGATGGAAGCCGCTGTCAGGACTCCCAGCACCTTCCTTAGCCTGCCTACGCAACTCCGACCTGTCTGCTTTCCTTCACGCTCTCTCCCTGCCATCGAGCTCCACAACCAACTGCTTGCCTTACCAACTTCCCCGAATCCAACCGCCTACCCGTGACAGAATGTGTGCCATGTTAAGTCGTTTGGGAATATGGGAAGCATATCGCTTTAGCCCCATTCGTTCTGAGAGCATAAGGATCCTTTCCCGAAATCCCGAAATGCTCTAAAAAAAAAAAAAAAAAAAATATATATATATATATATATATGTATATATATATATATATATATATATATATATATATATATATATATATATATATATATATATATATATATATATATATATATATATATATATATATATATATATATATATATATATATATATATATATATATATATATATATATATATTATTTTTTTTTTAATTTATTTTTTTTTCCCACAGGTACTTTTTTATATTTGTTTCAAATTTATTCAAGTGTTTGGCGAAAGAAGCCTCTAAAAATGGTAAAAAATTAATTAAGAACTCAAGTAATTAATTACTTTAGGTAATTAAGTCCTACTCGATTACTTGAGTACCTATCAGCCATTTGTAGACCCTCCTTTAGTCAAACTTGACAAAAATTTGAAAAAAAAAATGCACATAAGTACCTAGGACTGAATGTCTGGGAAAAACAAAACGTAAAAATACGTCTTTGGCATTGAATGTTAAATGGATATCAACAAACAAGCTATAAAGGTCTTAATTAGGATTGAATAAATGCCTTATGCAAAACATGTTCACAAATTAAGTGATTAACTAATTAATTGATTAACTAATTAATTTCTAATGAGCCACTGTTGAAAAGCAGCTGCACGTGGCATTGCTTTTTTTTTTTTAATTGTCAGAGTCCAACTGAAGCAGCCTTTTAACGGCTTGAATCACTGTGCGCAGCGCTGTTGTTGTCAGACCTTAATTAATACAAGTACGTTCGACCCGTATTGCTAAGCAGTAAAGAGTTAAATAAAAGTTGAGGGAAAAAAAAGACGATCTCTGTGGAAAAAAGTGTGAGCTAGAGGTGACTGGAATGACCCAAGGCCACGAGACATTGAAGCACATTTCAGCTGTCCATCAGAGGAGCGGCTTAATCACCTCATCTGGATCCTGGATATTGGAGGATCAATTATTTACAGCGGTGGAGAACTTCCTGAAGTGGATCAGTGTCTTCGTCTTCGAGGAAAATGTAAAATATTCTCTCGCCTTCTGAGTATAAAAGACTTTTTTTTTTCGTGGATGAACGAAAGATGTCTTGTCAGGATGGTTTCAAGCAGCACCAAGAGATTATTTTTGGCAGCAGGCTTAAATCCTGGGCCTATGCTTTTTCTTTTTCTATTTTACTATTCCTCATTTGTTCTAGTGTAACCATAACTGGCAGGTGGCATCCCCACATGCATAATAGAAATGAATCCATAACACAATGAAGATAATTCGGGATGTCCTGATACTTGATCTCTCATTTGCTAGCGTCCCTGCGTCCCAGACGCAAAATTTTTGACATGGACACATACTTTCATGCATCATTTTTTAACCATTGTACATTTACTCTTTTATTCAGCGAAACTTGACCACTTACGAGCATTTCGTCAGCCATGTTTGTTTTGATGTCTAAGATCACGTTGTCTCGTTTTTACTCGAGATCTTGTTGCCGTGAGATTTCGTCTGCAGGATCTCGTTAGTGAAAAATGCCTCCAAAAAGTGCTATCTTTAGGCCAGAAACAACATAAAATCTTGTGACAAGTCAAATACTACACAATCAGGTAACAAAGAGCAAGAAAGTAAAATGTAAAAAGTAATATCTATAGGCCTATTTTATTGAGCAACTCCAGAGGAAAAAAGGAAAAAATTGTGTCTATTATACGTGTGGCTTCTGCATGACAAAATCTTCTTATTTCCCCACTCTGATATATTATTTACCAGTATGAAATGGCATTGAGTTTCTCACCTGATTCCTAATTTTACAGTGCTAGCTGTCAATCGAGACCCATTTATTTATTTTAGTTTATTATTATGATATGTAGCATATAACTATTAAGCCTTGAAGCCTTGTTTATATACTGCTTGTTTGACAAAACAGCAACAAATAGACATGTTTGACCAAACATGGTGAATAATCGTGATTGATAATTGGGATTTGAATATTGACCAAAAAAATAGTGATTATTATTTTGGCCATAATCGTGCAGCCCTAGGTGACACTATAAAACGTTTCAGCAATAAACTGCTTCATGTTCTAATTCATTTGCCCTTAATTTGAAAAAAGTACTTTTCCCGTCACGTCGTTGACAAGCATTAAATTAGATTTGCTGATAATGGCAGAAACTCTGTGAAAATCTCTTGTATCGACAAGTGCTTTCACGTAACCCCATTTGAGAACCACCGCACTACTGTGAAAGTGTCTATACAAGATTACTCAATCCATTATCAATCCCACACAGACAGATTTTCAAACAACTAACACAGTTACTATATAGCCTAGCATTTACAATTGTGATTCTCCAACGTGTATCTCTACAGACACCTACACACACTGCCTTCAATCAAAGAAATCATAAATAAAATAACCCAAGCTCTCAAATGCATCATAAAGTGGACACACACAACACTACTTATTATACCTCAATCACCCACAATTTAACGCACTTTTGTTGACAATGACAGTTATTTTTCTTTACAAGTGCTGATGTGCAATTTTCTGGAACTCTTTCCATCTTTTGAGTAAACACTCATTTTCAGTTGTTATGCACAATCAATTCGACTTCTCCAAGAATGGTTAGCAAAACCACAAAGCTTCTGTTTGTCAAAAGCCATTTCCCTTTTTTTTTTCTTTCAGAAAGTGGTTTTCAATTCAATAGACACAGTGGCCCAATTAGTCGCTTGGTGCTTCGGCTTCTCCAAATCAACTCCTTCTTGGATAGACTAGCAACTGTTATTATTTCAGTTCACAGACTCTATTGTTTGCATATTACAGTGATTAACCCCGCCTCCCCCATACAGTCGCTTGGATAAAGTTTAAGTAATGTATCACAGATGATTTTATGTTATGTGGCGATGTCGACATTAACACTGATTTGCGTTAACGTTGTTGTGATCACTCCTCAATATTGTGTGCGTCTATGTTCATGGGGAACTGGGTAATTTATTCGTCCGCCCTTGCCATATCTTTAATTTCCATTCATTTTCCATACCACTTGTCCTCATTAGGTTTGCAGAAGAATCGGAGCTCCTTCTGGGTTGTGCTGTAGTCACGAAAAAAATACATGAAAACGGTGATAAAAGCCTAGTAAGATACAGTAATAAAAGTCTTTTTCATAGAGGATAAAGAATGTATGTTGGTGAGCATTGCTACTCCATATTGTCTGTCTACATGTGTTGCAGCATTATTCATGTTACCACCACCATGACATAGATGCTAGTTTTGTTTTTGCATTGTGGACTCACAAATACACAATGCATAATTTTATTAGACTTAAGTTCATTTTCACTGTAAATTTAAACTAGCAGTGGCAAAAAAAAAAAAATCAGCTTGAAGCAAGCGGTCACGTTTTTTAACAACTGTTCACACTGCCGATTTTATGCAAATTTGAGTCAGTTGAGGAAACACTATTTTGAAATAAATGAACTTTTATATGATAATCTAATTAATTGAGGAGTAGCTGGAGTAATTTACTGCTACTACTACTACTACTACAAAAGATCACCGTCGACATCTACCGTTAAGTTTTTTTCTTTTTCATGGGAATGGGAAAAGAAAATGTTTGGGCGACTCTGATTTCATGATTAAGCTTGGATATTAAACAAACACTAATTAGCAGGCTGATTTTCTTTTTGAAAAATGGCTGGCATGAAGAGAATTAGACAGTACTATTACAATAAAATGTTCAATACAGCTCTATTAGTCTAAACAAAGTTTTATGATTGATTTTGTGCTTGTGGAATATGAATCATCAAAATCCAGTTAATTAATGGTTAGTTGATATATCGATGGAATTTTACCAATCAATTTGATTTTTCTGAGAGGGGGGCCATGTCGCCAGCTGTCGCTCAAAAATGAAATCACAGTTCCTCAGATGACCAATCACGGCCGAGCTTGCGGATGTCACATGAGCACACTGAGAAAAAATGTGACATGTGATTGGTAGTTACCTTAGCAACTGTGATTTCATTTTCAGTCAACAGCTAGCAATAAAATAGCCGCCTTCCGAGATAAATAAAACTGAGTGGGTTTTGCTGTTTAATTCATTTTCCGCCAACACAATGTTAATCAGAATGCCGTGTTTAGACTAGTGGGGGCGCATCAGTTTTAATTGTCCTCAGTCCAGTCAGGGTCGTTTCTACTTAGCAACAACGGACTCCGTTTAAAGTGACTCCTGCGGGCTGCTACTAAGGTGATAAATGAAAACTGCATAATAGCTTTGACCTAATACCACATTTATCTCACTTTCACTTTGCCATTTAGCATCTGTGCTCCTTGGCCAATTAGCAAGGCATTCTGGGAGAGCGGGAAAGAGGTCCTCGCAAAATCCGCGGCGGCGAAACGGATGAACAAGAGACGGCTCGTACGCCACGCCCGTCTGTATCCGCGCACAGGCAAACGCTGTGTAGTAGATAAGACAGACAAAAGTCAGATGAGTCCTCAAGTGATGGATTTTCTCCATCCTGTCTTTCCCAGAGAGACACAACACATTTCCTTTTTAGGTTTCATCCTCAAAAGTAATCTTTGAATGAACATATGGAAGTGAATATTACTGAAAAAGACTTCAAGTGAAAGATGAAACCGCCGCCTGGTTTGTGTGTCATTCATTTCCTCTGTGCTGCAAAGCCTATGGGGCTGAATATGAAGTGATGAAGTAGAGATAAAAAAAAATGGAGACGGACCCCCAGGCAACAGTCGGAGCAATGGAAGCATTTGGTGAAGGTGGAGAAGAGAGTTAGTAGGTGTTCGCGCTGTGTCCTTGAGTTTTGCGCACTTGCCACCCGCCGCTAATTACCACGGTGAGAACACACGGCTCAGTTTGACACATCATCCCAAGTCTTCTACACATTCCCTGGTAAAAATACTTCTTTCGACAGTGTACTTTGAAACAATAACAGCGCCGCGATTGTGTCAGTAGCGTCGTTAAATCGACGTTCCAACTGTCAATATAATTAGGAAACATTGTACATTAGCGCAATGATGTTATTATCAAACACACCGGTGATGTGCTAAGGAATAAGTCATTATGGTGGAATGTCTCTTTTATTTGGCACGTCCCTGCAGAGATCAACGGGTAGAGCTCACAAAGAAACTCCCAGACAGGGAAAAAAAGTCTTTTTCCGAGCAAAAAGGAACAAAATGTCAAATGTATAACCTTACCGGATAATGCAGCTGAGACCAGTATGAAAGCACGCACATATGCGGTCATCGGTTTATATCCCTTGAACTGGACTCTATTTGGAATTGAACAGTTCCAATAGTACCGTATTTTCTGCACTATAAGGTGCACCTAAAAGCCTTAATCTTTTTTTAAAAGCTTATGGTGCGCCTCTATAATCAGGTGCGCCTTATGTATGGATCGATATTGAGATTGGGATCTGTAGATAGGGAATGGAGTGATAAAGTAAGCTTGACCTGTTTCTTTTGTGTGTTTACAGTTGAACAAGGTTGCTCATATTGACATTGAGTTATTATACTATTGACAGTTTAGAGCTATTATTGTTATTACTTTGAGTATTACTATATTGTGATTGAAAAAGTTTTAAAATATGTCATTAATTGAGGGTGCGCCTTATAATCCGGTGCGCCTTATAGTGCGGAAAACCCGGTACTTAGTGTTATCTCAAAAATCTCAGACTATGGCCTTGAAACAAAAAAAGGCCTTCTAGAACACAATTTTGGAACACAGCCACATCAACAGTTAAAACAGGGTGTGCACACTTGTGCAATCACGATATTTGCATTTATAATCACACTCTCTCTTGAAAAATTGGCATTTTCTTTCAATGACCAGGTTATATAATATTAGTGTTGTAGACAAGACCACACTGAGACCAAGAAATTATCGAGATTAAAGAGTATCGTGAGGGAGAAAAGACCAAGACTTTTGGAGGTCAAGACCGAGACGAGACCCAGACTGTATATCTCAAAGAAAAACGAAAAAAAAAATGCAGATCTTTCATTTCAGTGCAATGAAACTAATTTAAAATCAAAACAAATCTGTCTTTTTTTCTGCAAATTATGAGTTCATACTTATCAAAAATACATTTTCCTGACATGCCAGGCTAAATGTCCAATTTATTGGGGTCGGGGAAAATCTTGAGTCCCCACTGTCAGCGACCTGGTGAAAATGCCTTTGAGATGAGATCAAGATCCTCTGAGATGAGACTAAGATCCTTAAAAAGTGATCTTGAGATCAGTCTCGAGAACAACGCTGATTTTGAGAACTGCAACACATTAAAGTTACAATACTTAAAAGAAGTTATAGTACTGCAGAAGAGTCTTGCGCCTTCACGTTTCTATATCAAAAAAATTGCTGTCAGAGTAAAATCCAGGTGCCAAAATTCCACTTTGGCAAGGTTTGAGAATTGACGAGCCAGGAAGTATCTCGTCCACATTCGACTCCGAACAATGGCTTCATCCGGCGGGAGCGTAAAAAAAGTGCTTTGCGGCCCTTGAAGCTGGCGACGGCAATGGGATAAGTGGCACAGGGGGCTGGATGCGTCTGATTGAGCGCCTCTCCCCGTGTCGCTGCACGGCATTCCCGCCAAGCCGAGCCCAAACCTACTCCGCTTTCCTAAAGCTCCACTCTGCCACGTATTAAGCCCTAATACCACTCGGCCGCCTATTTATTTGTTTGCCATGCATTTCCTGTCCTGCTTTGATGTCATTGTGGTGTCAGTGTTTGGAAGATTCCAGATAAAATTAGAGAGGGGCTTTAGCGGTTAAGCCTGTTATTTCAGGGGATTATTTGGCTACGGTTGAATTATTATTTTTATTCTTTTTTTTTTTTTTTTTTTTTTGGCCACAAACTGGATTATGTGACTTTGCTCTGCAGAGACGATATCAAACGGCCATCGCTGATTTGCTTCTGCCATGAACCCCCTCCTTTGTGAATAGAGGCCGGCGCTGATTGGGTCTGGATTGAACATCTATGTGCAGAGGATTTCACCAGCTTGCGCAGTTAAAAACTAGGCCTTGGACTTTGGGACATGATGCTAGTGAAAAGGGATCACTGATTCTGCAGTTTTGCTCAATGTTCAACAGTGACTGACCCAAAAGGTTCTGGTGCAATTTTGGCAGCCCGCTTGAAAAAGTGGTCGCTTATCGCCGCTTGCTATGAGGGAACAGAACGCCCGACTGAGGACAACAAACTGGATACAAAGTTTTGGTCTGACTGTAGAGCTCAGAGAACACAACACAGAAGTACAATGGAACAAAAGGCAGATTAATGGCCTGGATAATCGCAAAGTCGCAATTTATCCCCCCGGCTGAGTTGGTATTTTCCGAGGCAACAACTCTACCTGGAATGGAACTTTTGTTGCAATACAGGTGACTCTAGATCAGTGCTTCTCAAATAGTGGGGCTGGCCCCCTGGGGGGGTGGGGGGGGGGGTGCCAGGGAAAAGGCTTCGATTTTATCATGTGAAGTTGAATTGCAATAAAATAAGAATGTCCTTTTTTTTTTAAACTTTTTTTAGTTTAAGGCACTTTGATGCACTTGGTTATTTTATTCGGGTATAGACTAAGCTGTAACCCATATAAATGCTGTAAAAATAATTAACAGCTGTTGAAAGTTGATTTACATACAGGTTTAGGTATACCTTTACAATTTTTATAGGCAATAATCTTTTTTATAGTCAAGTTGGGGGGGGGCAAAAGGTTAAAAAAATAATATAAAAATATAATTGAGAAACACTGCAAAATACACATACAGCACTATGCAGGTTCAATAAAGAAGAATTTAAGACCATTTATTACAACATTTTGAGTCTTTTACTGCAATAAATATTGCTTGATTATTTGAAATGAATAGCAGCATTAAATATTAGAAATCAGCCTCCTTAATCTCCAATAATCAGTATCGCAACGGCGCTGAAAAATGCGTATCAGTCAATCTCTAGCCATGATCAGTTAACCACGGCAAATGAATGAATCTTTCACATTTTTATTGAAAGTCCCTGCCAAACGTTCTTAACATAAAAAAGGTTAAACTAGAAGGAAACCTGCGTTGAAGAGCATGTTACATAAAAGCAAATCAAGTATATCGTCTGGGTCCTGCGGAGCCATTATTGCCACTCAATTACGCGGAAATTCTGTCAACAAGGTGCTGGTAACGTCCTTGCTTCATGTTGCCAAGCGACTGACAAGTTTCTAGAGGCACGGTAAAGGTGTCGTCTGGCGCCGGCATCAACAAAGAGTGTACTGATAGTTCAACTGGGGGATGCTGAAGAGAAAACAGCTACACTTCTGTTGCAGCAATCAGTAAAAGTTTAGCCGAGCACCAGCTCCTTTAAATAAGGTTTGGATAAGGACATAACACCTTGTCTGCTATATTGATTTATTGATTGATGGTCATGCATCCTTACATAAGGTCACATTACTTGCAAGGTCCATTAAGAAGGGTTTCTGCACTGTGCTTCCTCAAGAAATAATGTTCTCTTCATTGTGTCTTTTATTAAGTCTTTCACTGCCATGCAATTACAGATATCAGAGATCCATTTTTACCTGGCTGAAAGTGAATATATGTTCTTATGTCACTGTAAGAGTACCACTTACCAGTATAATAGCGCTATCACTTAATCTATCGTTTCGAGGAAGAATATTTTACTCATTCACTGCCATTGACGGCTATGCACGTCAAAAAGTCTATTCATGATTAGTTTCCACACTTTTTTTCTGAAATTGTCTCAGAAAGTGAAATAACGATGACCTTGTATCAATTGACTCATAGGTGTTATTACAATATGAAATCTAGACCTGTTTAATACAACACTAATGTCTTATTATGTTTTATAAACAGCAAGTGATGGACATAAAAATGAATTCTATCTTCTGCCATCTTGAATAATAATATGTAAATGCCTAATTACCAATATCACGCGTTCCTTTGATGCACAAATTTCCCCATCAAAAAATAATGGCATACCATTTAAATGGAAACATATCTATTCCAGTGTGACATTTTCCTAAAATTTCACAAGTTGATCATTTTCTGTTGTTCTAATGTATGATTTGTGATTGTAAAACTGCTCCAAAAGAGTTTTGTTTCAGATGCCATTGCGAGTACCAATACCTTGGAGTATGACCAAGTATCGTCCAATATCAATAGTTGATCATCACAACTTAAGTTGGTTAAAAATCAACCGTGTCTACAGCACATAATGCATCACATGAATCATCACACAAACTGTTCAAGATGGCTGCCAGGGTACGTCATTATTTTGATCCTTAATCTGCTTAAATTTCTTACAGGGAACCAGATGCCATCAATACTTGCACAAATGTTCAGTGGCATATTCCTGCAACATTTCTCTGGATGTTTTGCGAAAAAAAAAAGTCGTAACATCTCCTTTTTAAATGAGGTTGACATCCTACTTAGAAGTGGCTTCGGGTCTATCTAACTATGCAATCTTTGCAAATTAATTACTTTTTTTATAGTGAGATGAAAGAATAATGGATCATAAGTACCAGAAGCCAAAGAAATATATTAGGATAAGTGAAATGAAAAATAATGGCTAAATGTAATTATTATACTGCCAAGGGGCTAATGATTTTACTGCCCTGTTTTCTGTGTAGCTATACCATCCTAATTAGCCTGACAGAAATGTAAATGTACATTCCTGTCAGTGAATGATTATTGCGACAGTACATTAAATTTTATATTAATTTTCTGCCTCACGTGTGGCAGGTTTGGTTTTCAGCTCAGCCTCACATTTTGAAAAGTGGTGAAAACTCGATTTTATGATTTAGAATATAATGTAAAAATTAGATCAATGCAATTAAAACAATGATTTAACTATTACTGGAATTAGTCAATCGGAATTCAACTGCTATTCTGGTACCATATCATTTTGCTGCCATTTGAATGGAATAAAGTGGGAGCAAGTGCTACAGTGGTATATTGGGTATTATCACTTCAAATCGCATATTAATAAACCCTCTCAAACGGCACATAAGAAGTCCGAGCCTTATAGCAATGGCCAATTATGCTGATGCAAAGCGGCTCAGCACTATAAGCACCTCATTGGGTTCAAATTTGACATTCTACTTGCCATTTCCCCAAGTGGTGAAAAAGTTCACGGAAGGTTCATTTAAGGCTGTATATGGAAAAAGTAGAACAGTGTGCGGGAGAATTCTGGAAACTGGACTCCTACTATGTCCATATGTGGCATGGATTTGATCAATTCTCAGCCACCTTTACAATAGAATAAAATAGAATAGACCGCATTTATTGTCAATGTACAGCAGGTATACAACGAAATGGGGAGCGCTGCTCCGATTGATGCGTATTAAATAAATAAGAACAATAAATAGAATAAATCATAAATAAATGTTTTCCTAGGAGTGTGATCACTGATATTTTCGGTGTGTTCTTCTTTTCTTGTTCAGAGCCGTTTCAGCCACTTTTAAAGGTTAAAAAGTCGCATAATGCCGCTTTTAGAATATAACAGGAAGATACATTGTATATACTTAAATACCATATCTACAATGTGTTAATATCAGCTAATGTCACAGGCGTACCTGGACAATCCATCATCCAGGCTCTACATTTTTCATACATTATTTATAAAGCTTACAGAAGCGGTGCTGTTTATACAGTTCTGTGAATGCAACTCACACACACACAAAACCAAAAAGAAAAAAAAAAAAAAAACAGGTTTGGCATTAGACCGACATGATGTCATCAGTTCATGAGCCCAAAAATATCATTATGCTTTACCCAGGTTGTGGTCTGCCGCATGCGCTCCACATTGCAGGAGGGCGACTGGGTGGAAAAATGAGTATGTCAAAATGACCTTTCACCAGAACTCGCAGGGACTGCTCTAATTGGCACTTTTTATCGTTATCAGGGCAAAAACATGCTCCTGTGCAATGTAGCATAACGCGTTTAGGAAAAAAAACAAAAAACAAGCAGCAACTGAATCATCATTTAAAGATCAAGTACGTACATTTCGGTCTACTTCTATGATGTCTTTTATGTATAAAACCTTACTGGTTTATTTCACTGTTGTGCTGCAACAACAATCAATATGGGAGGAAAATCAACTTTGTGCTTCATGAATATAACATGCGGCGTGATAATCAATATCGTCACGCAACACTAAGATTACACAGGGTCATACATCGCTAAAAAACGATACGTCAACTCTGATGTTGGATCAATACGGACACATTATCCACTGAGACGCAGTTGGGAGAAGTGCGGAGGACATTAGAGATCCTAAGTTGTTTATCTAATACTTTCAACATCCGGCATACGTGTCAACCAGGAAACAAAAAATCCCATTGAAATCAATTATATTTCGAATTATACTTCCCAATGTCAAAGTCTCACCGTGATACGACTGCTATTTCCTGTACAGGTAATATTTTAAGTAACACTTTAAATACACACTTTGATACACACAGTGGACCCCCGTGTTACAGCGTCTCTGGCTTATGATTTTTTAATGTTGCAACGTGGAATACTGTTTTTTTTTGTACCCTCTTTATGGTATTTTCCTGGCTTTGCGACAAAAACAACTGTCATGACCCTAGGAGGTTGGTTGTATTTTGTGCTGTTTTGTCTCCATCTGCAGGCGTTTTTAGGTAAATCCACTTATTTTCTGTTGCTGTAACATGACGGAGATGCTGGTTTGCTATTAGTCGGCCTCACTCGTTTCAAAATGCCAGAATGGTAAAACTCAGTTCTGTCGCGAGTGCCGACAAAACCGTAGTTATAGTGTATTTTACTGCTTAATTCTAACTTGAAAGGGTTAGCTATGGGTCCCAAGATTGCTAGTGATGTTAAAGAAGATGATTCATATGGAAACGAAGCTCAAGATAATTAAGAAATACGAAATACCTCTACTAGGGAATATGGGCATAACGAGCGTCACTCAAAGGTAAAGAAATCCTTTCTATATTTTGTATTTTGGATGTTTTCTGATTGTATACATGTATTATATATATATATATATATATATATATATATATATATATATATATATATATATATATATATATATATATATATATATATATATATATATATATATATATATATATATATATATATATATATATATATATATATATATATACTGTATATATGAATGGGAGCTGGTGCTACTGTGTGATTGTGCTTATCGTACTATGTTTTACTGTTCCACCACTGTTCAATAAGCATCTACGACTGTGGCTGTCATTTCCCACATGCGCTTGCATTAGAGTATGCAATTATACTTTAAAAACCCATTAAAAAGACATCAATGAACCGCAATATAGCGAGGGTTCACTGTGTCATTTTCTTTGGGAGAAATGGTTGTGAAACACGAACACTTTGGAAGTCAACCAGACAGATTGTGATGGACTTTTGAGGATGCGGTAAGGACATTTTCCCCATGTAATTTTAAACTAAGAATTGTATTATTTTGATGTCAGCTTGAATTTGTTCATCCTTCCTGTCACTGAAGTGAGCACAGATGGACACAGGGATGTCCTTTCATCCAGATGGCTTCGTCAGTAGCCAGCATGCTTCAGTCTATCACATCCCATTGGCCGAAAACCCTAAATTAGATTCTTGTTGTCATGTAAATTTGATTCATCTACATGTAGCTCACTTTAAAGTGAAGTATGATTCTCAACACTGTCACCAAATGGATTTCTATATGGAGCGAGGCTTTGGTTGCTTATTAGAGCCGGGCAGCTGCAGAGCTTGTCAGAGGTTTTGGAGATGCCGGTCGCACTCACACAGCTCTTAGTCTGATATCCTTTCCTCCTGCGCTTTGGACGTTTTGGCAGCCGCTCAGAAAGACCAGAGAGAGACAGAAGAGTGGCCTTTATTAGGAGACGGAAATGTGGGCTATATTTGCCACTTTAATCTTGGAGCTCTTCAACCATTATAGTTTAGCGGTTCATCTGCGAAGACAGCAGCTGTTGAGCTTCTTGCTGACCTCCAAAGTAAGAAGCTGTGTGTGGAGCTTGTAATTTCAACGCGATAACATACACAATTTATCTATTCGTGTCATCTAGCTTTAAGGTGGTCTAATGAGACAGCGGGGACAGTCCTGCTGTTATCATCTTCAAGATACAGCATTAACTCCTTCAGTGCCAAGCGTTATTGGAAAAGCAAAGCTCTAGTGGGCCAGTATATTTCACATTTTGACTCATCTTTCAAGGCCAACAGAATATTGCGTGCTATGTCTGTGTAAATATGGGTGTTGCCATATGAAAGATTGACTTCCATTCTTCAGTTAGAATTGATGTAGGTAATAACTGTGTTGTAAGTGTGGAAACACTGCCATCCAATGGTCACAGCACTACAGTGCTCAATTGGTTTATATTAGGTTAGCATTAGTCAAGTGTGTCTGCTCTTTTCCATTTGTAAACATATTTGATTAGAATTTTATTTATTATTGTTTTTATCATTTTAAAAAACGAGAATTCTCATCCACGGCACTGAATGAGTTAATATGAATTGTGCGTCTAGACAATGGGGACATGGGGTACTGGCTTTAAAACTGACCTTTGTTCCACTGGTGACGTAATCTGAATTTGTAAAACAACTACTGTATATCACACAATTAATAAAAGAAAATAATGGTGTTATAAGCGTTTGAGGGGAAGTCAATGCAAAAAAATCTTTACAATAATTTTCTAAACAGCAAATTACACTATTTTTCTCACTCACTCACTCATCTCTGGGGGTGGCCATTTTGCTACTTGCTGATTCTAACAGCTCACTCCTCTAGCTTGTCCCATTATGGTAATTATCGGAAGTAAGAATACGGCCGATATAAAAATGCACATCTGTGTGTCAAAATTCAGCTCATGCGGCTAACAGATCGATCTTTCTTGAATGGTGTAGATAAAAAAAAAACACATTTTTAAGTTCACGTTCATAGGACGCACCCATACTTTTGGCTTTCTTTTTGCGAAAAAAAAAGCGTGTGTTGTCTTTGGGGAAATACCATATTTCTCGTATTAGGTTCCATTATATGCTGCAGTTCTACTAAATGCTATGACAGGTGATTTTTTTTTTTTTTGCGTTCAGGAGAAAACAAACACGAGCAAAATGTCGCGAAAGGTAAAATCAACAAGGATGGTTTGATTTTAGCTCAGCTCCCATGTTTGTACCTTGCTCTATCAGCGCAGTACACGACCTCCGACCTCAATCGCTCCGAGGCTTCCCCGCACACAGCCTCGACCGCGTCCGAGAAGCCCCCCCCACCAACGCCCGCACTCAGTCTGCATTAACCGCCCATCCGAGGTAAAGTTTCACTGACAATGTGAGCGGCGAGCCTTTGCAGTAGCGACAAGCTGAGTTCGGGGCTGCGTTGCGAAGGGAAAGGCAGCGGTAAAAGGGAGCAGACAATAAGGGAGGAAAACTGACTTGCCGGGATAATATCTTTGTTGCCTACTGCCTTCTCATGATGAGGTCTCAGCATCCCCGGCATAATTAATGCAGAACTTGCTGTCATCGCAGGGGAACACTGGTACTCTATATAGCCGAGATGAAAAACCTTGTCGTGCGTCGTACGACGCTCAACTTTATAGTCCTTTCATATGGGGCACAGATTTTCCAGAGCGCAGAGTAAACAGACAGAGTGATAAACAAATGCTGAGGGGAACAAGAAATGCATAAGTCCCACATATGTACAATTTTGAACCTTCATTGAGAACATTTATAGCTGTTTGTTTTTAGAATTCATCAACCATGATAAATTCATGTTAAATGGAGTCATCACACACACACCAGCCCGACAATTTTTTCCATCACAAGTTAAGATCTCTTCCTACAATTCCAATATTGAGTGATACTAATCCTCGACTGAACCAATCGTTTTTGTCACTTTAATAATTGTTAATATTGCATGTAATCTTTATACTATTGTCTAAAAAAAAAAAAAACATTTTTTCATAACCAAGATCTCAAACTGTTACCTCAACCTGCATTCTTGGTTTCTAGTTTCCGAGTCAAGTTTCTTTTATATGAGTTTAGTTTCTGAGTCTCGTTTTCCGAGTTGTGGTTTCCTTAGATTGTTGTATGTGAGGAGTTTCTACTTTTTGTCATTATTCTGTCCTGGCGCCGAACACACTCAAGTGACATGGTCTAATGAAAGTATAATGTGAATGACTGGCATCCAGTCGAGGGAAAAGAAAAAAAAAAGGTCACTGTGCAAAAATGGCACCTATGGATCAGGATTTGTTTGTCCACTATTTTACACAGATATTGTACACTGTTCTTCATTTTCTCTATACAATTTCTAGTGTCTTTCAAAATGAAAAAGTACAACTTTTGCGATCAACTTGTGATTCCAGGTGTTTACTACAGCAATATAGAAAGTACTGCCACAGCATCCACGCAGTCGTTATTGTGACTCCACACATTGGACAAAGACTGACTCAGAATTCCATCGAGACGAGCATGCTCTTTTTTTCTCCCTTGTTTACTTTTCCTCCTGTCAAAGTTTGATTTACTCAGCTTTCAGCCCAAGTAAAGCTATGCACTCACCGTAC
This sequence comes from Hippichthys cyanospilos, assembly GCF_059441005.1. Classification (NCBI taxonomy): domain Eukaryota; kingdom Metazoa; phylum Chordata; class Actinopteri; order Syngnathiformes; family Syngnathidae; genus Hippichthys; species Hippichthys cyanospilos. The sequence goes on along the minus strand of NC_142373.1, from coordinate 17,446,565 downwards.
ACGACTGCACTTTTATGACCCCCAGTGGGGGTGAGCAAGGTTTTTTTGCAGCCTGGCGGAATCTTTCCTGCATTTTACTACTCAAAATCCATAGATTTTTTTTTTTTTATGGCACCATTGCTTGTTGATACCGTAAAAATCAATGTGATGCAACACAATAATCATCCACTATTGCTATTTGCTTCTATATGCAAAATCTTTACTGATCACATGAACAAGTGTGTGTTCTTCTATAAAACATAACAAATAAAAATGGACAGTATTAAAAGGCTTTTCATTATTTCCACCACAATTATAAGCATAACAAGAGCTCTAATGTGTTCACTTGTCAAATATGGTTGTTTGGTCATTGACCCTGATATGTTCCAAACAATCTGCACCGAGCAGATGGAGCAGGGCAGGAAGCCAGACACACAAATGGCAAATCGTCTAATCGGCATTCACGATAAAGCAGCCTGGCAGATCATTTGCCGTGTGGACAGTGTTCTTGTTTTTTTTTCTCTCTCTCTAAATCATCTGAAGAGACTTTTTCCAACAGTGCATGCACTTCCGAACACTTCTCTAAATAATCCAGTACAATCTGATGAGATCCAGTACAAGATAATAGACAGATACAAAAATCTACCTTAGTTATTTGCTTATTATTATGTAGTTTGGTGGAGTATACAAGTGAAATGCACAGCAAGCTACCCAAACCACTATTTTTCCATTCCTATACTTTGGTTGTCAAATTTTTTTTAAACCAATTACCACCTTAAAAATAATTTGCTCTCCAAGTAACATCATAATTACAACATGAAGAAAAGGGATGGGTGGCTCGAGAAAATGGATGCACATTATGCAAGAGTCACTGATTTGGCAATAACACATATGAAAATATGCTATATATTTATGAGGGCTGGTGAGTAGTTGCAATTTACAATTTTTGGGCTGGAGTCCACTTGTTGTTTCATGTTCCAATTAATGTGTCCTTAAAGGGAAAAGAAAACTGTACTGCTCCTGTCATTGACGCCCAATTTATGTATATACAGTTGGACATTTGAATGTGTTTTACGTTGCATTGAACACATTCAATTACATTTGCTAATACCAGCAGAAACCCTGTTAAAATTTCATGTTACCCCAGGATTTTCATACCCCCATTGGAGAACCACTGGCCTAAGTGATTAATACTCTGTCACAATATGCTGAAAATTGTAATAATACATTGATTTTCCCTGCACATCAGGGCTACCTTACTTTCAGACAACAATGAAACACTGGCATGACAAAACCAGAAGCTGTGGGTCACCATTGCTGTGGGCATGAGAATCTGTTTTAAAAAATGAGTACAATGAAACAGTTGAAGAAATGGAAGAAGCAAGATATTCTTTAAAAAAGTATTTATCTGTGAACACAGCCTGGAGCAAATAGAGAAATGAAAACAGAAGAGTATAATATTTCAACTGTGGTTCTTCGATTACTGGCCAAATACCACCAACCGCCAAGCTGCGGGCGCAATACACTACAAAAGAAAACCTGTCTAAACTGTCTTCAATGAAATGAAAGTTCAGAGAAAATTGCTATCGCTGTAGTTTAATCTTCACTCAAAAACAATAGTCATTGCATCTGTGAATTTTGGGATTCTATTAACCCTTGTGCAGTATTTTGACTGTATTTGTGTAATTTTCTTGCACATCATTCCTGCACTTTTTTTAAACAAGGGGTGGCACATTCCTGGTCGTGGTCGTGCCATGTTAAACGTTGACATGTTGTCTCCATCTGGGGGAAATTTCAGCTCCCTAGTGTCTTCTGTCTATGCTTTTCAGAAATCAAGCTCAAAGGATTGAAAAATATACAATGCAATAAAAGGCTAAAAAACACCTTTTTGGGAAATCTTATCGCAAGACCCATTTCCAAAGAGACTGACGTCACCTCACACGGATCCAGGACGCGATCTGCTTCCCAATTACTCACAAGGCTTGTTTGGCCAAACATATGGGACTTGGTTGCTCCGTCATGACAGAAGAGCCGAGCGGAGGTGCGCTACACAAGTACGCATAGGGAGGGAATTGCTGCCAGTCCGAACGTCAGATTTGGCTCTCCCGGCCTCGTCCCGTGCGCGCTTGCTGACTGAGGACCCGGCTCGCTCAACAAAAACACCGTCAGAGATAGCTCGGCCAAGCGTGAAATTGATTTTGTACTAACAAACAAGGGGATCTGTTTCTCCCCAACGCTTAATCAAATCATCTTGTGGAATGAGGGGAGGATGAGAGTAAAATCATTAACTTCCAACTGTAAATCAAGTTGAGTGCCAACCTGCTGTCCCATTAACCCTGAAACCTGTTCAATAGCTAATTAAGGCAATTACTTCAGGCATGGCATGCCATTTAATCATGAATGACTAGAGCATTTATAGTTGTGGCTTCATTACCACTGGCAGTGCACAGCGATGACCCTCCCAATCTGGTGCGCAAATGGATAAACGGAACTGTTGGCGTTCTCCCACCAGGCCACCCAGCCAGTGTGCCGTTATGACAATGAATGCGGTCGAAAATGAGATGTTCACAGCGAGTGGTCTGTTCCAATTCATAACGTTCACGCCACCGTTACTAACAATTTACGGCTAAAGGAACACTACTGCAAAGCTATTTGAATTTATAGGGAAAATTAGACAGCAGAGAACAAACTTTGTTTTTTAATTCATTTCAGAAGTAAATTTACCCTTTCATGCTGTAGTGTATAAATAATACAATATTACAATATATCTAACACAATTTTTTCCTGTAAAAAAAAAAACCTGTTGAACAAAACTATAAAGTCTGTCTCATTGTGTCAAGATATTTTTATCTTTGGTACTTTTTTTTCCCGATGACTCATCAGGCAGCTTTATAAAGTAAAACAATGTACCGGTAATTGTCTTTGTCTGTCTTTGTGCCAGTGTCTCTCCTCCAAATTCGGTTGAAAAGTTAGCAGGCTTCAGCTGCCACCAAAAGAAAATAGAACGGTGATTTGTTTTGTTTTTTTCACGCTTCAAGAAATGTCAATTGATCTCCAAGGTTAACGTTGTAGCAGCCCTAATTTACAATATGTACTGTACTATATGCCTTATATACATGTAAATAGTGCATAAAGTGATGTTATTGTCAATGTATTTAAAAACTATGTCACTATGTAGTGAAGGTTGTGGTCTACTTGACACAAATTCAGAATGATAATGTCAAATGCTGACCCACACAAAAGCAATCAGCCGCAGTGGGGCCACCGGTGCCGTTACGTCATGGCCCAAATGTGGATGTCACACCTCGGCCACATGTGCTGCTTGATGTCGCTTTTGTAGGTCGCGAAGCAATCTAGCTTCATTGTGTCTCTCATTGCTCAAGTGCGTTAAAAACGCTGCTGAGTTTGAGGATTGCTACTTTTCCTCCCGCCCCTCCGATAGCCTTTGTGAATGCTTGGTTCTGAAAGTGCAGTGAAACGGAATGGATTTAGGGAAGGTATTAGAATTTAGATTCGAGAGAAGGGATGGCTCACACCAAGTGCAACTCCATTTCCTTGACGCTTTACAATTACTTGTAACCGTATCCTGCTGAAACTCACTATTCCCTTGAGAAATGTAGCACGATTCCTCAAATAGTGGCCTTTCCTATAATAGACACTGCCTCAATGAGCACAAGCAGTACAGAAAATTGGAGGATGTATTACTGCATAATAGCTGTATCGCGACAATCACAACCCTATAGAATGCCACTTTGCAAAAACTGCTTCAAAACTTAATGATCTTAAATAAATCTGGGGTGTCAAAAAAAAATGAATAGGACCAAATCTGACCAAAAAAAGTCTACTGTCTATAATTAATAGATGAAATATCGCACGTTTACAAGCAATGCCCAAATAGCTTGCTGATTGCTTCAGTGACAGAAAGTGAACATTACACTAGTTTGCACCAGCACAAATGTCTTACATATGTCATGTGACACTCTTCATGAGTTTTCAACTTCTTTTGTCATGTATGTCATTATGTGGGTGCCACTAAGTGCCCAAAATGAGACACTACAGCATGCATTTATTCTGGTTAATTTTCTTTGCACTTCACTGTAGTCCTTGAAAAAAAGTTGTACAGGCTCACGCAGTATTTTGATTTGGGACATTTTTTTACACTGAGTATTTGTGGTTTGTTGTTTGCTTGTTTGTTTGTTAGTTTGTTTATTTATATGCATTTATGTATGTGCGTGTCTGTGGATGTATGTATGTCTTTTAAATCATTCTAGGCACGATATAAAGCACTAGTATCCCCAGTAAAGGACATTCTGATTTTCACAAAGATGCCTCATGTGTTCGGGTGGGAGGCAATTAACTTTGTCTTGCTGAGACAAAATGTGGACAAATGAATAGACAAGGTCTCGGGAGGATATCTCTTCTCTGTGCTTAACCTGCACTGGATTCAGCACATTTCTGATAAATATCAAAATATTTATTATATTTGGAGGAGATGGGAATCTGATTTTCCTTGCACTGTGATGATGCATATCCCAACTGTGTCACCTCCAAAAAAAAAAAAAAAAAAATCTCTGCATGAACTCCGTGGCGTAAATCCAGCCAAAGAAATTGCGTGGAGCTGTCCGTGGTGCTGAACAAGACTCCCGTCGCTCTCTGACACCCACCTTGTCAGCACTTCCCACTTGAGGGAGTGACTGTGACAGACCGAAGTGTCGGGGGAGACCCTCGTTGTGAACTGTCCAGAGTGGGAGTATTGATTTTGTTGTTTGTCTCCCTTGACTGATTCAGGGGAAGTAGAAGCTCGCTGATGTCTTTAACCCTTAACTTCACATCGAGCGGACCTCACTGTTCGATATGATAACATAGAATTTTTTTTTTTTAAATCTGTCTTTGCAAAGATTAGGTTCACTTTATGCACCTAATAATGTGAACATTGAGTGCACAGGATATATTTCTACAGCAGAGCTTTTGTCGCCGGCCCCCCTCACGTGGTAAAATGTCATTCTCTTCCCTCCAGTGCACATCAGCAGCTGGTGCTGACAGCGCAGGACCACCCTCCTGGTGGCTCCATGTCCGGTGGCAGACATGAATATATATTACTGGACGGCCTGTCTGACATGTCAAGATGAGGAGGCGATTCATTATGCTGCAATGGGCTGAAGCCTCTCAGGGCATTAAGAAGCTCACGCTGTTGCCGCTCGCCTTCAGTGTGCGCAATCGGAATAATTGAACACAGCTAAGGTCATTTATTCAAAAATATGCCTTGGAAATCGGGATAAAATTGTGACACGCTACTTCTGTTGATTAAATCTGTGCATGCTTTGGCTTCTTGCTGGAAAAAGTATAAAGAAAAAAATAACTCCCTTTGTTCAGCGACATTATACAAGAAAGCCCAGAATGTGTGAAACGAAAAATGAAATGAAAGCTTTTTAACTCATGAAGGCAGCACTTCATAAATAAACAGTATGTATATGGCGCATGGATACATCACCAAAAACACATGACAAGGACAGCGCTTAACAATTGTTTCAATAAATGATGAATCTGTCGTTTATATAAAATAAAAGCATATTTTCCATTTCTCTCTTCATTCAACAATATAACATTATTTCAAATTGTCAGTGCAGAAAATTACACAAATTAATTATGATCCATTTATCGGTATGTTCCGTAACATGTCAGAAAAAAAGGCCAAAACTTTGATCTTAGTAAAAACAAGGGTTTTTATTTTGATTAAAGTTGTCAAATTAGTTTGTTTTTTTTCAAACCAGAGTAATGTCACCTTTGAATGTTGATTATTCACAATTACGTGGTTAGAGAATTAGAAAAATCTTTTTATAAACATGTATTTCTCACCAAGTTTGAAGAGCGCCTGTTATGTGTTAATTATCTTCACATTTGTTTTCGGATCATTACTCGCGTTTTTGCTAGCAGATTCTTCAATATCACACTCAACATACAGTTGAGCCAAAAATAACCCAAGCAAAATGAATTAAAAAAAAAACTATTCTTTTCCCTATTAACACAAAAATGTGGGGCTAAATGAATAACTATCAAAACAGCATTTTTTAGGGGGAACACTTGGAAAGCAGTTGGTTCATATAAGTCAAATTTTACCCAACTTATCTCGATTTAATGTGATTTGAGAACAATGTATTGTTTTCGTATTGGAAGTCGGGAGCAACAGTTCAAGTCGAGTGACTAGTGAAACTGTTCTGGTGCAATATGCGGCCGGGAACAACATTAAAATCAAAGTGTACCAAAGCATTAATTTTCATATGTTATTCGGTAAAGTAATGTTTGTTTTGAAGTTGCTATTCTCACCTCATTTTGTGTGTCATGCAGAATATTAACAATTGTTGCTGCGATTGGCTTGACATATTTAAAAAGCCTTGAGCTATTTTTTTTTGAACAGCGGTTTTAGGACTTTCAAACATCGCTCGTGAGGTAAATAAAGGTACACGTTATCATGTTGACGATTTCACCTTGGAGTGGATTATTTCCATTTTCATTATTTCCTGCGGGATATGCTGACCAGCGTCCCCGAATGGATCAGGTTTGATCTTGGCGAGGCAGCTTTGACTTTGAGCTTGTTAATTGTTGTGATTGCATGCATAAATTAAAAATCAACAGTTGTTACCCTTGCCTGGCGTTATTTGTCTTTGTAATGTGACAAAACACTCATCAAAGCTGTTGATAAACAGGCCCGTGTTTGCTTTTGTGCGAGGGTCCCGCGGGAACGTTGGTGCTATTAAACAATCAACGCCAACAGTCAAATAGGCAGCCTCTCTCGGCCATTTCTCCCCCCGCCTCCCCCGCCACAATGGAAAGGTCCGGGCAACGCGGACTCTCAGCGGGCTGAACCTGTTGTTCATTGCACTTTTCATGGGCAATCATATCACATGAGTCACCGCCAGCCAAATATTAGGAGAATAAAAGTCACGCGGCGATTGTAATTAATAAACTACAGGGGAACTATAATATAACACCAATCGCAATAAAACCAGTTTGCTGCTTGCGCGGGAGAAATTACAAATGGCAATTAAGCAAATATATGGCATCAATAAAGAACAGGGCGTAAATGAACAGTTAACACAAACATCTGAGCAACAACGGATTATGACGGTGAAAAAACCATCCAAGTGCTTCAGCCTAACAAATGAGGGCTTGGCATTTCCTCAGCAAATGTAGCAGAGGAACATTATTTCACTGCCTTTTAAAACCTCCATCCTGCTGTGGAAGCCATTATCAAGGCTGACGGTACAAGCGAGATGCTGTGAGTGCAAAGCTTGTACGCTCCAATCCCGGGGCTACTAATCAGGATGAATGTTGTGTGCTTCTATGAAGGTGTTTTAACACTCAGCGCACACGCGTCGACAAATTAGGCTGTTTTGTTTGCCTATTCAAATCAGACTCAAAACTAACTTGACCAACAAATAAAAATGAAAATTCTCTTTGAGAAAAAGCACAAATGACATATTGATTATTACACAATATACATTTAAAATCACATCATTTTGCCTTAAGGTTTGCTAGCTTAATGCTAACACACAATGGGAAATGCTACAGAAGCTATCTCTTAAATTTTAAGCAATGGCTATCTGAACACCTAGAGTGAAGCAACACATATAGAAAGACAATATAACAATACTCATTTTAACTTGTTTTTAATTCCATCCATCCATTTTCTATAGCCGCTTATCCTCACAAGGGTCGCAGCTTGCTGGCGCCTATCCCAGCTGGCTTCGGTTATAGGCGGGTTACACTCTGAACTAGTTGCAAGTCAATTGCAGGAAACACAGGGACCAACAACCATTCACGCACCCAATCACACCTAAGGACAAATTAATATGGCCGATTCACCTGCTATGCATGTTTTTGGAGAGTGGCAAAAAGGCAGAGAAACCAGAGAGAACCCACGCGGGCTCGGGTTAGGGAACATGCAAACTCCACACAAGTAGGCCAGAGCCAGATGGATTTGAACTCGGGTCCCTTTAAATGTGAGGTGGACGTGCTATTCACTATGCCACCGAGCCGCTATATTTTCAATCCAAAGTAGAAAAAAAAAAAAAAAAAAGTAATACAGAACTGGCATTAACATTGTAAACAAAAAACTTGCATTCTGAAACACGTGATTCACCGATGTGTCAAACTAATGTAATATATTGCCAAGTTTTGCTGAACAGTAACTACCTCTTGAAAAATTCATTTTTCCTCTAACAGCTGTCCTTCTAAACAGAATTTAAAAAACTTCTGGAATATTTCTTGTTCTTATTTTGGTTCTTAGTTTTTATTCAGACACTATTCAAAATAAAATACATTACAATGGAAAGATGTGTGAACTGAACAAAGTGGAGGTGGACCAGAGTCACGGAAGAGCTTGTGTACAATATTGGAGATTCAGTTGTTTTCATATTGAACTGTTTTGGTTTCATTTGTCCCAAAGGCAAACCTGGGAGAGCAACCATCTGGTCTATTGATGCAAAAATCACAAAGCAGAACACTTTTCAGGTCCTTGTGAACGTTACCAACACATTTCCAGCATGCCCACCTGCTGGGCTGGGCATGCTGGTGCTCGGTCAGCTGAAGCTGGTCCAAAGCAAACAAACAAGAAAAAAAAAACCTGCTGTCACTTTAACCACTGTATGTGTAACACAAGCAGCACAAAAAGAAGGAATGTTAAAATGTTAAAAGATATATATATATATATATATATATATATATATATATATATATATATATATATATTATATAATATAAAATAACCCAAATTCCGTCTAAAATGGACTAATCCAACTTAAAAAGTTGCGCTGGTCCTTTTGATTTAATTTGGGTTATATTTTGACCCAGCTGTTATGAGAATGTCAAAAATGTTGGTTAAAAACTACACCCTATTATAGTTATGTCAAAAATAACACAAAATAGGTTAAAAATGAAGGGACCCACCTTTTTGGTGCTCTTTCGACTTGATTTGGGTTATTTTTGACCCAACCTTTTTTTAAGAGCGCTTGGATTGACAGCAGTGAGAAAAAAAGACCCTTCGTTTGTCTTTTAGGGGACAACTTCAATGGTTCCTTTGTAAGGTGAACACTCCTTGCAATGGTCTCAATGGTACCTTAAACAAGCATGCGGAAGTTTACATTGTTTGACCAGGGGGCTTCCATCAGCTCCGACCACAGCAGGTTAATTCTAAATGTTGGCACTCCCTGCCGTTGATCGGCAAGCCCCCTCAAGGCTGCGTTGGCGGATCAAGTAAAAATAGGACTTTAAAGCCCTCTTTCTCCACTCTGCTCTTTGACTTTTACTTTCTCTTTCTGGGAACATCCCCTTGTCACAGAATTAATGGATGCAGTAGTGGCCAACAATGCTACTTTTTCTTTGGGCCGGGATGGATTGTGTGTAAGCGATGAGATTGGTTCCAGTGTTCCCCGTGGAGCGCAGCCTTTGGTGTTTGGTGATAAATGCCTACTGTGTGGTAATACAGTATGATTAACGGACACAGCCCTTAGCGCTATAACCCCCACACCACACCACCCTCTTTCCTTTTCGCCTGCTCACCGCACCTGAATCAATCATCTGCATGGACCCACAGTCCTGACTGAGAACAGATGTTTGATGTTCGGCGCTCTCCGTTAGTATTGGAGGGAAGCGGAAATGGCCGCAACACTGTCTTTAAATAAGAACGGGCATCGGACATCCTCAGTCGATTGTGGGGAAAATTAACGATCAGATAATCTATCCATGCGTCCATTTTGTGCGGTGCTTGTCCTCATTGGTTGCAGGTGATCTGGAGCCCGGGCCCGATGTTTGGAGAGCAAGAGTCAGACAGGTTGAAAATCTGAGGGTTCTGACCATTTTGGGTCTGTAAAAAATTGCTTGATTATAAAAATAATCAGGGCTGTTTGATACAATTTTTTAGATCGATACCAGAACTCCACTCTTGAATAGGCAACAATTATACTAGTTCTTTTGATACACAAAATTTCCCCCAAAAAACAATGACAGCCCATTTCAAAGAAACCTGTATATTCTAAAATAGAATTTTATGCATGTTTTTGGGGAGTGGGAGGAAGCCGGAGTGCCTGGAGAGAACCCACACGGGCTCGGGGAGAACATGCAAACTCCACAAAGGAAGGCCGGAGCCAGGTGGAATGGAACAGGGACCTTTGAACTGTGAGACGGACAAGCTATTCACTGTGCCACCGACCGGCCCTAATTTCCATTTCTTATTATTTGTAATTTCTCGCAAGCATACATCCCTCCATTTTCTCGAGCAACTTATCCTCACAAGGGACAAAAGCTTGCTGGTGCCTATCTCAGCTGACTTCTGGCAGTAGACGGGGGACACCCTGAACTGGTTGCCAGTTGCCACACAGAGACAAACAACCATTAACGGACTCAAACACACCTAAGGACAATTTAGCATGTCCAATACACCTGCCAAGCAAGTTTGGGAGGAAGCCGGCGTGCCCGGAGAGAACCGACGCGGGCTTGGGAAGAGCATGCAAACTCCACACACTAAGGCGGGAGTGAGCTGGAATTGAACTCAGATTTCTGAACTGTGAGGCGAACGTGCTGACCACTGCAACTCTGAGCCGCCCCATCGCAAGTACTGATACCCTAAAATAAACAATACTGGATATTTGGTGTCAGTACTAGCCAAAAATAATGATTTGATTCACGATTAGGTGTTGATTCATTGAATATTTGAACAGGAAAAAAATCTGATGCATTTTACTTTGTATGTTACACTGTACTTTAAGTGACAACCAACCCAGTCATTTTCTCTGTAATTATGAAACAGATGGCCACCAATAAACATGCACATTGAATAAGAGGAAGGAGAATCATAATTTTACCGTAACGAAGAGGTGATGAGGCGGGTTAAATTTAAAATAGAGCATTAGACATGATCAGACCTGATGATAGGAACTAATATTTTTTCTTTCCAAAACGGCAACGACGACTTGACAAACACAAGGGAAACCATATCATCGATGGCGAGATTGCAGCAGAGGCATAAGCAGTCCAATCAATCGTCCAGTATTTTTGTGTGCGAGTCGATAGATCCAGGTTAGGCCCATTAGTCATGTTGGCACCCCACCTTGCCTTCTCCAAGCACTCGAACCACCTTCTGCTGTACGCTGCCCTTTATAGGCACGTCAAAAAGTGAATCAATTCTAATTCATGTCACTCTCTGTTAATATGTATGGCTACATTCTCCGCCTTGAAATATTTAACAAAGGCATAATCTGCTTCTTGATGACACCTGCGAGGAGGGAAAAACCATTCGCTGCCGGCATCCGAAAGCGAGAACTCCGCATTGTTCCTCTCCGTGTAACTTATTAGGATTCACAGACATGCCCGGCATTACAAGGGAGGTGAATGCTTCCAGTGTGAGGACAATTTCCTCCCACCAGCCTCCCAGAGAGAGAGTAAACAGGCTGGCGGTCGAGGCTGGAAAACGGCAGAGGAGGCGCCTGGCGCGGCGTGATGAATGAAGCCAAGGCGACTGTCCATTTGAGCATGATGAGAGCCCAACTGATCCCTGGATTTGTGAGTGGGATTTAAAGCTCTACCTTGCAGGCAGTAATGTGGCACCTGAGGAGGGCCGCGTCACGCACGCTGGCACTTATGATGTGCTGAATGGCAACACGTGCCGAAGCTCCAGTCTCACTGAAGATATTTTCCAAATCCAAACTCAAAAATAGAACTTTTTCTTTTTTTTAGGTGATCCCCTGGAGTCAAATGCACTTTCAAAGACGATTCTTCTCCTGAATCTTCTGCAAATATACATATATATATATATATATATATATATATATATATATATATATATATATATATATATATATATATATATATATATATATATATATATATATATATATATATATATATATATATATATATATATATATATATATATATATATATATATATATATATATATATATATATATATATATATATATATATATATATATATATATATACATACATACATATATATGCTACATGTGTTTTCACAGAAGAACAGCAGATAAATACCATCCCATCCCATCATATCATTAGTGTGCCACTGGGGACTAAAATCCTATCAAAACCGATATAACAAATGACAAAAACATATAAAACAAAATCAACAGAAAAGTAGCGGCTTATAGTCCTAAATTTACCGAACCAAAAAAACTCAACTAGTTGGGTATCTATTTGTGTGTGGCATAGCATGATTTGGAATGGAAATCAGAAATGAGAATTAGGCCTCAATCCAACTCAGTCCACATACATGAATTTAAAATTTCAGCCCCCAACCATTTTCCAAGCAATTGGGCCTTTGCTCACAAGGAGATGCTTAGAATTGGGTGAATTATTGCACTGATTGCACATATACCACCCCAACCACAGTTTTTTTCCACACCAGCTCTTTGTGATAACATCACTTGTTGGGACACGTTCTTGTTTTCCTTCCTTCCTTACTTATATTACACTGTGACTTGGGACCCAATTTACACTAGTCAATGGATGTGGGACTGCAAGGAAATGACACATCAGCAAAACGTGTAACATAATCAAGCCTCAAGAACAAAACGTTCATTAATACCAGAAAGACAAGAAGAAAATGACTCAATCAGAGAAAATGCAAAGCGGTGTGTGTGTATGATTCATGTCATAATGAGCACAAATGTTATTTTTAGGAATTTTGTTTTTTCATAAGATGATAACATTCTTTCAAATTCCTAAACTTAATAGAGCGCTTTATTGAGCAGAATAGTGGTGCTTGGAGGTATTGCCGTGTTCAAAGGTTTTTATGGCTGCACCTCAACTTTTCATGCCTACTTCATTTTTTTTCTACTTGAGGATGCATCAATTGTACTGTACTCCGATGTGCCTCTATTATAAAGAAGAAATCAACTATATTAGAGAAAAAAACACACCTACATTTGCAATAATATGCTCTATGCAGGCCCAATAATATAAACATGGTATTCTGAATAAATATTGTGTTGGCGAAACTTGAATTAAGCAAAAGCATCCACCTGTTTTTATCAATCTAAGGAAGCAACCATTTTGACACTTGATGCAAATTGAAACTGGCTTCACTGTTGCTTAGGGCAGAGGTTCTGACCTTTTTACGTTGATGTACACTTTGTGAGATGTTTTTTCAGTCAAGTCCATCTGAACCAGCACAAAGCATTTGCAGACAAAAAAAAAAGATGAATAGAAAGTCATGCAACGTGTTGCAGGGAGCTACTACATAAAACACAATTTTGCAGGAAGTTGCCTCACGTTCCAATTAATTTGCTCTCAATTCGGAAATAGAGCTGATCTGTCCCTGTCTGAAAAGCATTTAGTTAGATTTGCGAATACCTGCAAAAACCCTGTTAAAACCTCACATCGACCCCAAAAATAGAGACTAGTGGGGTGCAACGATAAGTACGTATTGTAAAGACCATTTTTGATTTGACTCCCCCTTAAAGACACCTTAATTCAATTTAGTTCAACAAAGCACGGAATTATTGCTGATAAATGGATTCATCAATTATCATAGCCATCTTCTGTGAGAATCGAGCTCACCCATGACCCTCATAATAACAAGTGATAAGGACAACGATTGCATGGATAGGCCGGTCTATACCCATTTGTATGAAGTAAAACTGCCATAAAATAGGACGAAATTCAAGGGTAAAGCAGCTATGATACTCTTGGAATCTCTGAAGGCACACATTAGTGACCTTCATCCAATTATAAGGCGTTTACATAGGGCGACAGATTGCTGGCTGGCACTGCCTACAACATCAAGAAGCTTTATCCTGTCAAAAGATACTGTAGTGGCACACCCCTATGCAGGAGATTAGACTCTGTATGAAGGTGACTCCACCTGGGCTTTAAAGTGAGCTCACTGCTCAGTCGACCGCTGAATCCAAATGGCGGGATGGCGCGAGCCCCAGCTCGCCTCTCCGCACTTTCTGTCGCCAGCCTGCCCCAGATAAGGACAGATGACCTTTCTCCAGGTTGTTACAATAAATCAAATCCAGTCACTTATTCTTGCCTTTTTCAAGCCTCGCAGGTATCACTGACAAACTATTACATCCAAGCTCTGCTGCCATTCTCCGTGTTTCTGTCGAATATGTCAAGACAAGAAGTCGGCGGCAGCGTTAGATTGCGTCTCGTGATTAAAACAAATAAGATGGCATTCACAGGAGAGCAAAAATATCTGGGCATGGCAGCGAGGTGGTAATAATGAACTTGCTGATGAAGCCACTCCGGCTCAGCAATATTTGAGAATATACTGTATAAATCTAATTTTGCATGATAGCGTTTCATGGACTATTTCAAGCACTGAACGAGATTGTTCTTTTGCCAATTAGAGGCAAAACAGAGGCAAAGTTAATTGCCCCCCTGTTAATAAGAGCATTTAAGCTGCTCAGCCACCAAACAGGACTCTTGGGGACATTAACCACCAAATCTTTGAATCACCGCACTAGCTGACTCATTCCCATCTACTGATGACTATATTTAACTAGATTAGTGTGAAGACCGTTGAAACTTCTGCTTTTAGCTCAGTTTCTGGGTGATGTTTGATCAAAAGACGATATCTGAGGGAGCTTGCGGTTCAAGCTGGATGAAAACAAATTCAAACATCCGAGTAAAAAACAACGCGGTCGAAAAGATGTCAAGTTCAGCTTTACTGACTTGTGGTCGCGATATGAGTATCATGTTTTCTGCACTTTAAGGCGCAGCAGATGGTAAGACACACCTTTGATGAATGGTCTATTTCAAAACTGTTTTCATAGATAGGGCGCACCACGTTATAAGGCACATAGAATAGAAGCTACAGTAGTGGCTTGCGCTATGCATCCACTAGATGGAGCTGTGCGAAAGGGAATGCCAACAAAACAATCAAATAAATCAGTCATACCTTATTAATTGACAATCAGAAATTAAGAGTAAAGATGGTTTGTGGAAAGTACTATCTGAAGAATGGAAAAAATATCGCTTGATTACATTAAAAGACTGTTAAGATCGCTGCCAAGATGAATCAAGAGTTTAAGACAGTATACTTATGATTCAATTAAATATTACTTACTGATAAACCAATTTTTTTTAATGAAATTGCAAACAACAACCCTTAAATAATGAAAAAACAATGTTGATTGAAAAATACATTTATAAGTGAAGGAAACTAAAAATTTACATTATGAGTAAGTTAATTGATTGTTTGCCCCCCAAAAATCAAAACTTGCGGTTCATGCAATAAGGTGCACCAGATTATAAGGCGCGCTGTCAGCTTTTGAGAAAATTGAAGGCTTTAACGTGTGGCTTATAGTGCGGAAAATACGACAGTGGTTGCGTTGGGTCGTTGGAGCTGTGCCCTCATGTGCTCATCCAATCACATTCTGCCACTTTGGGGTTTTCTCCCTCACATCTGTCACTCCGTCTGAGTCATTAGTCTTAGCAGGTGTTGTTAGCTTGCCCTGCCCTTCCCGTGTCAGCCAATTATCTCCTTGCGTGTCCTTGACTTGGACCAGCTGCCTCTAGTCTGCATGAATAAGCTAATTGTATTTCATTCACTGCCATTTTTGGATGGATCCTTGTCACCGTCCTTGTTGTTTGAAGCTGTTAAAGTCCCAGTTTAGTCGCTTGCATCCTTCAGATGATGCGTTTGAAGGCAGATGACGTCAGATCACAAAGTTTGTTCCAATTTGAAGGTTTTTACAAATGCAGAGCATAACTGCTGAATTCTATTACTGATTTTTTTCATTTTGTTTTTTTGCTAGAAGCATCACTTCTATATTTACTGGCCCTCTACAGTCCACGGTATGGTAACCAATCAGTTCTAAATATTAAAAAATAGAAACTCAAATATAAGTATATGTATTGACTGGAAAAGCTACTGACAGATGCTTTGGACTTTTTAGGCTATTAGAACCATGATATAATGCAAAATAATTACTGTATTTTCCACACTATAAGGCACACCTAAAAGCCTTCAATTTTCTCAAAAAGCTGAGAGTACACCTTATAATCTGGCACGTTTTATAAAGTGCATAAACCACCAGTTTTCCTTGTTGGGGGATGAAAATAAACTCTTGGAATGGAACAGTCTTTTAATGTAATCACGTGGTATTTTTGCCAATTTTTCAGATAGTACTTTCCACATATCATCTTTATTATTAATTTCTGATTGTCCATAAAAATGTTTGAATGACTTACCTGATTGTTTTGTTGACATTACCTTTAGCACAACTCCAACACCACTACTTCAGCTTCTATCTTTTGCACCTTATAATGCAATATATGTATATATATATATATATATATATATATATATATATATATATATATATATATATATATATATATATATATATATATATATATATATGTGTGTGTGTGTGTGTGTGTGTGTGTGTGTGCTGCCTTAAAGTGCAGAAAATATGCTACTGTAACATAGTTAAGTGATTATGTTCCTTTATGTTCCGATTAATTTGTTCTTGATTTGAAAATAAAGCTGTTCTATTCCTGTCCTGGCATTAAAAAGCATGAAAATAGATTTGCTGATACCTGCAGAAACCATCTTTAAATTTCTCGTACCCTCATTTGAGAAACACAACTCATCAAGATTGGATAAGCCACGGAAACGCACGTCTCAAGCTTACCTATTATACTGTATGTAAACGAAAAAAAAAAAAAGGCTGCTTGATTATTGCCCGCGGAATGAAAAAATGTCATTTCCATGGAACTGCATACAAACCTGACGCGAAACAAGAAAGTTGCGACTGGAACCAGCCACTCGACCAAATGCCATCCTTTAATCACACTGTAAAAGCTGATTCAGACATCTGGAGATTCATATTTGCCTGACCAGCAAGTATTTTTGACAGCAGCCTCGCACAACCTGCAAGCCTGATCTGGCAAGCTGCTCGCCTTTCATTACACAGAGTGGCTTTTAAAGAAAGACTCTAAGCTCCAGCCGCACTACATCCCAAGACAAATGGACACTGAAGCCCAACCATAACAAATTCTATACACCTGTGATGCTAATATTGCAGTGGCGCAGACCAGCAAAGCTATTCAACAAAAGCCGACTCGACAATGATGTGTGAAGATGACTCAGGGCTCCCCGGTGCTTCAAGTATCAAACAGAAGAACTGGGACACTAATTCCCATTTTCAATTCAAGTGGAAAGAAAGGGAACAAAATGTACGCTTCTGGAAAAACTACTTTAATGTAGGTTGCAAATTGACTGCTATTATACTGTACCGTGTTGACTTACTGTGTCAAGTACAGTCAAAATTCCAACGTACAGGCAGCAATAAAATTAATTTAGCCCCAAAAAGAGATTTAAGCTTATTTTGCAACACCTCAGCACTCTTTTAGTTGTTATTGTTTACGTATGTCCCAAATGGATTGTGTAATGTTGCAGGAGCGCATATGAAAATCATGCAATGAAAATCATGCATTCTGCATTTTCTTTCAAAAAATTACCGTTTTGATTTTTTTTTTCCAGCCATTCTGGGCAATTACACTTTTTAATAGGTAAAGCAAAGTAATAAACCTAAGAAATATATATTTTGAGAAGGTTTAAATCATTGTTCAGACGACAATAATGTATGATGACGTTAAATGCATTTTCATGTAAATTTAACATTCGAAGCTTGTGTAAAGAGTGGCTATTCATAGCTGGGGTATAAAAAAAAAAATCCCCAAATATCTTCGTTAATTCATAGAGTATGACATTCATGACTTTTGTGCAAATTCAATTGAGCCCTAAACTGAAGACCTCCTGTATAGCACTGCTTGTAATTTCATTTTGAATACTTTCAAGCCAAATATGATTTTTCTTTTAGACTTGGTCTCGATAACGCCCTGAGAAAAATTAGCCCGGTAAGGTTTCTTCAATCAAAATTCAAAATAAATAGCCGAAAAACAAAAGTCCACTGCGATGGACACGAATGAGTCTCAGGGGGACATTCGGAGGAACATTTGCGATTTACATTGCGGCGCTTTCAAGCACACACAAAGGTGATCCAGAGGAGTGAAGATAATCAATAAAGTTGCCGCCAAGTTAACAGTTCATTGAACTGAAACACACTATTGACATCTGAAAAGGTGAGACTTATTGCAGGTGACTGTGATTATTAACTCTGGATTCAATGTCTTCGGTCAGTTCACCGTCAAAAAAGAAAAACCTGATTGTAGATGATTGCCTGAGAATTTATGCCGCTCAACCCCCTAACATTAGAATGGCAGATTAATAACATGACCGAATGGTGAAATAGTTTTATTTTTTTTTCATGGAAGACCCTTTCTTGTGTTGGTTGCTATGGGAATACTGAAGCTGACGAAGGAGCAATTACATCAAGCAGGTGTGAGGAAGATATGGCATGTTATAAATCTAGCTATACATTATCTTGACCACTTACCCACACGAGGTTCACGGGGATGCTGGAGCCCATCCCAGCTGCCTTTGGCAGTAGGTGGGATTACATCCTGAACTGGTGCATGCATGTTTTTAGAATTTGGGAGGACACCAGAGGACCTGAGAAAGCCAATTTAAGCATGGGGAGAACAAGCAAACTCATGCACTGTGAGGGGGACGTGCTAGTACTTTTCCACAATTTTTTTAGACCACCTCTGTTTCTTTAGTTTCGTGTTCATTTTAGATGCAAAATAAGTATTATAAGTATACTATATAAGTGAAAGAACATTTAAATGTACATTTACTTGGACAATGTTATAATAAATAAAATGCTGTTATGCAGTCAGTTTCCATAGTTTTCTTCACTGTAACCAAAACGAATGTATGTTTTTACATCAAATAACATAATCATTTCACTTACGCGGCTTTGTCTCGGTCTCCAATAACGCCACAAAAAGTCTGACTTTTTTTACGCAAAAAGAAAACCTCCTTGTCAGAAAATCCAGTAAATAAACGCATAATGCCAATGAGGTAACAACACTAATTAGGCTCACTTAATTGCGTGCCTGGGCTTCTGTTGTCATGGTAACAAAAATAACACAAGACATTTGCAGAATCTTCAAGTTCTAGGAAAACGAAACGTGAAATGAAATGGAAAATATTTGTGTCGAATGTAAACACTTTCATTGGAGGCCATTTTCATGTCATGACAGTGAAAAAGTACTTGACATACCATTTTGCTGTTGCCTTCTCAATAAAGGTAGCACTTAATTAACAACAAGACTGGATTACTGCTCAGAGCTGCCAGCAATGAGGACTTGAATTAATGACACACACACAAAAAAGCAATCTCCGGTCCCCGGAACGCCAAGGTCTGCTAAGGCGCATCCACACGTAATAAAGCCAAAATCCCATCGTTGTGATGAGCTCATCATTGATATGAAAGTACTAGGGGGACTTGAAACTTTTTCCACTTCCTTATTTCAGTGTCATCTGTGGCCACACAACTCTATATTTTTCATCTCATGTTTAATCATCCACAACACGTTTTCAATACAATAGTTTGACAAATTATAAATATCGACATATGATTTTTGGTTTTGTTGTTTTTTTTTATGGTGGATGAGCACAACAAACACAATTTCACAAACAATGATAATATTTCAATTGAAATAACAATTTTTTTAATAAATTGTACAGTAGATTGTCCCTAGACTGACAGTGATTCAATCGCACAATTTCCATTGAACTGTCCCAAATGCACCAAAACTGATTTAATAATAATTATGCTCTCTCCATTCAAGACTGTAATGGGAGGAAGGAGGCCAACAGTGATGAATGCCACGGTTCAGGTCTAACGAACAGACATGCATGATTTAACAATCTGAGTCGTAAGTTGAAACTACTACAGAGTAAATGGAGCTCCTCTCTGCATCAATTATTATGAATAAAATATTAGGAGAGATGTTATTTAGCAAAGGATTAGGGCACATCACTGCTGAGGCATGTAAGTAATAATAGTCCTTTACTTCGGCAGTAACCTTGTAGACATTAAAGTGATGGATATTTTCAGGCGTTGCGCAAAGCATTACAGCATGAAGGAACTTAAATATATTAGGGAGTTATAGAAACTGTGGACGGCATAATTACTATTAGTATTGCACTGCTGTAATGTGTTGCATTCAGGCTGTGGCTTTGTTCTTCAGTTAAGCATTCATTATGGATGAGCTACAAGAAAGTGTCCATTTTATATCTGTTTTTTAAAGACTTGAGACATCAGCATAAATTACTGTGAAAATGCTGTTCCTAGGTACGAATTTAAACCAGGATACGGAAATGAAGTTCGAATTGTATGTATTTATCGGACTTGAAGCAGTCAGTTGAAACCTTACATGCACATCACCATTCATTTGGTTCATGCTTTCTAGGGGCATGACTAACACAAAGTAGTGTTTTATAATACAGAATGTATTAATATACAAATAAATAAATGAATAAATATATACATATATATATATATATATATATATATATATATATATATATATATATATATATATATATATATATATATATATATATATATATATATATATATATATATATATATATATCAAAATATTGCCACACAGATGATTTAAAAGTAATCGGACCATTGCGTATTTTTCTTATGTACTCCATTGAGCGCTTTCTCTTTTTCAATACTAGCCGATTGCATACAACGGTTAGGTGCATACCGCCAGTAGTACTTATGGCTATCCATCCGCTGAGTTGCCATCCATGCATGTCTCGCTCAATAAGCCGTACCCTCCCGAAATGTGAAAATGAAATGAATCTCAAGGCATGCCGTAGCGAGAAATCTTGTGGCGTTCGATCTGGCGAGAACTCATCTCGCGAGATCCTGTCCCATCCCTAATATATATATATATATATATATATATATATATATATATATATATATATATATATATATATATATATATATATATATATATATATATATATATATATATATATATATATATATATATATATATATAAACACACACACACTTACTGCTCCACTTCTCTGCTGATAGACAGCACACTCCCCTCTCTTGAAAACACCTCCATGCCGGAGGACATGCACACTGATCATTTGTGACACGCATGACCTTTCCTGCGCCGGGCGGCCAGCTCGGTCGAGCCCGTTCTGAAAAGGCCAATACAGTATGGTGAAGGTGGAGCCACTATCACGCGCCTTTTTGCACCCACTTGCAACCTCTAACACTCCCATCTCAGTAGGCGAAGAGGTGAACACCTGCACTAAGACCCTCCGTTAATTTGGGAGGCACCACACGACAAACAATCCGAACACAGCGAGGCAAAACAAAATGAGTGGAATTATTTCATTTAACGGAATTACTTTTGCACAAACCCCTCCTCGCAATTGACCCCCAAATCATAGCCTTGAACTTTCCGCAGTTAAGTAAATAAAAACTCCTGGCAACTAACGGAGGACATACTGTAATTGAAGAAGCTTTAATTAAGGCATTACAGCAGAATATGCTGATGTACCAAGGTAATATGTGTATATAGCTATTATTCATCACATAATGTGTCCCGGATGAGGGAGTGGAGGCAGAATGGCCTCAGAATGGACGCTGCGGGATTTAAGTACACGGGGCCAGGAGGAGTGTGAGCACAGAGTGGATGCTGCAGCTGTGAAATGAAGAGCTGTCGCATCCACTGAGCACTTTTCTGAGTGGAGGAAACACACTTGGCGCAGCAGAAATAAATCATGCGCGCCTGTTTTTTTTTTTTTTAATACATCAGCGTGCGATTGTAGCTTTCAAAACAAGAGATGGGAAGTTCTCGCTGCCTTGCAAAGATTTCCGGCAGAGCCCCCCCCCCCATCTAATCTGATATGCGCACATGTAGCTACATTTTGAGGAGATAACTCGGACTGATGCAGCTTTAATGCGTCGTTTTATGACTGGCCTAATGTGTAGTGCTTTTTAAAGACTTGCAGATCCACTGAATAAAGCATTCGGCAGTTCTGCTGAAAGGAAAACTTACTGTTACAAACTTTTTGGGATTCGTGAGTCTTTATGGATGCACTACATCTGATTTTACCAAGACATGTTTCTTTTAGATCCCTTGCAAAATTGTCAAACTAGCTTTTTTCATTTGTTCTTCATGGCTAATAATATTAATAAGCCTTGTGTACTAGTTTGACCCTTTTGGGTCGTTTTCTTCAACATTATTCTGGCAGTGGAAAGTGGCTGTGCCATGTTGAACACATGTCACAATCTAGAAAAAATTTCAGCTCCCTGATGCCTTCTTTCAATGCCTTTTGTGTAAAGATCCAAAAGGATTGGAGAAAATACCGCACAACGATTAAGGGCAAGGACTATTGATTTTTGATTATGTAAACCAAGTAAAAATATTGAGCTACCCAGTCAGCTTGTCAGTTAGCATGGCTACTTCACAGTTCTAAAGTTGCTGGTTTGAATCTCAGTCGTGTGGATTTCGCAAGCTTTTTTTAATCATATTCAGAACATTTATTGTACTTCTGTTTTTGATGAACATTTGGGCCTATTTTGCCATATTTCACCATTGGTCATTGTTGAGCCAAATATTTTTTGAAGTGATATCTGGTGTCAAAAGTTTTCCAGTTTAAATGAGTGACAGTCAGTAAAAGTCATCCTAAACAAAATTTTTTTTTTGCCTTTGCCATCTTATGTAGATGGAGTTTACTGGCATCTGAGTATGATGATTCGTACAAACATTTGCTGTGAGGAATGTGGTGTGACATCCCATTCACCCTTGCTTACAGTTTTGATATAGTGTGATAGAATTGTGATAGAATACATTATATTTTATATAGAAGACAAAAATGATTACTTTTGGGAAAAAGCTTTTAAAATATTATTTTAAAATGAGCCAGTATAAATGAATGAATAGCTTACCTGTAACAAATTCTTGGGATTCTGCAGCTGAGTGTATGTATATATATATATATATATATATATATATATATATATATATATATATATATATATATATATATATATATATATATATATATATATATATATATATATATATATATATATATATATATATATAATATTTCATTTTATTTATTTTTTAAACATCATTGCAGTTCAGTGAGTATGTGTATTTGGGGAATAGAGCCTCTCAAAACAATTGTGCAAGTAGAGAGCTGTGATCTATTGGCCATTAAAGTAAACACAGGAGGTGCTTAAACACATCTTGGCAAATAACATCACTGAGAGGGGATCCCGTATACAGTTGGTTAATGGGCCCGACTGCAGCAGAAATGGAATAACATTAGCAGCACAGCTACAGACAGAGCCTCATTGTGTGGGACTGATGAGCACACAAGGACCAGAACCTTTCGTCTATTTATAGTTTGCAAGCTGAGTGTGAAGCTTGCTTTTCCTCTCAAATTGCAGGTATTCACATCAAAAAAATACAGATTGCTCGGTCAGTGGTTGCAATTATTGGGCAATCGGTGTCTAATGTGAAAATTATCCATTAAAGAAGGTTTTTTACTGTATCGAGGATGAGCCCATTTTTATGCTCAAGTGAAATGTTTTGATTGTGAAAACAGGCAAATGGGCCAGGTCACACTTCAAAAAAGTTGTTGGATACGTTGGTATTTGTCAAACCATTTTCTATACTATTTTTTGCATGGTTGCAAGCCATCTGCAAACAAACATCCACCTTAAAGTCATCAATGAATGAATCTTTAGCCCTTAATATATTTAATTTAATTCAACCAATAACTTATTATCATAATAGCAAGCATTCACATGTATTTTGCTGTATATGTTGAAATATCCATTTCACAATGAATACGTATGTTTTAGTTAACCGTTTTTTATTTGTTTTTGTTTTTGCCTGGAGGCCTAATTAATTCAAAAAAATCTTGCAGGACTTTTGATCATGTAAATGCCCGGTGAGTCAGGATTTAAAACAATCTAGCAGGAAGTACCTGACTCATTGGCATGGGCAGGGGCGATTCTAATCTGGATGGGGGGGGGGGCTTCCGGTCATATAAATTCAAATTTACTCTTCATGTATTTAAATGAAGCGCTATTCTGTCTCATAATATGAAGCTTGTCAGTGGCAAATTGGCCTTAAAATTAACAGATGGCCATGACACAACAACTAGCTTCTCTCATTCCAATTTAAATAGAACACAGAGTCTGATCACTTGAAATATTTTGAGCAAAAAACATCAGCTGACACCTACTTCATAGGAAGGTAAATTTAAAAGAAGAAGAAAAATGAGGAATGTGTTGATGGAAGGCAATTGTTGATGTGTTGGTGAAAAGTGGTAGAAGCAGTGGGATGCTGTATTTTTTGTTAAAATTTTACATCAGATTTTTACTTCTTTTTTTTTTTTAGCTTATTTTAAAACGAGCTCCGATACAATTTGGAGGTACGAGCCCCCCAAAAAGGAGCTACAAACGCCCCTGCTCATTGGTATTTTATTTTTCCCCCACCCCTGAGATTTGGAGACCAAAACTGAATTTACAAAGCACTTATTTATTTTGATATGGAAAAGTTTTGCTTTTAAAGTTGGGCTCTTGGGAGCTGCGTGTACGTGTAGCTTTACCTCTTATTCCGCTGGACCTCCTTCTTATCCATAATGACAGGCACGCAGTTGGTCAGCTCGGTCCAGTCGGCGTGCAGCCCGCAGCTCCATCCCGTCGAGAAGCGAGAGAAGAGCCACGACTCGTCCTTGCCCGGCCGGTGGCAGGTGCACTTCTTCTGGCCGGCCTTGCAGTCGCACGGCTGCTCCAGGCGGATATTCCTCACCAGGTGCCGGCCGAACGTGGTGCCGCCGGTCTTCTGGATGTGCAGGAAAACGATCACGTCGTCGCCTTTCATGTTGAACTCCACGCGTCGGTCCAGATCGCGCTGCGTGAAGTTGAACTGGGACGCCAGCTTGACGGGACTGTCGTCCTCCAAGTCCTGGTCCCCGAAATCGTCCCCGTCCTGGTAGCCGGCGGAGAGCAGGCTCACCCCCTGCGGCGCGGCTCCGTTTTTCAGCGGGCACGAATGGCTTCCGGCGGGACACATATACTGGTAACCTATCGTGACAAAAAGCACAGCCAGGATAGGAACCAGGATGAGCTTGCTGGACTTATCATCCATGGTAGGCTTCGGCTTCATTCCATCACTGTGGGGAGGGAATAAGAGTTGGGGGGGACTCGACGATCGGTTAGGGGTGCCTAATATTTCGGGTGCCACATGTTGCCGATCGGACGTCGATCACCTCTCGAAAACAGCGCGCCGTGCGTCAGTTCCAAAGTTAAACTGCATGGCAGGTTCAAAGTTCTACAAAACCATGCTTTCCGTGGTTTGTCCCGCCGATTCCGGTCAGAAACACGCGCGTGCACTCTCTCTCTTGAGAGAGAGAATGTCGCAAGACTGGGACTGTTGCGTAGCCTCGCCCCCCACCCCCCTACCGCCACCCACCACCGGCAGCATCCCTCAGCCTCCCCCGGCTGCTGAGGCTCTCTGACTGGCTGCACGGGGGGCCACTAAACGCACGCGCACGCACGCGCTGCAAGTCCTTTTCTCACAGTCCCATTATTTCGTTTAGAAGGGTGCGTCTAGACATTCTGACATCTTGCACATTCAAGCACGAGCTCCTTCTAAAACACGCTCAATATTTAAATGTCTAAAGTCGTACAAAAAGTGACCAACAATCAATTAAATGACCAAATAACCATTCAACCTAAATCAATCAAATTACCTACTGACCTATCATCTATTAGTCAAATGTCAAATGATCCATCCATCCATCCATCCATCCATCCATCCATCCATCCATCAATCCATCCAAGGTGAGCATTAGTCATACATTCCTGTAGCTTTATATTGTGAAAAGAGTAGGAGTCAGGCTTTTTTAAAGAGCCAGGCCACATAGCACTACCAAGACTTGAGCTGAGCAAAGCCCTTAACAATAATTCAGATGGAAATGTGAAGCGTCATTACTTGCGGTCATTAATACATCTGCACCATGAAAATGAGACAGTACAAGAGCTGTGCTAATTCATTTTGCCTTAACAAACGTTTTTTCACTGACACTGATTGTAGCCTTTTTTGGCTGACTTAGCTACATGAGCGCTGTAACATGTTAAGAAATACAGTATCAGTCATTATGATGCAGTGCAGTTTTCCACCACTGAAAACTACATAAATTAACAAATTGTTAGATCCCCACAGTGCCAAATAAAGCTCCCCACAGTGCCAATTAAAGCTAAGCATAATGCTCATGCAGTGTTTATTAAAAAAAAAAAAAAAAGATCGAGCGGAATGTTTTCTCATTACAGCGGCCAGTGGGTTTTGCCTCACGGGCAGGTGTGCAGTGTTCACTGTGACCAGCTGTTTGATTCTATTTCTACTTGAAGAAGCAAAGCCCAGAGACAGGTGGGAAACAAAACAAATGTTCGTAAAGACAATCGTTTTAACTCATGAATGCAGGCGTTCGTTAACTACACTGTTTGTATGTGGGACATCATCAAACATATTTTTTTTTCATTTTAATACTTGTTGAGATGATAATGTACAAGTCTTACATCTACGGGATTTTTTTTTTTTTTTTTAAGTTGTGTTTGTTACAAACCACCGCAATAGAGAAAGAACAACCTGTGAGAGGATGAAAGCATAGGTGTCCTGTGCATTCTCAGCCGTGCTGAATTATTGTTAGCTCTGCATACTTGCATGGCTTTGTAAACAGTCACATTTGAAAATAACACACCAGTGAAGGGCACGTATGAGGCCACTAGTGGTCAGAATCAAGGCAGTGGGGAGGAATTCATGGTGTTGGTTGCATTCAAATGATTTGATAAATGCAAACTCTTCCTGAAATATCACTCTAATTTGAAGCTTGACAATTTTCCATATTTTGCTTAGGTAACACAGTCAAACGAACATATTTTGGAGTATTGACTTTTTAACATTTTTGTGCAATCGTTTGTCTACAGTTTACCTGCCTGTCCATCAAGTGTGACACTAAACCACATATTGTGACACCTACAAATTGTACAACTACAAATTCCTTGTGACCTCTTGCACTTGTGGGGACTATTTTGGTAGACCGCAGAAATTCAGACCTCTTTTAGAGGGTCATGGCTGGTTTTTAGAATATATAATTGAATTGAACTTTAGTTGAGGTTAGAGTGATTGTAAGGCAATCTATTCTAGTGGTTGAGGTTAGGGAAAGGTGCAGGGAATGGGACGTCCCCACTATGTTTTTGTTTTTTTTTGGGGGGGGGGGGGGGGGGGCGTGCAATTGCGAGACGCGTGCTTATTCCGCTTGTCTCGAGTTTAACCAGGGTTTTTTTCGTACATATTTAAAATACTTTGTTACTAATAGACAAACTAGCGCGCCGCAGTTGTATCGACTGTGGTGAACACATCCACAAAGATTTGATGAATAAATTAAAACCTATCGATGAATTCATTTGCAGCATTTGGTGGGAAAATGTTTGAGTTGCAGATCAAGGCCCCTTAGTTGTCCATTGCGTTGCCTGTTTCAACTTGTACATCCAACAGATTGAAACAGTACCTACCTCATTATTTTTTAGCGTCACCTTGTTTGCTATAATATCTTAAGATGTAATAAGAACACCTCTAACTCTGTATGATATTTACTCAAGTTTTATAATTAATAATAAACGGGCTCTTTCCGGCAAACGTCGTCTGGCCAACTTTACCGGTTGCTAGCATACAGTCATGGTTGCAAATAGATGCCCAAAAACAGACAACGGAAGTTACTGTATTCCGACGGTAGCGGTCAGAATCAATAACATCGTGAGTGCTAGGCCATTATTGGTTTGGATATACTGTGTGCCACCACGAGGGCGACAATGGTTCTACGTCCAACTTTATCTCAGCATGTTTATAGTTAGCAAGGTCAGTAACTCCAGATGTTATATTGCCATCTTTTAAAGTTGTTAAACCGTAAAAGAGGAAACTTTGTTAACTTGCACGTTAGTTGTTTGGCTTGGTTTCATGGATGGATTTTCCTTGCACTTTCGCCAAAATGAATGAATGATGTGTTTGAGATGCAACTGATTCGAGGTACTGAAGTAACTACGTGGCACAAGAGCGACTGACCGACCGACCGACTCGTGAAAGGCGTGCTGGACTGGACCGGTTACTCTCTATGCAGGTTCATGCAATTTCATGTTAACACGATGAAGATGAGGAATATTATCTTGCCACTGTTGCTGCTTGTGATCACACAACACAGAGCATCTGCATCCAAAAGCGTCCATGCAAGTCTTAAAGCCAAGTGGGACGCGACTCCTTTCCTTTTGGAGACGAGGTATATGCACTATACATTGACTGTCATGTACACTGTAGTTATTGACGATTGCGAAGGTTTGTCAAACAACTATTCAACCGATAGATTTGAGTTGAAGAAAAGACACACGATATCTAACAGTTGATTGTTGCAGAAAAGCTAAATTAGCAACAATCATGCACTCATGTTTTTTATGAAACAGTAGAAACTAAAGTACAGGTCAACGTGATTGAAAGTGCCAGTCATACAAGTTTCACAAAGACCAGGCCACGTTTAAAGGAATAATTGACCTTGTTTTAGGATTTAAAACGGTTCCAAAATCAAACAATTGTGTTGGGCTGCAACTAAAGATCATTTTATTAACCGATGAATCGTACAATAAAATTAAATGACATTATAATTTGTTAAATAACAGAACTTAATTTCAAAGTGAGTGCAGAGAATGCAAAAACTTACAGCAAATAAATTAAGATTGCATTTCTGTTTAGGTCAGTAAAAGGTCAGAAAAAGATAAAAATTTTGAGGATTTTTTTTGTTTTCCCAACGTGAATGCAAATAATTTTATTCAACACAAAGAATGATTTTGCTTACATGGACATCAGACACCATATCATATTTTCCATTGAGTGGCTAAAATGTTCATAACGTGGGTAATTTTAAATGAAACTTGGTGTCAAACAGTTAATCCTTTATCATATTTTGAAAAAACAATTAGCTGCTGATTCATCAATTGAATTGTTGCAGCTCTACCAATATGTGATATGTATTTGTAAATGTAACAATGACTATCAAAGAACAAACAAACCCTTTACACATCATGCTTTCTAAACTGAATTGTGATTTTTTTTTAATGCTTTGATTTGAAAGCAAAAATGCTGCATGATGTGAAGTGAAGCAGCAGCAAAAATAAGTGACATAAAGATGTTTAGTAAATTTAATATTTACTTCCAAACAAAATAACAGTAAAAAAAAAGAAAGAAGAGAGAATTACAGTAGTTCAATTTCAGAGGCTCCACCATATTTTATTGTATACTCTTATGGTTCACTCTGGGATATTTTGCTCCGAGACAATGTAATATTGCATGTATTCAATCTTTTTTTTCCCCCGTTCAGTGAGTTTATTGGAGAGGATGGCAATGAAAAATTCTGGCAATTTGTTGATACTGTGAAAGAGCTCACAGTGTACAGGCAAGGAGGTATGCGCTCAAGTTAGAATTATTGACCTTCGTTTCCATCATATTTCACTTCTAATTTTCCACATTCTGATTCATCCTAGAGTCTGTCCGCTCATATTACAACCTTATCATCAAAAAAGCCAACCAGTTCCTCACAGATCTCCAAGTGAACTTGCTGAAATTTGCTCTCTCGCTGCGCTTCTACTCGCCAGCTGTTCACGCCTTCCAGCAGGTATGGTGTGATCACAAATCATAATTGTGTGAAATCTAAAACATTTTGATGATGTCTCCTTTTGCAACTTGTTAATCTGCCTTTATGCGGAGGGAACCAGATAAATTATTACTGAATTATTCATGACATAGATAAATATACCCACACCATTTGTATGACAGGTATGGCGCACTATATAGTTTATGAGCATTTTTTCTGTATGCAGCCCTGGATTCATGACCCTGGCCCTCTGCCTTCTTTACTTACAATTGCTTTGGCACCACTGAGTCATTATTTTCAAAAAACACTGGGTGAAATATTCAACTTGAAATTGAACTGTTCAGCGATTATTATCTTGAATGATGCTGCAATATTACTTTCAGTGCTTGCAGGCTCTTTGGTGCACCACACATCATGTAAAACGTTAGATAAACCATCCCCTAGTCTACAATAACATTTCCTGCATACATACTGTAGATAGGTAGCTATGCTTGTTGTAGAAATTCATTATATCTGGAGTGCAAAATATTTTTATACGCTGCATGCACAGGCAAGGATTTAATAACTGATTCGTCGATATTTATTGATGTGCCTCATGCCAGAGATGAGACTCGTCCACCAAAGACTCGAGACTTGACTCGTACTGCAATAGGAGTTATGAACCTTATGAGTCTGTATGATGAGGCTAGATCTCATTTTCTCTCCCTTCAGGCCCGTATAGACTTGCAAAGATGTTTACGTAATTTAAGTCACATTTAATCGTGTTACTAAAGTTGACTGCTCCAAGTAATAACAAAAAATCCGAGGAATAAAGCGGTTGGATAATCTTGTGTTTCATTACTGTCAATAATAAATACGTAACTGTGAATGTTGACATCATGTTGATGATTCATTTTTGACCTGGGCTAAAAAGCAAAATGCTGTAATAATCCCAACATTTTTAAGGTAATTTAAAATCAATTAAAAAGAACATCTTGGTATTCTTAGTGGACAGTGATTTGAGACTTTGAGACTTCTGCCCGTCTCCGCCTCATGCATGTCATTTTGTAAAATTACGATCAACCACTAATGACTTGTATACTGCTGTATTCTGTTTTTTTTGTTTTTTTTTTTAATTGAATGTAGCTGTGGAACCTCGGTTTTCATGATTAATCCTGACCAGAAAGTGACTGAAACAAAATGCTAAAAAGCAAAGTAAAATTTCCCATAGAAAATAATATAAATTAATTAATCCATTCCTAACACTTCGCAAAAAATATTTGCAAACTTCATATTCTAGAACTCAACTATAGTTTTTCATACAGAAAAGAGTGTAAAATAAATATAATACCTAAGGAAGTGTATGTCAACATTGGCACGGAAACAAGATGGGTAATATTGAATGACTCTCCCAAATTCGTAAGCATTTTCGTTGATAACAAAGAAGATAGTACTACTGTCCTATCCAAAAAGACACGAGAGACTTTATGTTTATGTTGTATTTCATGCCTCGTGCCAAAGTGTAGTCGTTACTCCACAGATAGCCAGCGATGAGCCCCCACCCGAGTCTTGTCCAGCATTTGTCTCCATTCACGGCCAACATAGCTGCAGTACAAAAAACATCAAGAAGCTTCTGAAGGCAGCTGCAGGCAGGTAAATCCAAGTGACATTGCCAACCCTGCGTGGTTTTTCACAGCAGACCAGGGCAGAAAAGTTTCCCAAGTTAATTTGATATTGGAAATCTTTGACACTCCCTCCGAGTGCACGCTTGCCCTTGGAAGAGTCAAATGTAATTTTCTGTGGTTCTTTTTCAAACGCTTGCAGGCCCCATCCGTATTTGTACAAGAATGATCACATATACCCCGGGGCTAATAAAACGGACGTCCCAGTCGTGATCCTATATGCTGAGATCGGAACCAAGAAGTTCACCACCTTTCATACCGTGCTAACGGAGAAGGCTGATGGGGGTGTGCTGACATATGTACTTCGTCATTTTGTGGCGGTAAGTTGCCTGAACTTGCTGCTTGTGTTTTTTTAGATAAAATGGAAATATTAAATGATCAAAGCCAGAGTTGTTTCCAAAGTTTGAATGTGGTACTGTGATAAATTGTACACATGAGTCTTTACTCTATATTAGCCTCAGGTCAATTGCAAATATGAGCAAGTAGCTATGCAGATCACCAATGCAAGACAATTTAACATGTCAATTTATTTTTATTACATTTTTTTGGGGCCAATCACCATCACGATCAATGAGTTTGAACATAACCACAAATAATAATGGATCCAGTCACAAAGTGACTCGAGATGTCTGTTTAAATAATTTCTTTATTTACTGCACATTCTTGTGTACTGTTTTTAGAGTATCAACCAAAAATATTTACAATATAATTTTGATCAAATAGTGTCTTTTTGCAATGGTTTAACAAACCTTGGCAGGTCCTAAAGTGACAGAGATGCACATCAGTTACCTCCAAGAACATGGGTGGCAAACTGGACCCTTTCTCCATGGCCGGTATCTTGCATGTTTTCTGGTTTTCTCACCCAACACACCCAATTTAAATAGTTAGGTTTTTTGCAAGCTCACCGTAAACTTGTAAAAATCCTAATCATTTGAATTTGGTGTGTTTGAGAGAGAAGTGTCAAAAACATGCAGGATACCGGCCCTCGGGGACTGGAGTTCGAACCCTGTCTTCTAGAAGGTATTCAAGAGCTGGTTAGACATAAAGTTAAAATTTCAGTCAGGTAAAAAAAAACAAAACTTGAGACATGAGTAATAGATGCAATAACTTTCTGAAATTATTCTACTATTTTTTTTTAATTAATTAGCTTTTCAGCACCCAGGAAATACTACATAGTAGGATCTAATAAGAAGCAAATATTCCCATAAAAAAGTTGCAATGTTGCCCCTCAAAACCTAATTTGCAGGACCAATTAATTGCATTATTTGGCGCATGTCATTATTGAGTTCCTTTTTTTTCTTTATTTAATCCTTTTTCTTGGACACTACTTGGTGGTGTTTGTCCCAAATAAATATTGGTGTTTTCTTTGCATCTTGCAGCACTGTCACATTTAGCTTTGAAAATGCCACGTCAGCTCTGCAGCCGCTGCGTGTCATGTCTAAGATGTTTATGTGACACACGTTGGTATCATTCACAAAGGTAATCAACTAGTGGTGCCACCTATTTATTTTCTGAGAGCCGTCTGAGGTGTGACAGTTTTTTCCTTGTGGCTGACGAAGCCGGCGATAAGCGGCATCAATGTCAATTTCAGCTTTATAGATGCCTGCTTGACTGACGCTGTGTGTGAGGCTAAAAGATGTCAGTGTGACACACTGCAGTATCATTTGTAAAGGTAATTACCCAGTCATTTTCATAGAGGTGGTTGTTTATTTGAGGTGTCACACTGATTTTTATTTTTTTAAGTGGCTAACATACCGGGCAATAATTAGAGGTTAGAAGAGGGGGCTCATAAATTATGTCCTCCTCTTGCTGTTCAGAAAATGGCGCATCCCAACCTTAGAAGAAAATTCTTTTCGAAAGAAAAAAAAACGTGTTTACTTTCTGATGTACAAGTAAGGTTAATAACATGACTCTGAACTCATTCATACTCGTTTTCAGCTGTTTACATTGATTTAGCCATTTCTTTGACCCATGTTGGCCTTGTGCTATCCCGAAGGAAAAAGAAAGTAACAAAAAAAGGAACATTTCTTTCAAGCCATGCTGAAGTAAAGCCAAGGGTTGATGTGTACAGTGGGTCTTTTAAATGGTTTCAAGGCTGCGAATCTGACACGGGTGTCAAGGTAACGGTGTCCTGTATGTACTGTATACTTAGTGATCCCAGTGGGAAATAGTTTTTTTCAACACTGCCTGCAACTGAAGGGTTTGAAATGACTCTTTAGATTACAGCAAAGCCATACTTTAGATGCACCGGAGAGAGGTCACACTCATTCAGAGGTGATCAACCGTTTATTAAAGGAAGGCTCGAAAGTGTTGTGACTTATTCAGAAAGGCTGATCAGTCGAGCGTTATGTTCGATAGAACCGGAACATCATTCACCTGCATTAAAGTGGACGGTTTGCACTGTCCTTGTGCAGACTTCAACTAGCCGCTGTCTCTTAGGATCCACCTACTACACATTAAGAGTTTTCTCCCTCACAAGAAAGTCGGATACACTCCGTATTATCCAAAATGCATTCCTACTTTTCCAAGAAAGATATTTAGCAATAATGTCTGCATTTTTACTGAATAACAACAGAGCATTTATTTGAAATAGCCACAAAATACACTCTACTGTATCTATGTATACAACCATTTAATCGATGACATTTTTGTAATTCTGTAATCTTTAATTCTCCTCTTTATTCATCGGCGCACATGCAATTTTGAGTGTCTAGTTGGCCTCAATTCAGCAAAGTCCATCATGTAATTCGAGAATAGCATTTTTTTAATTCACATTTTTTTTTTATCAAATGACAAGAAATTGACCTTTGTCTCCACCATTGTCACACGTTATCATTTAAACAGACTCCAAAGGAACAGAAGATGCTCTTGTCTGGCTACGGCGTGGAGTTAGCAATCAAGAGCACTGAGTACAAGGCAGTGGATGATACCCAGGTCAAAGGTTAGTCTGCATTTTACTTTTCTATTCATGTATTTATTTTAACCCTTTGTATCCATGATACAGATAAGCTTTTTTATTTTCTTGGTAGATTCAAAAACAACCATAAATGCTGAGGAAGATGGTAATGATGAAGTCCAAGGATTCTTTTTTGGAACATTAAAGTAAGGAATGTCGTTTTGTTAATCCACAACAAACAAGCCACTTACTTACATGGACGATAGCTGTATATTATACAACCTAATACACCAGCGAAGCTTATAAATCATTCTAACCTGCTTTATAAAATAATAATTAAATAATTTGTTTTGTAGTATTTGAACATTTTTATTTTGTTTATACAGCATTTTGTTCATAACTTCACAATGAACTGCAGCTTTACAGATGCAATAGTTGCTCTTAAGGCTCGTTACACTCACATTTTATCAACAATGCATTTAGAAAGAATGGATGTGCCTGTTTTATTGGGAAAAAAAAAAAAATCTAATGCGGGTTGAAATAATTCCTCCCTATCTGTACCACTTAAGCTTCCGACGTTTTCACACAACTCATACGGAATCTTATTAGATTGTGTTAGTTTTTATGTTGTGACCACAGTATTATAATATTCCTTTTACACTTGTCAAGGAAAGCTCATCCTGAACTCCAGGAACAACTTGGTGAACTTCGCAAGCATCTACTAGACAGCACCAACGACATGGCCCCTCTCAAAGTGTGGGAGCTGCAAGGTTGCAATTTATATTAAGGGCCATTCATTGTCTGCTAGAATAACTACTATAATAGCAATATCCAAAATCAATCTGCTTGTATACTGTATGTTGTTCGTAGTTAAAGGTCTTACTGGCATCTCCTTTTTTAAAAATTATTTACTGAGCTATACTGTATAACTCTGATTTAATTACTTTATCCCTTTAGATTTAAGCTTCCAAGCGGCTGCCAGAGTCCTGTCCGTGCCAAAGTTTGACGCTTTGAAGCTCATGCGAGACCTCAGTCAAAATTTTCCGAGCAAGGCAAGGTTAGAAAATACATCATTGAGTGAATGTGTTTTTTTTTTTTTTTTCCCCAAGTTGTATTGTTGCATGTTTATTCAAAACACATAGTTTTGTACGAAACTTTATTTTAAAAAGCATCTTTTTTTTTGTTTGTTTTAAGCAATTATTGTGTTATGAACAATGCAATGATAAGTGATGATAACCAATAAGAAATTCACTTTTAACTTAAACATGTTGAAATTAGGAAGTAGCTGCATCATTCAATAATGTTGTAATGATGTCAAATTTAAATTCATATAAATTACATCTCTGCACGGCATATTCCAATTGCATGTAGTTTGACTTTATTTTAGCTTTATTTACATTGATTAATGTCTCTTTCTACTGATGTTGACAGTTAAGACTCATTCCTTAAAATGGTCTGGAGAGTAAATAAATGTTTATGTCAGTGAAAGTTAGCTTGTATAATAATACAATAAATCACTGTATGGAGATTTCTTTTGAATAAAACAACAGGGAGCCAGCATGATTGACAAGATTATGTTACATTTTCAAAATA
The DNA here is from genome assembly GCF_059441005.1 of Hippichthys cyanospilos. NCBI lineage: Eukaryota > Metazoa > Chordata > Actinopteri > Syngnathiformes > Syngnathidae > Hippichthys > Hippichthys cyanospilos. The sequence goes on along the minus strand of NC_142373.1, from coordinate 17,410,788 downwards.
TTTGCTGTATAGTGACCCCTACAATTTCCACTATAAAATGACTGTTCCTAATGACACTCTTAGTTAAAGAAAAGCAATCCAGTAAAAATGATTAGTTACTGTTGTTTGTTTTCAGGGGATTCACATACATTTGCCCTTTTGAGGCCGTGTGGGTCTTTCAGCGATTAAAACTGTCATTTTACTGCCGGGTGTGATAAAGGCTGATGGTGAGCGTATGTTTTACTGTACTGCTTTACTATTCCCACAGATCACTGACAAGAGTGGCTGTAAAGAGTGAGATGAGAAAAGAAATTGAGGAGAACCAAAAGGTGCGCTATCGTAATCTGTGTCCAAACATGATGTTGGGGGGGGGACTTTAGTTTGATGGTGCTTCTCAAGTGGATGCGGCTCTGATCTGTACCTGAAATATCCGCCACGACATCATCAACATTTTTTTTTCCAGACATTTGTCCTTGATTCTCTGCAGACTTTTATGTTTTTTTTTTTTCTCTGAGCTAACATGAAGAAAAACATTCTGGATCTCAACCAGCTCTTTGTGCTTGTTCTTTAAGCATCTGAGTGAGACCATTGGTGTTCACCCAGGAGATGGCGAGCTCTTCATAAATGGGCTGCACATTGATCTGGATGTTCACAATCCTTTCAGGTAGGATTCCAGCCCGATCTCACCACTTATCCTCCCCTATTGGACATCACAGCCCATTTACCTTAGTGTTTCTGCTACCACATAATCACAAGTTTGATACGTGTTAAAACCCGTTCCCTGTCATTTTTCATTGATAGCATTTTGGAGACCCTCAGAAGTGAGGCCAGGATCTTGGAAGGCCTTCACAACCTGGGCGTAAAAGGAGAGCATCAGAGTACACTCCTGAGATTGCCCGTGGACCGTGTTGCAGACAGCTATGCCTTAAATATCAGACATCCAGCTATAATGGTGCGTTGTGGTGACTCATCAGTCCTGGACTACACAGCGGGTAACAATAGAGAATCAATCATCTGCCAAGAAATCGCTTTAAATGAGAATCTTGGAAGTCTTTCATTTTCGATATGCGCCAGACATATCCAAATTTAAGCAGCCGCATCTCATCCGTCTGGCATTTGATGGAGGTGTAGGGTTTTTTTTAGAAAGAGGAAGGGGCAGTTTGCTTAGGGCAAGTCAACTTCATGCTGCCCGTTTTCTAATTATTTTTTTTGAAGTGTAAAAATAAGGAATAAATGTAGGGAAAATCTTGTAACCAGTATTTTGTACTGAGCTGTACAGTCAGTTCCTGCGCTATGGTTATGGTTATACTTTTCCGCTGCCATAACTGGCATTCTTTGTTGGTATGTCGTTTCAAGAGAAAAATGTGAGACCTCTTGAGGTTTACATGTGTGTTTTTTACAGTTGGAATTCTTAACCTCAGTGGCTGTCATACAATGCGTGGTTTCACCTTATGCTGTTTAAACTGTACACAGATAGCACAAAAAGGAGGCTCTACTATTTACTATTCTTCGGTTTATATAAGTCTTGAGATGCTGACAGACATTTGGACTCTGTTGTGTTTCAGCTGTACTTGTTATTTAACAAGTAAGGCAAAATATAATAATGATGATTGTTTATTTGTTTTTGTTTTTTTGTCAATGTTTCTGTATTTTTCAGTGGATGAATGACATCGAGAAAGACCCATTGTACAGCAGCTGGCCAGCGGGTGTTCAGGAGTTGTTGAGAACCACTTTTCCAGGAGTCATCCGACAGATCAGACGGAATTTCTTCAACCTGGTGAGATCTCAAAGTTGGTTACATTAATTGTGTTACAGCAGTAGTTCTCGACCTTTTTCGGTGATGTACCCTTGTGAAATCGCATCCAAGTATCCTTAACTTTTTTGAATGAAATAAAACAGTACTGTGCCATCTTTATCTGATTTATTAAACTTTAGAATAATTTTTGTAGTTGTATCACTATATTTTATCCAGCAACTCTCGAAAATAGCTTGTGTAATGTTACCTTTCTTTTTTTTTTATTATTATTATTATTATTTTTTTAATTTATTTCTGACTTGTCTGCTGGAAAATTGCATAGTAAATTAGAAAGCATTAAAGGAGCCTTTGCATGAAAAGTCAACCTTTTGGAGCTTTTAACGATGTTCCAATGTTGATTTCTCATCCTAAGCTCCCAAAGTATTATTTTCCTTCATTGATGCATATCTAAACATTCCTTGCTTATTCCGTGATCTCGCACCAGCCTTGCAGATGAAAAGGCTTGAATTGAGCTTATGACAACAGGAGCAATTCATACCTCCCCTACACGTCCTCAAACCGCCTGTGCAAGACAAAATCCCCACGACCTTATCCGAGTCTGTTAGTTTCGTTTTAATTCCGACACTGAGGAGGAGAAATTTTGCACCAAGTCGGCCAAGTAAACACAACATTCATCAGCTCCTCCGTTTTACTGTAGAAAATACTGTTGTTGAAAATGTGTGATTGGGAACACACAGCCAGTGACTGATTTGATAGGAGGAACGCGTGGTTGTGAGAGTGGAGTATTGACGCCGTTTTTATTTTAATGTCAGTAAAACGCCTGTTTTTGGCCCGGATTTATGCTGTTGGAATATTCTCCATCAGCTGCGAGCCTCATAATAATGAGCGGTCTAGAGGAAGGATGGATGCATGTTGCGTGGCACTCCGGCATTGAGCGACGTCATGAAGGTTGCAAGGCAATCAACGGTAAGAGGCGCGGTCTCTGCGAACAAGGTGTTTTACTTCCTGGTTGGAAATATCAATACCATAAAACTCATGTTTGTTAAGAAATTGAATCGAATCGCCGGTGTCAAATGTAATTTATATGCCCATATTACACCATGGAAAGAGTAAAATCATGTTATAGGCTCTTGCTCAGTGAGAAAAACGTGTAAGATCCGGCTCTCTGCCAATTCTGACACCAGTCTCTAACCTGTTCGGGACTTTTTGTAGGTTCTGTTCCTCGATCCGGAAGAGGAAAAAAGTGTTGAGTTGGTGAAACTTGCCGGGCTCTTTTACAAACACAAGATCCCCCTGAGGTGAGTGCATCTGCTGCTTTTTTATGCTCCACGTTGGGCATTTATAATCCTCACCAAGGCGCTGTTTCTCATTTCATCTGCAAATTGAATACTTGTTTTGCTCACTTTGGCCAGAATTGGATATGTGTTTGTTGTCAACGCCGAAGATGAGATTGATGGCTTCTCAGATGCAGGAGTTGGCTTTTACCGACTACTGAATTACATCGCAGACGAGTATGATTTATCCCAGGCCCTGATATCCATGGCCTCGGTAAGTGTATCGCAAATATAAATCTCTTTTGTTCACTCTGGTAGTTCTCACTGAATAACTTATGTGAGTACTTTACTCACCATATACCCTGAAATTGTGTGTTTTTTGACATGTTTGCACCGAGGGAGTCAGTGGACCTTCCTGCGATAGTGGCTCTGTCTAGTTCTGTGAAATTGTTGGCTGAGGCAGGGATGTGTGTGTGCACTTACGATATATCTCAGCTAACTTGTCACTCCAATGCAGCTGTACAACAGAGTCAATGAAGGGGACACATTGACAACTGACACAATCACTGCTTTCCTGAAGAGCAAATTCCCAAAAGCCAACGCTGAAAGGATCCTCGGTGCGGATTCAGAATATGATGAAAGAAGAAAGGTAAGAACAGAATAATACTCGGGAATTATTTGTGAAAAATAAGTATTGCAATCAGGTGTTTATGTCCCCCAGGAGGGCACCCTCTTTTACAAAAAGAGTGGCCTGGGTGCCCTTCCACTGGCCATATTTAACGGCGTCCCCCTGAGCCCAGATGAGATGGAACCGGATGAGCTGGAGAGCGTCATCCTCCAGCACATAATGGACTCCACTACTGCCTTCCAGAAAGCTGTTTTCATGGTATGACTCCACTGTATTGTCAGCCTCCCAGCGAACATCTTCATAAACTCACAAAAATCAATCAAAGTACTGATGTACTATTATAAGAGCAGTTTGCTTTACAAGGTTCATTCCTACCGTGGTGATGTAATTTGAATTTGCGTCATTACCCTATGTTAAGTCACTAGTAATACCACTTAATTATAGACATGAATGTCTGAAGTATAATTCTAGATTATACACATAAAATTAACAATAATTTAAAATATATATATATATATATATATATATATATATATATATATATATATATATATATACGTTGTGAATAACTGAGCCCTATTGTGTCACGTTACATTGTATTCTTCCTACAGCTCGGTGCACCCCTCTCATACCTGTCTTATGTATGGAAGAAGCATCTTAAACACAGTCATTGTAGAAAAAATCAGCAGTTACATTGAGTAATGGAATTCTTGCTTTCACACAGCTCAGAATAACAATAGTAATAAATAAAAGGAATCAATTCAACTCCAGGCAAAACAAAAATGAAGCAAATCATGTGCAAAAAAGAAAAGCTGCAGTCTGAAATATATCACAATGTTGTGCTTAAATACGTCAAGATTATGGTGCAACAAGTCAACGACTGTTCGCAGGGTCATTTGACTGAGGGAACAGATGTGATGGATTACCTAATGGAGCAAGCCAATGTGGTACCCAGAATGAATCCACTCATTCTAAGCACGGACAGAAAGTACTTGGACTTCACTTCCAATCCAGGTGACCTCACTTCCTAAAAACATGCTCAACTAGGTTATTCAACTATGTTGTTTTTTTTTTTTTTTTTTTTTTTTTTTTTAATTATTTTCATTTTCTTGCACAGTTGTGAGTGACTGGGAGGACACGACTATGTATTCATTCCTGGACTCCAGAGACAAGACTGCCGTGATGGCTAAGAGAATGAAGTACCTGACTAACAATGGTGAGAGGGATTTTTATCCACGGTTTGACCAACATACAGTTTGTTCTATAATTAAGATTTTTAGATCCTTTGGTACATATTGCTCTTGCAACCTTCAATTATTTAAAATAATCAGCCAAATGGGTGATATTTACCACATATTTTACCTTTTAATCTTTATGTACTTTTTACATTCAAGTAACTCTAAACATTTACAGAAGTTACTGTATTTCTCAGTACAAGTTGACCTTGGCTTATAAGTCAACCCCCTTTATTTTTTTTTTTTTACTGCAGTTTGGATGAATTTTACAAAACGCGATTGCAAGTCTACCCCTGACTTTAGTGGTTACATAGATCATGGCAGTTCAATTAAAATACATGGTGTGTGTTATTAAAATGACAAAATTACAGGACTTTTAGAGGCATTAATACATCATATACAACATAGTGTTGTAGTTATAGAGGGAGGGGGCGGGAAGGAAACGAGACAAGATTTAGACCCATTGTACGCATGCGCGTAGACGCAAATGCTGAAACTAATGTTGCAACAATAAATAATTTGACGTTTCAATGCGTTTTTTTTTTACAGCTGAATATTAATTTGTCTAAAAGCCCTAAAAGTCTAAAAATGATGGGTATTACTCTTCTTAATTGGTATTTTTACATGCCCAAAATCTGCAGTGGCCTCACAAAATCCATATCGGTTAGGCTTCACTTAATAGGACATAGGTAAGAGAAGGTAGGTGTTAATTTTCTATTCTTGATTTTATTTAGGTTAAATGCCAGCAGTTGTCATTGATCAAGATGTTTCTCTTTTCCCTCAGATGATGACGGGATGAGCGTTGTGACCATGTGGATTGTCGGAGATTTCCAGAAACCCTCAGGAAGAAAATTATTGCTCGCTGCTCTTAAACATTTGGTATGTACATACAGTACAATCAGCACATGGTGCAGTGGTGTAATCTCTGTAATTTACACATTTATTCATCAATAAAAAAAGAAAAAAAATTCTCATAACTGTTTATAGTGCAATTAGCAATTTTCCATATGTCAGGAGCAAAATATGAAATGAAACTCATCAACACTTTGTTAAATATGTGCTTCTTCTGTGACATCGCCTGTGCTTGAAATAAAACGTGTGATAGATTTGTTAATTTGATCACCGCCCTGTGTGTGTCTGTCTATGTGTGTGCGCACAAACAGGGAAGCAGCTCCGGTGTGCGTGTGGGGGTGCTGGATAATCCGGGCGGAAGGCCCAGCGAAGATAACACAGCCGTGTACCGGGCTATCTGGGCTTCACTCGTCACCCAAAAGAATAAAGCTGCGGCTGAGTTTGTTCAAAAAGTCGCAAGGGAACAAAGTCACCAGCTGCTCCAGCAGGGGACCAAGATGAAGGACTTGCTGCTGCAGGTAAAAGACTCATCCGAGCATGTGGTTAGCACGCATTTGCATTTATTTCATATTTCAGGTGAATTTAAGCCACTCGGCCCTAAAGTGAAATATTCAAAGTCAAACATAATACTTCCAAGTTGTAATTTTAAAGCATCTTCTTCCATTAATTCATTTCAGTCAAACTGTCACCCCTATAAAACGTTTGTGCCTGCAAATGTTTTGAAGGAACAATTTATCCGTCTTCTATATTCATCTTAAAGATGTACTAAAAACGGACATATATATGTGTGTATATATATATATATATATATATATATATATATATATATATATATGTGTGTATATGTGTGTATACATATATATATATATATATATATAATATATATATATATATATATATATATATATATATATATATATATATATATATATATATATATATATATATATATATAATGTATGTATGTATGTACTTAAAAAAAACACAGTGAAATTAAGCAAATAGGTGTCGTATCTTTTGACAGGTAGGCCCATCATCAAAGTTATTCACATTGCATCCACTATTTTTAGATCTGGCCACTTTAATCCTTGATTAGTACATTCAAAAGTATTATCCTCCATTAAACACCAAACAGCATGCTAGAAACAGCTTGAGATAGTTTTGCCAAGGATTTACGGAAGAGAGGCTGAAGGACTCACGCAGGAATGCATCTAGTTGAAGAAATTTCACATATTTTAGTCATCAGTTATTCAAAGGAGCGGCTCCTCATTTTATAACAGATAGGTCATGGTTGAGCCTCAAACATGGACCTGATGTACTAACAAATATTTCGACAACATTACTTCCCTCCAATGCAATCTGAAGGAGTTTGACTGGCAGCTTCTCTGCCTGTGACTTTTTCTTCACACATTCCCACTTGACTGTGGCAGACTGCACCACTGTCTTCTGTATTTCACAGACTGCAGTGCCATTTCTATCAGCTCAGACGGTCGCTGATCCAAAGTATAGCAATGCGCATTTTTATAGAGGGAAACCCGCCTCATTTCCACTAAATGCTATGATTTGATTTGTAGTACTTCACCATATAGCAGTTCAGACTATTAAAGATTATTTGTGTGTGATATTTGGTGTTAGATTCCAGATTCACTTGGAGAAAACGCACATGGGCACGGGGAGACCATGCAAACTCCACACAGGCAGGCCGTACAAAGCTAGAATTGAACTCTGGACTCTCAACTGCGAGACAGACGTGCTAACCACTCTTCCACCGTGCCAACCAATGTGATAAAGATGTCAGGGAAAATGTTGCCATGGTATAGATATACAGTACCCGACTTTTTGTGACATGATGGAGGCTCTTTTAGAAAAACCCCTAGAAACCAACAATAGATCAATTCATTCTTCGCCATCTCTGTCAGAATGGATCTTTGGCGTCCATAGCCGTCATTGGTAGTGAATGAGGCTTAGTTGTGTGATCGTCATTGCAAATTTCACAAGTCATCCTGCTTAACAATTTATATTATTTGCCACTGAATTCTTGCGGGCTCCCGTGATGCTCTCGTTATAACATTATCATATTGTGAACTCGATTACTGTTCCATTTTGCAAGAAATTGAATACAATGCCCAGAAGATTTTCAAAAGCTGTTAGGAAAGTGTTTGTTTTACATGTACTTTTGATTTTCTTTCTGCCTCATGATAATAGGAAGGAAATTGGACATGTTCCTGTAGCTAAACCGATTTCCTAGCAAAATATGTCATTCCCTGGCTCAGAGGGAAGCAACTCAGGAAATAGATTTATTTCACAGGTAGAACACACAATCAGTCAGCATCAGTAGAACATTTGTATTTGTGACTTGAGCATAGGGGGACTGCATGTGTAAAATAAATGATAGCATTTTAGGCATAACTGACAAGCATAACAGCAAAAGGGAGGATAATGAAGGTCCGATGTGACCACTCGCGCAAATTTGTCCGACACCACTTTCTTGATGTAAGTGCCCTGTCTGGCTAAATGGTGATTGATGAGCCCATCTTCTTATTCCCCTCCCAAACATGGGCTCTTAGAATACGTTTAGAAGTGCGTGTGATGCTCCGCAGCCTGTGCATGTCAAGGCGGGCAGCCCACTCACTGTCAGTTCCACTTGATCTGTCACGGGGGCCGGCGCACGGTGGCGGATATCCTTGCGTCCAAGAATGGATGAGCAGCAGAATGCATTATTTCATTAGGCTTTTACTGCCCCTTTCGGTCGTAGCGGGGCAGTCTACGTGGTGAAACAGGCCGTCTGGTCCTCGCATTTTGCCGCCATTGTGTGTGGGTTTCGACCGCAGCAAATCATACGACAGCAAGGTTTGAATCTCCCATCGAGAGAATGTCCTCTCACACAGTTAACATTCAGGAGAGGCTATCACAAACATCCCTGCAATTATACCTAGTTTAAGCAGTCGGGGTCTGGTGAGTGGGCTGGAAATAGCAATGTAAGGAATGGGAGGATGTGTGAGTCGAAACTCGGAGTCAGGGGACGTGAGTTTATTATTGGCTGCCAGACAGTCTTGCTGACTGGATTGTGCTGACATTATTGGTATTTACCTGTTCTCCTGAGAAGAGGAACGTTGCAGAAACTAATAACCTGACTCCACACACCCCCTTTCACTCCCACGCCTAATTTGTTACACTCAAAAAAATGGCAGAGATTTAATTAAAAGTTGTTTTTTATTAATTAGAAATTGATTAATTTCACTTTCACGCGCACGCACGCACGCGAGGTCTGACAGCTCGCTCGGTGTGGTTGAAATATCTGACAACAGCATCGATGCAAGGCATCAAGGCTATTGTGAATAATAAAAGGAAAAAAAACATGTAATGTTGGCGTCCTTGTCATTCATTTATCATTTCCCAACCCTGCAAATTGCTCCGATATTGTTTTGGACATGCTGTAATAGGGAAAAAGTCCTTGAGCTACTCTATTGGATTGTACAGCACAACCTCAGTATAAGCAACCTTTTTTATGCTCTTAGGGAATGGACACAGATGCCTTTGAGAAGAAGTTCAACACACTCGAAGTAGATTTTATCCGCAGTCAGCAGCTCTTCTGCCGAGATGTCCTAAAACTCAGTGCTGGACAGCAAGCAGTCATTAGCAACGGCAGGGTAAGTATTGTTTGTCTTCTCAGTAAGAATCCATTCATTTCTTAAAGGGGAAGTCAACCCCCAAATTTTCTTCACAGTAATCTGCAGCACCAATATTCTAAACACAGTATTCTGGGTAACATTGCGTTTGTGGAATTTGAATTTTACAGCAAAATACGTCTATTTTTAATTGTCTTAGGGGACGGGCGGTCATTTTGACTTTTGCTGTTGACCGAAAATGACATCACAGTTGCTCAAGGCTCAAGTCATGACCAATCATAGCAACTGATGTCATTTTTATTCACTAGTGAAGGTCTAAATGGCCCACTACAGTTGAAATCATAGTTCCTAAGTGCTCAAGGCTAACTGATAAAATCTAAGCAAATACAGAAAACAGGTGGGCGTAACTGGTGGGGCCTAGGTAACTGTGATGTCATTTTTAGTCACCGGCAAAGGTCAAAATGGCCACCTAAAAATGACATAATTGTTGCTAATTGCCTATGAAATGACCAGTCACGGCTAACCTTGCTAAAATCAACTGACCAAATTCAGAAAATAGGTAAGCCGTGATTGGTCATTACCTGAGCAACTTAGCAATTTTGATATCATATTTAGTTGTCAGTGAGTTTCAAAATGACCGTCCCCCTTAGTGTGTGTGTGTGTGTGTGTGTTTGTGTGTGTGTGTGTGTGTATATATATATATATATATATATATATATATATATATATATATATATAGTGAGTATTTAGCATTGTATCACGGTTAAAGGCTCCAACAAGTTGACTTAACCGTGATCTAGCCCCTTTAATGGAAACCTTGGACCGCAAAGAAACATGCCGCAAACTGCATTTGTATGTTTTTATAGCATGAGACGGTAAGCACAAATGATTATACACTATCTACAAGACAGCAATGCTCTTATCGTAAAAGGACCGAGAAGAAAACATAGAGAACACCATGATTTAAGTGGGTAAAACATTTGTTGTTGCAATCGCATTACATTTAACATCCCCAAGGCAAGTAGTAAATAATACATTTCAAGTCCAGCTGTCCTCGACTCAAACCTTCCGAGGTACAGATGGATGAAAAAGAGAGTGTGGTCTGCATACAAACACTAAAGCAACTGTTTAAAACAACTCTTTATTTTATTCACATTGTTGCCGGTGTTACAAGTGAACGTTTAAATATTTATTAAGAACGTTGAGATAGGACTCTGCCAAATCTCGTGGGGTAAGCAAGCCATCCATTATTGTCAAAAGATAAGTATCATCATGACACAATTTAGCAAAAAGTTGTTTCATTTTCTGGTTAATTTGCTCTTGATTTGAAACAAAAAACATACTTGGGCCTGTCATGGCACTAAAAAGTTTTACATTAGATTTGCTGATCTCTGTAGAAACCTTGTTAAAATCTCAAATAGCCCCTGTAGTGCATTCGCGTTACCCCCTTTTGAAAATCACTGGAGTTGAGGACCAATGCAAAATCCATTTATTTACCATTTACCTTCTAAATTGTTGCCCTCTGGTCAGCGAAAAGGCCAAACAGAGGTTTTCCCCCAGAGCTATTAACAGAATAACACAACAAGAACACGCTGAAAATAACAAAATGCACTCTGACACTATGTGTTTTATTCTATAAAATTTATTGTTCAAACTATATTTACTGAATGTGCACCAATTGAAGCAATGCTCCCAACTTTGTTGTTTACCAGCCATACAATTACAGTAAAGATATTCTATTCTATAGAGATGGGACGCTTTTTGGGTGGCACTGGTGGTTGGGGGGTTATCATTATTGTTTTTCTGTAATTCACACCCCACCGTTGTTATTGTGTGAATTAAACCAATGGCACACTTTTTGCTTAATCCTGTCAACTAACCGACAAATATGAAAACAATGCTTATTATGGCATTATTCTCGTCTATCGTGTGTCAGATCCTCGGGCCACTCGTTGAACAGGAGGAATTCACTGAAGAGGATTTCCAATTGCTGGAGAAGATTACTCGTAGCAGCTCTGCTGAGAAAGTTAAAGCCCATGTTAAACTGATGGGAATGAAGTCAAAGCAGTATGTTTTTTTTTTTTTTTAAACCTATGAATGCTCATTATGGATGTTTGAGAATCCCATACAATATATGACTTTTAGCTGTTTTGTTTTTTTTTGGTCTTAAAATGATTTCAAAACATACATTTCTTGACGTCAGTGCCAGTGACCTGATTATGAAGGTTGACGCCCTGTTGGCTGCATCTTCCAAAGGAGAGGCCCGAAGGGATGTGAACTTTCTTAAAGAGAACTACAGGTAGTTTGGAATTGTGTGGGAAATTGGCCCATCTATCTCTGCAATCAAATAGTAATATCATCTCCAAGCTGAATAAAAGTTTATCTTATATTAGCTAACCACCTATCATTTCCCCCACAGTGTGTTGCAGCTCTCACCTCGTGAAAACGAAGTGTTCTACGACGTGGTGGCCATCGTTGACCCACTTACTAGGGCAGCACAGAAGATGTCCTCCCTGTTAATTGTAAGTTACTGTCGTTGCTCAATGAAAAACACATTTCATTTCATTAAATGAATCAAGAAACTGTTTTAAAACAACAAAACACTCTATTTTAAGGTTTTGGGTTGAAATTTTGGTTGAAATTGACCAAGAGGTATTTTTTCCACATATCATCTTTATTCTTAATTTTTGATTGAAAACTTTGACTGACTGGTCTGATTGTTTTGTTAACATTTCCTTTCGCTCAGCTCCATCTGATGAATGCATAACACAACCCCAGCCACAACTGTAGCTTCTATTCTGTGCGCCTTATAATGCGGTGCAACTTAGATATGAAAACCGTTTTAAAAATAGGCCATTCATTGAAGGGCCGCCTTATAATCGGGTGCCACTTACTGTATAGTGCAGAAAAGTGCTGTCCATCGTTGTCTGATTTCATCAACTTTTGAATTGCATTTGTAGTGTATTCTCTCTGTTTTGTTCAGCATCCCCAGGATATGTAGCACGTGTAACATCACCTGTTTTATTTCTGGTTTGTCGGAAAATCCCATCACTAATTACAATGCAGATTTTAGTTTTTATAACACTGTTTAGCAATAAGTTGCTTCTTCATTTTCATTTTAATTGGCTCTTAATTTGTAAGGAAAAGTGTCCTGTATTAAAAAGCAATTAATTAGATTTGCTGATACCGTCAAAAATCCAAGTAAAAATCTTGTGAGTGAACCCTGAAGTGTTTTTGGTGAGTATTTTTTGAGATCTTACTTATAGACATTGAATCTTCCATTTTTATTCATTGACTGCGCTGCATCCTCCAATGTTGAATTCCTTTGTGTGGTGGGACGGTGTTGACTGGGGTTTGTATGACACTATATAAACTATGTACATAGCTAACAAAGCTGTCACTTTCGTGGCTGCACAACCTCTAGTGGAAATATAAGTTTAGCCTTCCAAACCTCACTTTAGAACATATGAAGTGAAATAGAGCTTTCATGTGTTTGTCTGGCTTTTTTGGAGACCATTGGGCTTGTTTTGTGGAGATCCACCACAGATTGCCCGGTTAATATGAAAATATGACTCTGTTCAGGGAACGAGTGAATCAGTTACTATCATCAGACATTGTTAGCTGTGTGCTCTCAGCCTTGCACTGCAGTGTGCAAGAAAAATCATCATGGTAGCATATTGTATTGATTTGAAGTTGTGATAGAGGCAGCCCCGTGCACAAAACCCCTGAACCTTTCTTGTTTTTTCTTCCATTATAGTGTGTATTTATTATATTCGCAACAGCGGTAGCTCAATCTGAAAAGGCTTGATTGGAAGTGTTTGGCTTGAGGACTGGAAGGTCGGATCAATCGATAGAAGACCGAAAAAAAAAGCCCAATATACGCCATGGACTACAAATTTGGAGAGTTTCAGTTGGCTGGCTGCTAGAAGAGCTGCCATTTACTATTAGAAAAAATGCTGAGGTGAAATAATCTATGTATTTTCTCATAGGTGCTGCTGTTCAGGTTTACAAGTGAGATTTCTTTATTATGCTAGTTTAAACTCTCTGAGTCACCATACTTTAAGCTATAGTGGCTAACTTTTTTTTAATATAAAACGGGTTAACAATTATTGTATTTAAGGTGTTTGATTGTCTGAAAGGGGAGTTGATTATTTTAAAACTGCTAACAAAATTTGAATTTAGCCTGACTTCTGACTGACTTCATATACAGTATCTTTTATTGTATCTCGTATTGTTTAAAACATCCTATAGTCCAATGCACTGTATATCATATATCATATCAAAAGGATCTTGCTGGCATCAGGCAGAATCGCTATACTGTATCTCCAAAATCAGCAGACCCCAAAAATGGCATGTTAGTTCAAGCATTAGTATCACTATCATGAAAAAAAAGTAAGACGTCTTTAACACTTTGAGGCGGTCAATAATTTGTAACAAATAAATAACACCCAAATGGACTAAACAATAGTCCATATTTTTAAAAAAATATAATACTTATCAAAATGTCATTTAAGAGGTTTCAGTCTGATTAAATATTATATAAAATGATATAATAGAATGCAATTTCAGAAATATAATTTAGTATGTTATAATTAGTATAATTCAGTGTAATATAATGCGCTAATATATATATATATATATATATATATATATATATATAAAATAATATGTATTACCATATCATAACATAATTACTGGGACAGCTTTTGTTGGTAATATCTTTATACATATCACATATGCTATCACTTAATTGCCTAATTTATTTTTCTATGTTTTTGGAAAACATAAGCAAGTGCATTTTTTTGCGAACACTTAATATTTATTGGATCTTTTTCCTTACTTGTTCGCATATCCAGTTAAGTTTTTAGTTATAATATCATAAAAAAGACCAATGTGTGTTTTAAAAATGTTATTTTATTTTTTAGTTTGCCAAAAATATTGAAAAATGATCAATTTTCAAAGGCGTATATTATTTATTGTAATTTGTTTGTGAAAAAATATATAGACCCTTTGCATGCGGTAAATGCCTGGCGCTCTTTGCATCTGAGTAAATAAAACGCCTTTGGCCACTTACATATAGTGTGATTTAATTGAATAATCCTTTTGGGAACTTTATAAAGCATGTTTTTCTTCCATCATCTACTCTTCATCACATAGAAGCCTGTTTATTTCTACCTTTTCTTTTCCTGTGTGGCCTCCCGCAGGTGCTCAGTCAAGTGGTCAACTTAAAGCTGCGGCTGTTCACCAATTGCAGGGCCAAGTTGTCTGAGATGCCCCTCAAGAGGTAGGCTCGGCGCTCCAGCTGTAATTAGGTGCTCCCGTTAGGCTTGTTTGAGTGTCCTCAGACTCTTCGCCGAGCATCTCTGCCTCACTCCTCCTCCACTCCACAAGATTAAACTGATGCAATCTGCTTAATATCGCCGCCTTATTGCTCTGGGCCCGCGCTTGCAACTCTGAGCAAATTGCGCTGCCGTGCTACGAGAAAACAGCCCAACAAATCAACAAGAAAAAGACACGCTCTTGTAACTTTTAGAGAGCACCGTCAGTGTGAGTCACGGTGATTGCTACAATAGTGTGTTGAAGAGATTTGAATCGGTGACACTCATGCCCTTCATAACAATTTCCAGGTAGCAACTAAGACCGCAATTTCCAGTATGACTTATAAATGTTAAAGGCTTTTCGAGCATCACGCCAAGCTGTTTGTAATTTGTTTTACTTTACTTTACAAGTGAAAATTGAACTTCACAACGCGAGGCGATGCACAAAGTGTTCTGACAAGTAGGGCAGCTGCTGTCACAGTTCTTTACTGTGACTTGAATGCTCAAAACAATAATGAGCCATATGCTGTTTGTGGAAAATTAAATTCCAGAAGGAAATTATTTTAGGACTACAACTGTCATAAAATGCTAATATGTTTAATGTACAGTATTCTGGATGGTGGCTTTATATCTTTTGAGCAATATTTTGGCCTCTGCTTTGTTGGACATTTGAAAACAAATTAGTAGACAATGCAAATGTCAAATGGTTGATTGATTGGTTGTCACCTGAGCCCTGCGCAACTGTGATCTTATTTTCAATCAACCACAAGTGGAACAATGGCCACCCATTGAGATGGAATAAAAACAGGTGGATCCTGCTTACCCTGTCAATCCGAAAACAGTTATTTTCAAGTGCACACGCACACAGTCATATATATATATATATATATATATATATATATATATATATATATATATATATATATATATATATATATATATATATATATATATATATATATATATATATTATGTGTATATATATATATATATATATATATATATATATATATATATTATGTGTATATATATATATATATTATGTGTATATATATATATATATATATATATATATTATGTGTATATATATATATATATTATGTGTATATATATATATATATTATGTGTATATATATGTGTGTATATGTGTGTGTGTAAAAAAAAAAAATGCAATATAACCCATAAATACTGTGATTAGCTGTAGGCTCACTTTGAAGATGTCTGTCCTTAGGAAGTCAACAATTTCACAACATGTCATCATTTTTAATGGTTGTAAAAGTGCATGTCAAAGCTGTGACATTTCATGTCTGTCTGCAGCTTTTACTCTTTTGTGTTGGAGTCTGATGTCACCTTCTTGGCCAACGACACGGTGTCTGCCGGTCCGGTGGCCCGCTTCACAGAGCTTCCCGAATCTCCACTTCTCACCCTTAATATGATCACACCAGAGGGCTGGATGGTGCAGGCCCTTCGCAGCCCCCATGACTTGGATAACATCCACCTCCAGGAGGTATGCCACTACCCTTCCTTGACCTCAATACGGACCGTCTTTTTAATTATTTTGGTTTGATGTCACTCAGGTGAGCGGGACCGTGACGGCCGAGTATGAGCTCGAGCACCTCTTGCTCGAGGGCCACTGTTTCGACCTGTCAACCGGTCAGCCTCCGCGCGGACTGCAGTTCACGCTGGGCATGAGTCGAGACCCTATCATGTATGACACGATCGTCATGGCTAACCTGGTTAGTGACCTAGTCTAGTTCCCGATTTACCAAGGCTGCATACATGACGCCGTCACTATTGTAGATGTCCTAAACCTGGTGCAGAGCATCTTTGGTTTATGATGCCGTGTCATTCCTAGGGCAGCAACATACAGTAACCCAAAATATTTTGCGATGCGCAAGTAATGCAGTTATGTCATAGTTATAGTGCACACTTGTATTTTGGGGATATTTTAAAAAAAAAACACTTCTAGGCCAGATAATAATCTGAGCTTCTCTCAGAGCTCAAATCATGAGAAAAAAGGTGGCTTATAGTTAAAAAATATGTCAATTCAAAATCATTCTATATGTTCCATGATTCTAAAGTATTCCATGCATCAGTAATTTATCATTCAGCATTCACACACATTTTCTCTAGAAATGGCTTCATCAAGTTACAAATATGTTTTTTAATGCATCCATGACTTCAATAAATAAAGCCTAGACAATGAGACCCTTGGTATTCTCTTTAATTGAGTGAATAATAACCCCTGGCCGTTAGTTATATTCACTATTTGTGCTGTTTTGAATCCAACAGGGTTATTTCCAACTAAAAGCCAATCCTGGTGCCTGGCTGCTCAGACTCCGTAAAGGACGATCAGAGGACATCTACCAGATTCTCTCGTGAGTTTTCGCCATCATGTACATAGCAGTTAAAAGCTTTGTACACGGTTTCTCATTCAATAGCATGATGTCCTATCAGTCCAGACTTTTTAATATTGTCTTTCTAATCCATGAACAGATTTTAAGAAGGTCATGTAATATATCTAATTAGGTGTCTTCACCAAAACCCCCTCAGCATTAAGGTCTGTTTTTAGCTGCCAGATACCAGTAGCTGTGAAAGCCTATCGCTATGGTAACGTGAAGAGCTGCTGACACTGTCTGAGCTCCAGGTTTTGATGAGTGCGGGGAGTTGGGCTCTACACAGAGGGGGGGACGAAGCATGTAGGAGGAGCGGGACGGTCTTAAAGAGAAGATACGGGGGTGGGGCAGGCGGGGGGTGAATCAGCTGGTAGCCTGGCATTCCATCCACTCTGCGGTGTGTGTTATAGGCAGCAGAATGTGTTTCAGGTGGTGAAGCGTTGGCGTCAGTGGATACGCGGATGAGACGATAGCATGCTAGCGCGGTCTAATTTCTGTGAGCAAATAGAAAGTCGAGACTTCCCCAAAGAAACTTGTGCTCGGTTCCGTCAAGGCAATAATGGCCCAAATCCTACTCGTCTTCACGGGTAGTGCGCAGTCCACAGGGTCCTCCATTCCGCACGACCCTATAGGATCGCAGGTACTGTCCTCTCTGGCACCGAAGATTTAGGACACGCACGAGCCTCTGTTCCTTTGGAAAATCATATAGGACAAGCCAAGATTTATTCCCCAATCCTCCAGGTGAAGCAAAAAGGTGATGTCATTTTTCACCTTGGCAGGGTCATTATTCTTGTGGTTAGCGGGCACCCTGCTCCGCTTTGCTGGCTGATCAGAGCTGAGTGTCCGTGTACCCTTTTGCTGCTGCTGCAGCACCTTCTCGCCCTGACACTCGTGATTGAGATGGCCCGCTCTCCACTCCTCACAGAAAGCATACAGATTGATTTCTGGTCCCTTTCTTCGCAAACCCTGAAGCCACAGGTTCCCAAAAACTTAGCGCTGGAGCATACGATTGGTTCGCCCCAAAACGAAGCCATTTGTCATGATGATAAGCAGGATTTTAGGCTATTTTACAGCCTATATGGGTTCTCAATGTCTTATTTTGCATCAGAGCCTATAAGTCAACATTAGACCCAGTAGACCGCACCTGCCAAAACACACTAGTCGCCACTCTTCAACTCAATAGCTGTGAAAGGCCAGTGTTACCCGATCAATACTGCACAGACGTTTTCATTAAATCAGCCATCTCATACAGTGAAAATGGGAAGTAGTAATGGAATATAATACAGTCTGCGTGTTTCTTAATGCCGAAGGAGGATAATGAAGTCAAGTCATTCTGGCTTCAGAGTGCTACTGTTGGCAGCCATCAAACAGAATAATACAAAAAAAAAAGATGGAATACATTGTAATTAAGAATCAATGGATGTTAAATACTATTTGTGTAGCTTAGATTGTCGTATACAGTGGAAGAATCGTTGGCACGTCCGCCTCACGGGGCAGAAAACGTGGGTTTGATTACGGCTCCGGACTTCTTACGTGGGGTTTGCATGTTACCGTGTCTTTGTGGGTTTTCCCCAGAGTGCTCTGGTTTCCTCCCACTTTCCCCAAAGTATGCATGGACCGTAAATTGACCACTCCAAATTTTGTTTGTTAACCACTGTATAATGAACAGTTTCAAAAAAGAGGAAATGCACTCTCTAATTACTGTTAAGTTTTTCTTATATGCCAAGCTCATTCTATATTTGTGACGTTTGATTGCATGGTAAAAATAGCACATTGACTTGGAAGAGATTAATAATTAGTTTGCAACCAAATTAGCTTTGTTGAATGACTGTACAAGGGCTGTGCTGATATAACAAAATTACTGGCTATGATGACTATTGAGAATATTGAGTTAAGTTGTATGAAAATTTATGTACTTTGTAAATGTACCTAATCAAACCTACCTAGTTAACGACTTTTCCCTGGAGTGTTTATCATGTTCGCATTTTATGGAAGTAACAACTGTAGCAATTTCCATTTATTTGATAGACATGATGGAACCGATTCTGCAGGAGACGGCGGTGACGTCGTCGTGTTGCTGAATAGCTTCCACAGTAAGATCATTAAAGTCAGGGTGAGTGTGTTGCCACATTTTTTTGTATTGGAAAAAACTAAGTGTACAGTGGAACCTCCAAAGTCAAACACAGTCCCTTCTGTAATTCCCTATGACAGGGGTTTCCTTGAACATTTTCCTCTGAGGGCCACATTCAGAAAAAAGGAAGGACGCAAGGACCAATTTATTATTATTATCATTTTTTTAATTATTATTATTTGGTACTTATTTATCAAGCACAATAAAGCATAATAAAGTTTGGAACGTCATAGGTCATTGGTATTTTTAGGCATATTGTATTCAGCAACTCCAGAAGATAGATCGTGTAACATCATCTGTTTTATTCCTGGCTCGTCTGCCGGACAATCGCATCACTAATGACAGTCCGCATCCATGTGATACTTAATAAATGAAGGCATATGACATTTTGTGAAGGAGATACTTGACAAAATTAAGCAAGCTGTTGCTGCGTGTTCCAATTAATTTGCTTTTAATTTGAAAATGACACGGTAAATCGATTCCTTGATACCTGCAGAAACCTTGCTAAAATCTCACTCCCTTAAGTGCCTTCACATACCCCCATTTGACCACTTTTCTGCTTTCAAAACTGTAGAACGTTTTATATACTTGGTATATAGTGTACACGGAACAGAACACTACTAATTTGAAACTTTAATGAGCAACAGTTGAACTGTAAAGAGTAGGTTATAAAATAGTCTTCTATTAGATAATGGCAGACATGGGAATTAAGAGTTGCATAAAGACTTATCTCACAATTTTAAAACACAGTCCAATGGTGTTATATAACATAATGGTGAACAGGGGAAAAACAATTGCATACATGTTTATCACAGAAACACAACTTACATGATGTTCAGAGACTGAAATATACTCTTCTAAAACTTGGTGAAAACACAAAGATTAATCTCCTTGTGTCCTACACTACAGCATGTTTTTGCGATACATTTTATGCAACGCTAAAAGATAGTGTTTTGTTATTTTACAAAGTAACATCTTAACAGAAAAACTCTTTAATGAAAGAGTTTTTCTTGCAATTTGGAGTGAGTATGAATCCCTGCGGAGGAGGAAAACAATTTAAAAAAATTGTTGTTTGACCATGAGGTATCTTTAGTCCAGAAAATATTGGTTAAACCCCAAAAGATTACGTGTTTAACTCTGGAGGTTCCACATTTGAGTAGATTACATGGTGTTTAGAAATAAGTTATAATGTTAAATCTTTTTTGCTGTTTGTTTGTCCTAGGTGCAGAAAAAGGCAGAGAAGATAAATGAAGATCTTTTAAGCGAAACAAGTGAAAGCAAAGGCCTATGGGACTCCATAGCAAGGTGTGTATGTTTTTCCGTGATGTGTGATATGTTAGTTGACATAAAATGACTCGCCTCCCCGCTTTTATCAGTTGATTGACAGAAACAACTACACTTCCAAAGTAAATGCTGCATTATGGTTTCAGGAGATCTTATTCCTCCCCGGGCTCCAGACTACATTATTATGCTGTAAGAGCTAGTCTTGCAAAAAATATGTGCTTCTGTAGGTATGTGTATGCTAGCCTTTGTGTGTGCCCAACCCCCAAAACCGCTCGCTAACTGTGTGATCCGATTCGCTCACCCTAACGCTTGCTGTGTGAAGTGTTTTTAGAGCACTTTTGAGAAAAGGAAGGTAGTGTGGCTGCATCAGATTTGATACTTTGTGTGTATGTGTTTTTTAATACCCTATATTTTGGACAATCAGGTACACTTAAAATGCTTTAAAGGGCCTATTAAAGGGCCATGCTATTTTATTTATTCCACAGTTTAATATGTGCATATAAGTTACAGTTGACACATGGGCGATTTAATTTCTATTTAAATAGGAATTTTATGGTACAGATATTTTAAACCAGGAAGTAAAACGCCTCATTTGCAGAGACTGCGCCTCTTACCATGGGGCTGCCTTGGCCACTTCATGACGTCGTCATAAGTGCACTTCAAGTCGTTTTCATCTGCACGGGCGGGCCTGCTGCAAAAGCGACGAATAAACAAGGAATGCTTAGAAATGCATGAATGAAGCAAAAGATCCAAAAAGTTCACTTTTCATGTTACAGCCCGTTTCTTATCAAAAATTGACAGTGTTCATCAGGTGTGCCTTAATTACGGATGTCCAATTGAAGTTGAATGAAGCTTGACTCTTTTGCTGTATTGGTTTGTGGGTTTTTTTTCCCCTTGTGCATGATGCCCCAGTGTACCTTATATACGGACATTTCGAAATATGTACCTGTAACTGAGCCTTATAGTCCAAAAAATATGGGTACATATATTTCTGCTGCTTTTATTTGTTACTTCAACCTGCTGCTCTCATTTGTGTGCATCTTAGAGGTGTAAAATGTATTGCAAAAGATTATGTTTGTATTGCTCACCACAATTAGGCTCAAAGCATTATCGCTGGTGTTGGGCGGAATCCGCACCTCTCCGGAATCATCACTTTCCAAGAGACCCCAAAAATGTCAAGTTTGTTCAGCCGTTGCTGTAGAGAGCAGTCCATGGTTAATACTATAGATTGAACAATAATTTTGAAAAATAACACTCAACGTTTGTGGAGTGATGGGATAGATAATTGAAATACGGACTGGCCAATAGTATATATGTTTTTAAAACAAAAAGAAAAGCAACTCACCTATAGGTAAAGATATAGATAGCGGGAGAGAGAAAGAGTGTGTATGCGTGTCCTCAAGGTGGGCTCAGAGTAGAGGGGCAGAAGGAGGTTAATTCAGGTGGATGGTTTGTCTCATTAAGATGCCAGTTGGATACATTCAGCAGAGCAGGTTACAGAGGTATTGTGGCCTTGGTGTAGACCTTAACCACGTGAATGGCATTGCAAATTGCTGACTGGCTGGGGAACACCATTTCAATCTGTCTTGAAGTTTGGTTTTGGACCTCGAGGCTATGTACACCTTGATACAGCTACACGGTTAAAATTGTTGAGCACTGTGTAATTTCAGTAAATTAAAAATGGATTACTTTTCACTTGAATACAAAATATAAAGTCAATAAAAAAAATGTAAAGCAACATTTCTAGAAGATTAAATGCTAAAGTGTTCTATTAAAAGTTCAATACAACTGAACTGGATTAAAATCATTGTTCACGCTTCTGTTAGTTATATATGTAGAAATTAGTCAAATGTAACAAAGATTCTTAGTCTCGACTCGCTTGCTCCCGTAATTCATTTGTAATCTCGGGACTACTTTGAGGGATTTGTTGTAGAAGATGGGAGGAAGGTCATGTATTGATTGAAACCCTCACAGGAGTTGGTAAGGCAAGTACGTGCATCAACCTCGTCTGGGCGATGTGCTTACAAATGGCGATCTTGAGCTCTTGTCTGGATGTGAATGTTTGTTCAATTCTGCTTTCCGCTCGTTAATATTGTGATTTATTCACATCTTGCATGGACCGTCAACGATTTTATCGCATCCTTCCTATCTGAGGTATTGGTAAAGATCACTGCGATTTTATATTTGTCAAAAGAGAAAAGCGCACTTGATTTAAATGCGCGTGTGCCTCAGTGGACCAACTAAATTGCATGCGTTTATGGTGCAGGGTGTAAGGGAAATGTTGCGCAAACGATTCCCTTTTTACTTGAACCATCCCCGCATTTAGTCAAATGGAACGACACACTGTTTGCATTATTTGCAAAACACTCACATCCCTTTTGTGGGAAAACATGGTAGTTGGGGGAGGGGTGGGGTGGTCGGTGTTATCTCCTCCCAAGGACTTTCTGCCTGTTAGTCTTATCCAGTTCTCTGGATTTAAGCAGAGCTGAGGTTATTGGATGCAGAGGCTAAGCGGAATGGAAGGTTTTGCGGATGGGGCGCCAATGTTACAAATAGGTTAGTCCTGGCTTGGAATATATTCGACTGCCTGAATCACTCCTTGCAGTTGCTTTGAAAGTGTTCACTATGCATACTCCTTATTCACAAGACAAGTTCATGTACTTTAAATAACCTAAAATGTGAACACCAAGTCAAGTCCGATACAACTTAAGCACACAAGTCGTTCATCACTAAAACATTAATTGAGCGCTAATTCTCTGTGTGTGTCTGCAGATAAAGTACAAGTGTACTCGTGAAAATGCTATCATACTATGACATCCCATGCCGGCCCTCTGTGTTCTGTCTTCTTTTAGAATTTCATCTAGTTCGGCAGAAAGCAAAATTGTTCTTCAAAAGAGGATAAACTATTCTAAAAACTGTGGTTAAAAACTATAAAAAAAACAAAACAAAACATTAAGCTACCATTTATAGGACACATCCATACTTTTGGCCCTCATTTCGGGGAAAACGTGAGTCTTATATTTGGAGAATTACGGTAGTAAGAGAAGTTGGCCTTCTCATTCGATTTTTGGTGTAATTTACTGCTATATAGTGACAAGCATTGCTGCTTGTTGGCATATTCTTTCTGAATTGTACACTATCTAGGGCAAGAAATTAAAGATTATAATAGAGTTTAGTTGTATGTCAAGATTTGGTGTTAAGTGTGAATCAATTTTTGTGCAACAATAATTGTTTTCGAAACAACAGGTCGGAAGAAGTAACATATGTGGCTGAAACCTCCAGTCCCTGTCCCAGCTTTCACACTGTCACTAGCCAACCTTTTTTACAATTCAAATACCACCTCCAAGTGTGAAAAAAAAAAATGCCTGGAACTGTTAATACCAGTCATGAAACAAATATTGTAAGAATGTCAGCTGTTTTGTGTTCATCTGTGCAAAGTTGTTTATTAATGCATGTGCTTTGAGCTTGAGCAAGTGCAGTGATACATTTTTTTTTCCTGAAAATAGGCGACTAACTTACTCCTTAACCTTTTGTTTTCCCTTTCATTGTGAGATTTTGAGAACGATCTTGTCTTGTGTGTTTCTTTTTATGCCAGTCATAGTTACAGTCCATGACCCGTATTTCTAGATCATTTGTAGCCTAAGCTTAGCTTGCCGTTGTGGGCAATTGGTTACTGCTGGTCCTTATATCTGGGGCACCACTGTCATCGAAATAAATTTGGCATCAGTGTAATTTCCTACTCATTCACGAAGCGTTTTGGTACATGTCCCATGACATAATTCTTAGTTTAATGATGCTTTACACCCGCAAAGATTGGCAATTACGCTTAAATGACTCCGTGTTTGTAAATATTTTTTTTCTGATGTAATAAAATTATTCATCCAATTAGTCCCAAGATCCATTGCTGGTTTGGAATGATGGCACTCTGGAGGAATTCATTAGGATTAAACCCAGTAGCGCCAGCACAATATGATGGAATCATAATATTTAATGTAAACCACAGCTGGCTTCAAAACTATATTGCAGCGTGATACATAGTGTTTTTCTTTAGTTGGCGCTAGCTTCATAAAAGCCCTGCAACTTCCAGGCATACTTTTGATTCACTGTATGAAAGACATCCATCAGGGGGAAAATAAGACAAATTGTTGTCTCGTCTACAGCATCGCAGGAGGAGGCCCCAAGAAGGATGATTTGGAAAAGAAGAGGGAGGATGTTCTAAACATATTTTCAGTTGCCTCCGGTCATCTGTATGAGCGTTTTCTACGGTATGAGCTCCTCATTTCTCAGAGCCTCTCATCAGTTCCGCTCCAGGCTCGAAAAGTCATCTTCTTTTCAGCCTTGATCCTGTGAATTCTCCCTCTCCTTCCGCCTCTATTTCAGGATCATGATGCTGTCCGTCCTTCGCCACACCAAAACGCCCGTCAAGTTCTGGTTTCTCAAGAATTACCTCTCCCCTTCGTTCAAGGTATCGCTCACATCCTTATCACTCTGGTGTGCCTCATTGGCCCCATAGTCAACTTATTAGGTTAGGTTGTTACATTTTGTCTTTAATTTTTTTCATGTTATCATTAATACCTTTAAAAACACAATTTGCCATTTTATGACTACTGAAAATGACATCATATGCGCTGAAGGCATAGCTTGTGAATGTCACATGGCCAACCGATGAGCCATTAGGATAGCTGATGTCATTTTTAATCGACAGCAAGTGGTAAAAAGTAAAAAAAATTGCACATGGAAAATAATTTGTCTTCTAATTAATTGGCACTTTTTACTGGTTTAAATAGCTTAATATGCGGGCTGGAATGCTCTACAGGGGTGGTCCTCAAATGGGGGTGTGTGCCCCCCTGGGGCTATATGAAGATATATCACGGCGTCTGTGAGATTTTGACAATGTTGCTAAAGATATCAGCATGTAATTTAATGCTATTTTTAATGCCGTGAAAGGAATAGTACATTTTTCTTTTCAAATTAAGAGTAAATTGATAAGAACACGAAACAGCTTAGGGCTAAATTGTTATATTGCAGTCACAAACTGTTTTATGCCTTTATTTCGTTTTATATAAATGAGTATTGCCCTTTGATACATTTTTTTTGCTGAAATTAAATAATGTTACACAGTGTATTTGCTGAATAAAATATGCACAATGCTTGCATTGGTTAGGGTGTACTTGGCTGGAAAAAATATCTATATTTCACGGCGTGTAATTTTAAAAAGGTTTACGACCACTCACACCACATTTCATTTTGTTTTTATTTGAATTACGACAGACTCAAGTATAAGTCTCTGGTGTACAAAATCACGCTTGATGTCTTTATGCTAGAAAAAAATAAAGCACCGAGTTTGGTAAATTGGGCTTCGATCTCTGAATTCATGTTAAAAATCATTAGGCGTCTGACTGGTAATTTATTTGGGTCAAGGCATGCAGCCATCCATTCCATTGGTAGTTAAGGTGGACGCATGCTGCTTTTTCAACCTCACTTTGTATAACACATTCCTCTTTAAGATTCCTTTTGATGGCATCATTCCTTTGATTTGTCTTCTACCTTGAAAAAAAAACACAGCATCTCCAAATGCACCTTTAGTTCATCATCTGTAAACAAACATATGCCTTGGCAAATAGTGTCTCATCACTTCTGTTTACCGGTTGATAGTGCACGCCAACAAAAGGTGAATTAGTTCTTGATAACGGGTATTCATCTTCGTGTCAGTTGCACGAACTGACACTGACCTCATCGCAATAAGAGCTGGCCCAAAACGATGCTCACATAAAAGCACACCTTTTTCCCATTATGTCTTCTTTTGAAGTTATATCAAGCAATTAAGCTGCTGTCGCAAATTACATATCTTGAGTCACTGTCAGTCTTTTATGAAAATTACGGCGTGCAAATTGAGCTAACTATACATCGTCAAATATAGTCATGTTGTACCTCCCGGAGAAAGTGTGCGACAAAATACTCTGTAGTGCCAACAACAGAACAGTTGTTAACAAAAGTGCTACTAGCGCAAATTTTCGCCTTATAAATCATGAAATATGGTGCACATAAATGCAGAGATATAACATTTTTATGGGTGATTGTTTTCTCTAGCTATTTATTTATTTGGGGATGTATTATTCACAGGAAATTACTTTGTTTCAGCCCTCAATTATGGGGACCCAAAGTGCCAAAATTAAGTAAATAAATGTATCATTTAATAATTGTGTGTGCGTGTGTGTGTGTGCGTGTGTGTGCGTGTATATATATATATATATATATATATATATATATATATATATATATATATATATATATGGACCATGTAATAATTAAATAGAACATTTATATATACATGCACACTGTATTTTTATGTATAATCATTGGTAATTTAATTAATTATACAGTTAATGAAACACTGATTTATTTAATTCCATATTTAATTATTTAAACTTTTCATTAGTGACAAATTGATTTTCATCAATTACTGACACTTTTATCGAATTATTAAGCGAAACGTTTATTTAATTTTCAGTCCTCAGCGCTCAATAGAATTAGCACTTATTGGTTAACTTGTTATGGTACTAAGATGTTATTGATTTGGTTTTATTACTCGATCGTTGATACGAAGCAACTTGGATCCATTCTTTAGGAGACCATCTCCCACATGGCAGAATCGTACGGCTTCCAATATGAACTTGTGCAGTACAAGTGGCCGCGCTGGCTCCACCAGCAGACGGAGAAGCAGCGCATCATCTGGGGCTACAAGATCCTCTTCCTGGACGTCCTCTTCCCCCTGGCTGTGGACAAGATCATTTTTGTGGACGCCGACCAAGTCAGCATGAGAAGCGAGCTCATCAAGATGGCCACAGCGCTGCCTGAGATCTCTCGTGAAAATGTTACGGCCTTCTCTTTGCAGATAGTTCGGGCGGATCTGAAGGAGTTGCGAGATCTGGACCTGGCGGGCGCCCCTTACGGCTACACACCTTTTTGTGACAGCCGCACGGAGATGGACGGCTATCGATTTTGGAAGAGCGGTTATTGGGCGTCGCATCTGGGACAAAGGAAGTACCACATCAGGTGCACGTCGACTCTGAATGTTACCATACTACCGCCACAAACTCGATAAAAATCTAATTTTTTTCATTTTTATTTTTTGGTCCAATTTGGAAGGGGCCTGGTTCCGATCGCAAGAGATGCAGTGATGAATTCTCAACTAATTTTATGATCACATGTTAAGTTAGCCTACCTTTACTATTTTTTTTTTGTACCTTTTTATTCCGTCCTATTTGGCCATTTTAATTCCTTTTACATTTCTTGACCAATTCAAACAACTTCAAATTCCAACTTCAGTATGCTCCCCAGGCTGTTATTTTTGTCAATACCAAAATTTGAATGTTTTTTTTTCTCCTAAATACTACTTTTTTTTTTTTTTTTTTTTTTTTAACTATACACTGTTCTTTTTATTCTTACCACAATTCTTTCCCCAAATTTCCAAATGAAAGCATAGTAAAATTCCATTCCATAATGTTCTGTATTATTCCATACAAATCATGAAAAATGATTCTAATATTCCGTGATTCCAAATTTCCACGTCATTCCGAATTTTCTCATCAAAACATTCGCACACAATTTTTCCAGAAGTTGCATCCTTTTATCACCACGGGGAGATCATCGCTTCAACACTTGACAGTTTTATCATTTCACACAGATGGAATGTCGGGAGTCTGGAAATTTTTTTCAAGGCTACCGCGATTTGCGAGCTAATCAGGTTCAATAACACAATGGTTAGAGAGATCCATTCCTTGTCACTTTGTGAGTCCTTTTTGGACAAAGCAGCGCTCAAAGTCCTTACTGCGAGAAATCATTATTTCAAGTAGGACTCCTGGTATTGCCTGTTTAAAAGCCTTTTTTTTCCGCTGTATAAATTTACGGCATTGACTGTGCCACGGACAGCCCCCCCCCCCGTACCCCTGCGGTGTGCCACGGTGAACAAAAGGTTGGGAAACACTGTCCTAGAAAATCCGGCTAGTTTTCAAAATAAAAGGGTTTTCAACGTAGATTAGGCTTCAGACTTGGATAATGCATTGGATGGAAATAGTTCATTATTTCGGGTGCGGCCCATGTGGCCTGGTATCAGTTGATCCACGGACCCTTACTGGGCCGCGGACCAGCGGTTGGGGACCTCTGGTTTACAGTACTCTCGTCTGCATTATTAGCATTGTATCAGAAGTGGATTAGCTGCATTGAGACACCCTACTGATGATTGATTGATCGTTTAGATACCTGTTAAATAAATTTCAACATTAAATATTATCCGGTTTCTAAAGACATCATGATTTTTTTTTTTTTTTTTTTTTTATTGTATCAATATAAAACGACTTTGGAAAACGATGATCAAGATTTTTAAAGCCCAAACCTGTAACTGGCTCATAATTCAGGTTTGGGCTATTTGTACACTGTCAATTTGAAATCGTCTGCATTTTGTTTTGATTTTTAATAAAGGAAAGGAAATTAAAATCATCATCAGAGGAATCGAGTAATGAATACATTCGTCTTTGCTCTACTGTATACTTGGCTATACTCAACACTATTTATAAAGGCTTAAAACAACCATAGCTGCGTTTAAAGTGCTATACATGCCATAAATCAGCCACCCAATAACAAAGACAGTTTCAAAACAATAAATTAATACTGTAGCTTGGCTTTTATGACGCGCCTACCACTTCCCGAATGTGTCCATGTGTTTTTATGAATCAACTCCTCAGAGTCATTTTATGGCTTTTCTGAAGTGCTTTTTATGGGGCTTTTAGTAGGAGATTTCTCACACCTGCCCGCTATCCTCCGTCCCGCCGTATCTCCTCCGCAGCGCGCTCTACGTGGTCGATTTGAAAAAGTTCCGCAAGATCGCCGCCGGCGACAGACTGCGAGGACAGTACCAAGCCCTGAGCCAGGACCCCAACAGTCTGTCGAACCTGGACCAGGTAAGACAGCCGGTATTGATTCAGCGTTTATTGTCTTTGAAAGGGCAGAGTTGGAAATACACTTTTTGGTGTGTACCTGCATTTTGCTTGTAGGACCTCCCCAACAACATGATCCACCAGGTGGCCATCAAGTCTCTCCCTCAGGAGTGGCTGTGGTGTGAGACGTGGTGCGACGACGCCTCCAAAGCGGCGGCAAAGACTATCGACCTGGTGAGCAGCTGCCACAGGAAAAACAAACTTCCCTTCGACGGGAGCTGGGTGATAAGGTCCAAAAAATAAATAAAATCTCAACTTTCTTCAATCATTTTCAACCGGTGGCAGGCAAACTTTTTTCTCGATGGCTGCAAAGTGTTTAAATATAAATTGTACTTGGAAAAAAAAAAGTCATTATCAAATTAACTCATCCAATCCCAAAGAGGTCAGACATTCAATCCTAAATATTTATTTGTATTTTTTTTCCATTTAATTATAAATTGTACTTGAAAAAAAAAGTAATTATCAAATTAACTCATCCAATCCCAAAGAGGTCAGACATTCAATCCTAAGTATTTATTTGTATTTTTTTTCCATTTCAGAGTATTAGGCTAAAGGACTGTCTAAATATGGCGCATTCATTGCCAACACAGTAAAAACGTTTTTGACGTATAGCAGTAAACGAGTTTGATGCATTTTCCCCACATGATGAATTTTCCCAGCGTTACATCTGAGCCCGTAAGTGTGAAGCCATTTTTTTGTCATGTTTGTGGCGCAGTGCAACAACCCCAAAACCAAAGAGCCCAAACTGACGGCGGCGGCGAGGATCGTACCCGAGTGGGTCGACTACGACAAGGAAATCAAGCGGCTACTCGAGGGGATCCACCACCGCGAAGACGCCCCCACGTCCGAACGGACCACTTCGCAACCAAGTCCAGGTGAGAGCGCCATGAGCAAAACGAGAGTTTCATCTTGTACGATTACAACTTTGTTTAAAAAAAAAAAAAAATATGCTACATACAAGTGCAATTTATTATAATTACGATATAGAAGGTATTTAATATATTATTATATAACATAGAATATTATATAAGGGATATTAGAATATAATATTGTTGTATCATATATATATATATATATATATATATATATATATATATGATTCAGAATCAGTTTTAACATAAACCTAACTTTCATAGATTGTGCAAAAAAAAAAAAAGGTTTTCAGTTTTGTGCAAAACGTATTTAAATCTCACATTTATATTGTTTAACTATTTCAAACTATTTTGCAAAATTTCTGTTTCACAATTTTGCTTATTTTCAAATCGGTGATGTGCATAACTAAATTGAATCAAATAAATTTGTTGTTCTGGCTTACGCCAGATAATTAAAATTACATTTAAAACTATTTTCAAAAAAGTGGTTACACATTTGAAAGCAAGGTTGAAAAAAAAAATAGTACAATGTTTAAAATATACGCAAAAATTCAACTTTTCTCTCAAATTTAAGCTTATCCCTTCATTAAAAAATTAACTAATAGATTAAAACTGTCATGTTCAATCATTTTTAGGACTTATGTTGTCTTTTTGTAGTCTTATGGTATATTTCTAAAAAAAACATTATTAAAATGATATGTTTTTTATATATTTATATTTATTTTATATATTTATCTATTATATAATTGAAAATAATAAAAAGACAAGTGCTTTCAATGCTGACACTTCCCACCCAAATTTGGACTACATGCTACTGTTCTTTCCGTATTAAAAAAAAAAAAAAAAAAAAAAGCTCCTTTTTCCACCCAATTACTTGCAAAACTTGTTTTCTTTGCCAGGCCACGAGCGAGATGAACTTTAGCAAAAGGGGTCACATGCGGTCGCCCCGAGTCAAGACGATTGCACGCACACTGGAGATATTATTTGGAATATTTGCCACGTGTGCTCCTGCAGTCAATTTTCTGCCTTCACGCCTGACGTGTTCAAATAAGGAAGTGGGAGGCGCACTCGCAAGCGCCGAGGAGTCAACGCAGACGCGTCAGGTTTGTGCTGGCATACATTGCACTCAAATCAAGTCTTATTATTTCACAAAAAAAAAAAAATGGGAAAAATATGAAGAATCACACTAGAACGAAGTCTATCAATAATAAACCGTCCTTTAGATTTAGCTGTTATAAGTCAACAGAATGCCACTACAAGAAAAATCGTTGTTATATTAGGAGTGAAAAATGAAATTTGATAGTTGTTACATTTTCATACAGTTTTGTTTTTGTGAGGTTTTTTTTTTTTCTTCAATTCATTGGATATTGTGTTGCTACTTCTTGTGTCTGTCGCAGAGGAATATGTCACGGTACTGTTGTCGTGTAAAATCTCAAGTATGTGTTTCCGTATCCATGCTTCACCAGTGTGCCACATAAACACGATACATTATGCCAGCCGTCTATGGAATTTTTGCATTGTGTGCTAGCATCAAGCTAGCGAACATTCTTAGGGAGTCTTAGGGAGTAGTGGGGCTGCACAATTAAACAAGCGGTATACAAACAAAGCTTCAAGGCTTGATACTTACAAATAGTAATAATAAACTATATAATAACTTATAATAAACATAGTAAATTTGGCACATAGGACAACACAGCTAACTTACTTGCTGAGTGAAAAAAATGAAGGCTGCTTAGAACCAAGCACATTTTTTACTTTTAAGCAAATTTTAATCAATTACTAGTCAAAATGTAATTTTGTCAATTTATTCCAATTTATTGCCAATTGGATTTTTCAAAATGGATCTCAATTGACAACCAGCACTGTATATATTAGGAATCGCGTGAGAAACCTAATGCCATTTCACTCTGGTAAATAATATATTAGGAAGGAGAGGCTTTTGTCATGCATATATGTGGGAAACATTGCCCCCTGCTGGTAGCATGACAAAGTGCTTAATTTGACATACAAACATTTGCTGGATTTTTAAATGTTAATATCGCCAAGAATCAGCTAAATTAATCGTGGAATCGTCACGTTTCCTATTCAACACTTAATACTCCTTTTCTTATAAACCGTTGCCTAACAACAGCCTCTGCATTTTCAAAGACATGTATTTAGCAAAAAGCCATACAGTAGCTAAGGCACACACTCGTTCATCCATTTTTTTTTTTTTTATTGTAATAGGGGCCTGTTGGAGGCTTCTTAAAACCTGAGCAAAACTTTCATTAACTGCAAAAGATTTTGATATGACTGGTTTACTTTTTCATGTTCAATGTCTCCATGATTTTTAACTTATTATGTTGGATCTTTGTTAGATATTGCCACCAGGCTAAAATGATGGCCAAAAGCATTTCTTCTGAAAACAAGAGCTAAATACTTAGGCAATTCATTCCGTGAGTAGACTGAGGATCTCCTCGGCTGAGGAAGTGAGTCATTTTTGCAGATATTTAGGAAAAAAAATGCCTTTGGCCATTATTTGCAGGTTTTCAGTATTCTGGTCTCAGGAATGGACGTTGTGTTGTATCTTGGCCAAAGAGCCTTCAGAGAAAGCCTTTGCGGTCCATGTTTCAAATGTGGATGAAAATAAACACACACACACACAAAAACTGTTGTTCTGTCGTGTGATTAAGCACAATTGTCTGAAGTGTGTTTTACGATACATAAATAAGCTCTTTATTTACAGATCAAGACAGGTTCCTGTCTTATAAAAATAGCAATTTGTTGGCACGTACAAAATGATTTTCCTGGATGCGCCCCAAAAAACAACACGTACTTTGCTCCATTGGCTAAAAAGCTCCTCTTTTGTTTGCATAGCAACGTGTCATATTCAAAATGGAGGAGTCCGCGTGTTGTCAAACTGCTTTAATCAAGCCCAAAGAAAAAGAAAAAAAGACTTAGGTCTAAGCTCCAGTGTCCTCAGTGGAAGTTGAATTTGAAGTGAAAGTTTCCCGATCCGAACGGATTGAATCCATGGAAGTTGTGGAAGTGATGGCCTCCGTGGTGAGCCTGCTGACTCTCGGGGTCCATGGGGTCTTCGCCATGGTCGAATTTGGTTCTCATCTCTGGAGGACGTAGACGGGAAAACGCGGTTTCAGAAATAACACACACACAAAAAAAAAACACATTTGAGTGCTGCTTACCCGGGTCGGTGAGGACCTCCTTGGCCTGAGCGATGTCTATAAACTTCTTTTCGGCCGCCTTTTTTTCTTCTGGATCCTGGAAGTTGTCCGGGTGCCATTGCTGAGCCAGCTTTCGGTACGCTTTGATGATCTCCTTCTTCTGGGCCGTCCTGTCGTATGACACGGTGACAAACCTCCATGACGCGATAGATCCAAGTGATGATATTGGCTTTCGTAGTTTTTACCTCTTCACCCCCAAGATCTTGTAGTAGTCTCTCTTCTGAGACTGCTTGAGGAGGCGCTGGGCTTTCTCCAGACCTTCTTTGATCTGACGGTCATTTTCGCTGTATTGAGACGCGTTTTCGTAATCCTTAATAGCTGCAAAGCATCGGAGAAACATTTAGGGTTGCTCCGATACCATTTTTTGGCCCCCGATACCATGCTGTGTGGTATTGACCAATATCAAACCAAACAGATACCAACTCATGGATTTTTTTTTTTCTTTAAGATAAGACTTCATACACTCTTGGGCGTATCACATCCCTCTCGGTTTTGTGATTCAGGGCTATACAAATCAAATTTGATTATTTTAGAGGATTTTTTTTTTCTATATTCATGGAAGTGCACTGCAGTGTTTAAAATAGCTTACGGCCATGAAAGACCTTACTGTATTTATTCATTCATTTATTTTTATTGCTAGCATGGTACACATTTTTTTATGCACCACATATCCAATATTTTGTTTAAAAGATTGTCTTCAATGGAAGAAAGCTGTAATTGAAATACCGTGATACTTTTGAGGTTGTCAGAATCTGACATCGGCCCATGTCTATTTGGAACTGTTGCTCTTGTAGCATGACAAAACTTGCTATGTAGCTTCAGATGAAATGTAAACAGCGCATACAAATGATTTGAGAGTGCTCACCCTCCTCGTACTGTTCATTCTGGATGTAGGCCTCGGCCCTGTCCTTTAGCACGTTGACGTTGCGCGGGTCCGACTGAAGGACGTCGCCGCACACATTTATGGCCCTGGCGGCCTGCTGCTGACTCTGTCCCAGCCAATGTATTAGAACTAGAACAAGTGTTGGAAAAGGGCGCCGGGGAGGAGTGGCCTTACCTGTGTCAAGGCGTGGCAGATGCGCTCCTTGGCCAGGATCGTGAAATGAGCCACGTTGGGCTCCGTCTTCATCACCGCCTCGAATTTGCTCACGGCGTCCTCGTACCTGCAAGGGAAGCGCAAGAGATGAAGTGCTCCACCTCGAAGATGACGTAATTCAGCAAACCAACTGTAGTAGTTGGGCTCCCCCTAGTGGTAAGCATAGACATGTCGATGCTTTTCTTGAAAGTGGAACACAAGAATGCATGCGGCAAGGCAAACAGGCGCACCTCTGCTCTTGAATGAGTTCCTCAGCAGATTGGATCTGTTTGTTGAGCTTCTTGACCTGCTTGTAATGACTGAAGCACTGCTTGTGATCGGGGTCCAGCTTGAGACACTCGCGCACCTCGCTGTACGGTACATCACATAGAAAGATGCAGAAAATTACACCCTATGTTGCACTTAACTGTCTTAACTTTTTTTTTTTTTTTTTTTTTTTTAACCCAGCTGCGACTTTAGGCTGTGTGCAAAGTAGTGACATCTAGGTCATTTCCCATGCAACTTTGATAATTGCATGTAGAAATAAAGATTTGCTTGGTTTTGAAAGACCATCAATAAATTCCATGATATATATGTCAAAATACAAGGATTTGTGTGTGATAATGACACCAGGATTACATGTGTGCAACTGTAAATGTTACAAGTATAAAAAGGTTTAAATCTAGTTATACTGGCCAATCTTTGACAATAAACAGCTGAAATAATAATCCGGTTCCAACACAAAATGTAAATCAATGCATAAATTCAGCTGTACAAAATATATATTTTTTTAAATAATATGAAACAGTTTTAAAAGTTTACTATACAATGTTCTATATTTGGGTATAAAAATGTCAACTGGTCCCATCCTATTGGAACCGTACCAGCTGATATTGGCAGATTCACCGCTTCACATATTGGGAGTCCACTTAGCTTCATGCAAACAAACAATGCAAAATGCAGTTGAAGGTCTAATGAATATCATCAGTGTGTTCTAATTTTGTGTAGCAAATATTTGAGCACAAATGTTAGCGCAACACCTGCAAACAATATAACATTCATTACGGGCATATATTCTTAATCCTCTGCGAAGAATAATTTCTTTCACCAGAGGGAGCTGCAAAAAAAAAAAAAAAAAAAAGTGCCAAAAGCATTTGTCGGGAGTGTTGGATTAGGAAAAGACTTGTCTTACTTGAGGGACATCTCGTGGTCTCCCAAGTTATAGTAGATGGTGCTGAGCTGATAGAAGGCCTGCGTGTTGTCGTTCCTCAACTTGGACAAGACCTTCAGGTCGCTGATGGCCTTCCCCATCTCGCCCATCTGAACGAAGCAGTCGGCGCGCATCTCGCGAGAGCTCGCGTCCCAAACGCAAGTCTGTAGCGAGGATGCGGGTCAATCAATTGTGTGAACAAACACTAAAAAGACCCAATGGTCGCGGAGAAGCAGAGTTGAGGTTTCGTGCCTCAATGATGGCGTCCAGCAGCTCGGCGGCCGCCGCGTAGTCTTTCCTGTCGTAGCTGCTCCGCGCCTGAGCCGCCAGACGCTGGAGCTCGTCCGATTTTGCCAGCTGATCCTGGGCCTCGGTTGCCTCCTTGTCACTGGGGTGCCCCTTCAACTGAAAATATCACACATACTTACATGAATTCAAATATATTAACCCAGAATGGTTAACTGATAATATTTTTTCTGGCTTTTCAAATTGAGAGCATTTTGATTAGAACATGAAACAAATTATTGCTCGACTGTGTTAAAATGACTGTTTTATGTCTATTTCATAAACAATTAGAAACAAAAGATTTTAGAGCATCTATTTTCTGGAGTTCCTGAAAAAAAAATAACAGGAGATGTGGTCACGATCAAAACTTCTGGGAATTGTTCATCCCACTGGTTAATCAAGTAAATGCAAAACTATGTTTGGCTCATTTTGAGTTTGTTCAACGTTGATTTTTTTATCTATTTTGTATGGTTTAGTAATAAAAAAATAAAAATTAAGCTATGTTACACAAAAGGGATTTATGTCATACTTGCCAAGCTTTTTGAAACTCAGTCACAGGTCATCGTTTTCATTATGTAAAAATCAAATGTCTTATTTTGATTGGACACAAACGATAAACTATCTGACAGAAATCAGACTATCTACAATTGAGAAGCTGAATTTTGAGGATCTGTACGATTTTAAGCTAAACGGTGGCTCTAAACGATGACTCAATTATTAAAATAGTATGTCATTTAATACATACTTCAACAGTCAATCTAGCCGCAGAGCAACACTGACACCCTCAGGCCAAATCGCATTTTTCTCAATGCGGTTGTGTGGTCCACTTACCACCTTCTTAAAGTCCATTTCGGCTTCATCCAGCTTGCCTTGCTTTAGAAGGAGGTTTCCCCTCTGGAGACGAGCCTGACAAAGATAGACAAAAATATATATGTAAAATGCGCCATGTGTTGATGATGATGAACAGCCATGAAATCGAATTCAAATCCACACTGATGGGTAACCAGTAAAAAACAGGAAATGAGATCATGTATTTATGGTGGCAACAGATGGACTGGTTAGTTCCACGAGAAAAAAAAAATGTTTTGACAATTCAACACTCACAGACGTGAAGTCGGGTTTGAGTTCGATGACTCTGCTCAAATCTGGCAACGCCGACTTCGACTTTCCCATGGCCAGATACACCGTGGCTCTCCTGTAATAGGCCAGGTAGTTCTTGGGATCTCCATCTAACCAGAGGACATCAATGTTTAATTACATGGAAGACATATCATATGGATTTTCTTAGCGCTTACCAACAGCAGCATGGAAGTGAGAAAGCGCGTCAGCTAGTTGTCCTGCTGCAAGAAGCTTCTTGCCCATCTCCATGTGATGGTCCACGCTGCCTTCCATGCCACCCTTGATTCCTGACAAAACAATTAAATAGCTTTAACTCAGAAGAGGGACCAGTCGAAAATATACAATTGCATCGCTAC
Organism: Hippichthys cyanospilos; assembly: GCF_059441005.1. NCBI lineage: Eukaryota > Metazoa > Chordata > Actinopteri > Syngnathiformes > Syngnathidae > Hippichthys > Hippichthys cyanospilos. The sequence continues at coordinate 17,373,172 of NC_142373.1, read as the reverse complement.
TTCTGAATGCCTCGTTACAAGAAATTCAAGTTACGAAAAACCTCTTTGTAAAAGTATTGTCTAGTTACAAAAGAAAATTCAAGTTACGAAAGGTGAAATTGTTGGCTTACAACATTGAGACGCGGAACACAGGCGCTTGTTTGATCATATGTTTACGGTCTTGCACTTTTCATCTTTACACGTTTGATTCGCTTTCCTCTAATGGTGCACACTGTAGAACAAACTTAAAACTTGCATTAGCTACAGCTAACCTTGTACATCTTCACTAAAAAAAAAACAAAAGTACCAAAAAAGAGGTTTAATCTCTACTTCGCGGATTTCTTCTTCTGCCGGTATTTTTGGGAACACAAGCAGCGCGACAAACAAGTCTATTTTGCATTGGGTGCAGAGTACGTATATTCCCTAAGTATTGTTATGACGTGTAAATGCGCCATAATGCTATAATTAGTGATTTTATTGGCAATTAATTACAACTGGGGAGTGTTTAAACTTGATTGTTGAACACTTTGAATTGTACACATACTTTGACTAAATACTCACTTTTTTTAAATATAGAGGTTTAGGTGGATATTTTTGTAATTTTGTAAAACTGACTAGCTTAAAATAAGTGGTCACCCCTGTCTAACACAACAAAATTGTGTGTCGCGAAACATGCTTCATGTCAGTTCCCACATACGGTCACAAATGGGTAACTTAGGTAAATTAAAAAAAAACATGTACAGAAAGAAACGGTTTAAACGTGTTAAAAGGCAACACATTTGGAAAACGAGTGGAAAAGCTGTTAGCTAACATGCTAATGTTTTGACTTTTGGGGCTGGGCTGACGTTAGCGCTGTTATCGATGTAGCTAACGCTCATCCGTAGGTATACAGAAATACCAAAAAGCAGACATTCAGTGTCGTAAAACAAACTAAAGCTTTTTCCGCGTTACGATAGCTTTGCTTACCTTCGAATCGCATGTCAATCAAAACAAGAACATATGGCAAGTAAGTTAGGATCTTGTGAGCCACGTGCTCTATGGAAACCATGGCGAAATCGTGCGCGAGTGACTCCCGGAGTACGTGCGGAGGCGACAAGTGGTCAAAAAAGACAGTGTTACGAATCCGTTTGGGTTGAATGCCCAAATAAGTCCCATATGTGTTGACAGGTTCGCAGCGATGAGGTGGAAGCGAGACGATCGTCTTTCTCGTTCTTCATCTGGCAAACACACACAACTACGCGGATCGGTCGTGGGGCACGCTGATTGGCTGCCGTCTTCAAGAAAACCGCGCCCACCCCAAGCGCTTCAACTCAGTGAAACCACGGCAGCATTAAGGCGTGTGTGGATACACCCAATTTTACTCAGCTATTTCGGTCATCATTGATTTTTTTATTTTTTTTTTTGCCTTCCGGCATTTGTGTATTTGTGGTCTATATCTCTTTTGGTAAATGAATTTTATGTTTAGAAACGAATATTAACTATTTAATGGGCCACTATTTTCGTTTTGGGACATGAACTTTAAAATGTTTTAAATTTTAGATACTGTTTTGGAAGTTAAGTCAGCTCATTAAACCTTCTGTTGTACTCGGTGTACATATGCATAAAAAGAACACCTAAATACATTATTTGTTGGGGGAGAGTGGTGCACTTTAAAGTAGGGTTACCAGCAAGATTTTTTTTTTCTACAGCCAGCCCTTGTTTTAGCACATTTCTGGTTAAATCGTCAAAAGTTGAAATGTTTTATTGATCATCATATTAAGGACTACTGAACATCACTTGTCGAAAAAAAAACAAAGCGAGGCAATATATGTTCTGTTATTATGTATTTGGGTTGGCTAACCTAATCAAGAATTTCAAGGATTTTTTAAAATGCTTTCTCAGTACGGCAGTTAAAAGGTTGAAACTAATAAAAACGACGCTTTATATTATTTCCCTTTAGCTAAAGAAGCACCTGATACGAAATACGACTTGATTTTCCCGTTTCTTCTCTGAAGTGAATGTCGTGTCAATTACTGCAGTTCACATACTGTCCACAAGATGGTAACAGTGAGGCGCCTGAACACGTTGTGTTCTGAATGGTCCAACTCCAGCCTTAGTGTTTATTTTATTTTATTTTTTTTGCTTTTTTTGTAGGAAAGCATAAGACGTTTGCCATTGATAGTTGAACGTCAGGCCTTCATGAAGGCCATCTGAAGACATGTTCAATGCACGATCGAGCAGCTCCTTTAAGTGGCCCTTTTGTGCATGTGAATATGTATGTGAATTTTCTTCAGCACCTTACAAACCACCAATGAATTTATTCTCTTTTCATGTACAAATCTGCACGTTACAAGTTTATTAAGTACTCATAAATCAATATAATAATGTTCAATACATGTGTTGCGATGTTTCACACCACATAGGAAAGCAGAGTTATGAGATGCTCTTGCAACCATCAAAACAGTGGAAAAAGTCAGACATATGCATTTGTTGCAGATGTTCTAGTGCTACTGGTCATTGCAGAGACACTGCTGCTGCCACTACTACTTCCACTACTACTACTACGACTACCGCTACTACTAGTACCACGACTAACACGAGTACTCGGTGCTTTCCTGCTCTGACTCACAGCCGAGAGGGCCACCTGCTGCTTTGTGGGCACGGCCATGTAGGGATCGGGGAACATGTAGACGGGGTTGGCTTCGTAACTGAAATTAAAAGGACGGAATTATTTATATCTTTTGTTGTTAGCGCGAGGAACACAGATATTCGTACCTTGATTGGCAGCCTTCCCTCCCAGCAAAGATACTGTAAATTAAACCTCCAACCACCAGTAAAGTTGAGCCTCCCCAGCCGATAAACACGCCAACACCGATTTCAAACCTAAGAGAAAGAATAAGTCATTAATTTCTGATAATTAAAGGTAACCAATTATGGTAAGATGACATGTAGCCTTGTAATAATTTACATAATTGACTGCAACATGTTAGTGTAAATGGTAATATGTCTACGAGTGGGGACAAAAGTTGACCAAGTTGGGTAGATAGTCCTAAAGTAAAAAAAAAAAAAATAATAATGCAATGTTCAATTATTAAAAAGTCGAAAATGCATACATAATAAATGATGCGTCGTTATATCCGATTGTATTTCTTTGGATGTGAACTAATAAACTACAAAAAAAAACATGTCTCCTTCATTAATCATGAAAACCCATCCTTACTTTTGTTCTTTATAATTAGGATCCTGGAATTCTGCTCTTATTTTGTTGCCATAATAGGAGAAAGCAGTCATAGAACACAACCCTGGAAAAAACACAAAACAAAACAAAACAAAACAGAAAAAGCATGTAAAATTCCACCTTTCAAGTTAGTTTATTTTTTGCCCAGAGAAGATAAAAGATGATTGCAAATACTTCAACCCCGCTAGCGTCCGTTCCAACAAGTTAAGTCTTACCAGCAAAGAGGTAATTCATCCCGCCGGCAAAAGTCACTCGGGCTTTGGCCAACTCAGAGCCACCGATCTTCGTGCACTTCATTCCCACCATGACCAGGACCGAGCCGAAGAAGGCCAGGATGATGGCGGTGATGATGAGGGCGCGGCACATGTGAATGTCCCCTGCCAAGAAGTGATTTTAATTCACTGCTCATCTTTTGTAATGTGCTTCTGTTCATAAAAATCTTTGGGGTTCATTCTCGGGTGTAGTTTTGAATCTCTGTTTCACCTTAATGTGTTTTTTTTTTTTTCCATGTGTGTGATGATTTTTTTTAATTTTATTTTTTATTTTTCAGCTGTGTTTGCCTTGCCACTTTTGTGACTGTTTGCTTCCTTGTTTGCAATGACCTTTTCTGTGTGTTTAGTTTTTTTGTTTTTATGATTTGCTTCAGGGCCAGCGTATATCAACATTCAGTCCACAAAATATTATTGATGGCAGCAAAGATCATTTTTATAGTGAACAAGATCCATCCATCATCCATCCATCCATCCATCCATCCATCCATCCATCCATCCACCCACCCACCCATCCACCCATCCACCCATCCATCCATCCATCCACCCATCCACCCATCCATCCATCCATCCATCCATCCATCCATCCATCCATCCATCCATCCATCCATCTCTCTCTCTCTCTCTCTCTCTCTCTCTCTCTCTCTCTCTCTCTCTCTCTCTCTCTCTCTCAAAGCACAGCCAGTATATTGACATGGCGGAGTACTTACAGTTGAGCGCGAGCAAGGACGGAATACCCTTGCAGTCGGACACACCGGTGGAATCGGACACACAGTCTTTCCACAAGTTGGAGAAGTAATTGGAAGTGGTCAGGACAATGCTGCCAACCTCAGACCAGGTCCAGATCTCCGTAGGCATGGTGGAGCACACCAGGATCCATCCGGACACGCACGTCACGAAGCAGCCGATCTCCATGTACATGACTACCATCCTGTAACCCATCTTTTGGTCTGGGATGAGAAGTTCGATCAAGACGGGCTGATTTGGGAGCTTGTCAAAGTAGCAGTGCGTTAGTGTGGGCCTTCAGAATGATGATGATGATGATGATGAAAGGGACTTGTTGTGTGTGTGCGTCAGCTCGGTCGAGCCACTCCGGTGTTTAGTGAGGGTCACCGTGATGTGTTTGTTGTCAGTAGGAAATCAAAACGCTCACCAGCATGGCTTCTGTTTGGGGTGTTGACTTCTTGCCGGCCTAGTGCTGGCTAAATCCAATACAAGAGTAAAATGGACATGCGGGTGGCCTTGCGAGGTGGAAAGATTAACAAGCCGAAAAACAAAATTAAAGACTCATGAAAGGCTTTTGGAATTTTTCTTTTTGCTCCTCCTCTTGATTTCAAGCTGTACTGAAAATTTAATGCATTTCCATTGCACTAGCGCTTATTTTTAAAGCAAGAGCAACATCTAGAGGATTGAAAATTACAACTGGTTCACAAGGCTTCGTTTTCCTGTCACTAATTTTAACCTCTTGTACACAGTGCTGACCCTTTCAAATGAATCATACTACAAATCAGGCTGGTACAAAAACTTACTTAAATGATTACTCTATTTTTCATTCAATTACAATTACAAAATTAAATAATCAATTGACTAAAAGTGATCATGCCATGTAACGTTCAGTTATGTTAGTATTTTTATATGCGTCGGCAGGCCTACTGATAACGTGAAAAAAGTTCAGTTAAAATCGTGCTGAGGATCAATAAAATAAATTATTTTTTCAGAACAAAATGGAAGACCGAAAGTGCCAAAATTCAGTAAATAAATGTATGATTAAATAAATAAGTACAATAGTCATTGTATAATAAAAAAATATGAATTAAATACATGTTTCATGATTTAATTGATTATTTGAAATGATTAATGACACATTCAATGAAACATTGAATTAATTGATTAAACATTTATTTAATTCATGAAATATTTGATTAATTAATTAAAAAAATAATTAATTAAACATTTAATTCATTGATGGTCCATTTATTTATTCAATTTTCGAACTTTCGGTCCTCCATAGAAAAAGAAAATTATTTTGTCAAACTGAAAACATTTGACTACTTGTCATTGCAACAAATAATTGCAATATTTTTGCTATATTAGTTCATTACACATTTTTTTTTGCAATTTGTCCAAAAAAATGCTTTGAAATAAAAGCAAATGGATTACTTAAGTAAAAACGCTTACACCGTTCATTAAGGTGCAGATATGTATTTAATTACATGAATAGAATGTTGACAATTCCAATATCATTTTAAAACCTTTGTATGTTGGCAAGTAAACAAGATTTTTTAATATTATTTCACCAACAATATAACATAAAAACAGACAAACATAGATACAGCATTTACTGTATAATAATTAAAGAATGTTGCAACCCGTGAACATTTTGCGATCCATTTGTTATTATTTATAAATGAAAATTAAGTTTGTTATATCATGTATACGTTTAACATAAAAAAAACTTCAACAAGAAAAGTTATAAATCCTGCCCAAAATGTGAGAAAATGTATAGTTGCATGAGAAAAACATATTTATGAGTGACTGTTTTTCACTCATGTGTGTGAACATTTCAACTTTACACAAAGGCATCCCTATCAGAAAACCTCTCAGCTGTTACGGCAGAGAGTTTGGACATTTTGGAGCCGCTGGATCTTGCCGAGCCAAAGTAAGTCCCGTAGAGCCTGTTGGGCCTGTAGTAGCCGGTGTCCACCTTTCTTCCACGGGAGCGAGGGTCCACGTACATCCCCCTTCCGTATACATCGATCACTTGACTGTGCAGAGAACAATCATGAACGACCACCAAAATTCCAGGGAAAGAAAATGGTGTGTTTTGGCATACCTTTTGGGGATGACTACTCTGAATACAGTGGCCGCGTAAAAGAGAGCTCCTAAAAGGATGAAAAAACTCCCAACCAATCCGAGGAAGATGGGAGGGCCTAAATCGTACCTGGAGTTATTTAAAAAAAAAAAAAAAATCACATCGGTAAATAATATCAGGATAAGAAAAGCAGATGTTTGTGTCGTGCAAACATGTGAGAAATGTTGCCCTCTAGTGGTACAATGACAAAGTGCTTGATTTGACATGTATAGCCGGCTTTTGAAATGTTAGTACCGCAGAGGATCGGTTTAATAAAGCCCATACCGTGATCGCGATTAAAAATCATATTTTGTCGACAGCAAGTAGCAAAAAGGCTGCCCCCGAGATGGATTAAAAGAGCTGGATTTTGCTTTTTAGTTCATATTCTGCAAACACAATATTACTCAAAATGCAATTTTAAGATTAGTGATAGTAGAACATATTATTTTCCATCATTTGGTCTAAATAAAATTATTCCACGCTGCTCATTGATCACATGACATTTCCTTTTGTATTGCATTTTTGGACATTTTACCTGACAATAACGACAAAGGTTAAACGACTAATACATTGTACCGTAAGAGTCCAGGTGCCAAACTGGGAGCAAAGGTGTTCCGGGCAACCCTGTTGATGTACAAGCAGTAGGCCGCAATATCGGACACTCCTGTGTACAGAACAGCGCGTTTGGGCAAAACAGCAGCAGGGACACCACGGTGAGTTGCGCCGCTTTACTCACCGCCCACGAAGTGAAAGACCGCGCCGGCGAAGAGCATTTTATCCTTGCTCTGATCGTCTCCGCCCAGGTAGGTGCATTCCATGCCCAGGAAGCACAAGATGGCGGCGAAAAAGCCCAGAGTCAGGCCGCACATCAGCAAGCCTCGCACCCCCTGGACATACGCTTTAAGGCGCAAAAAAGACAACAACAAAAGACATGCCAATTAAATCCATGAGTGTGCAGTGTCTTTCATCCTGTTCTATAATAAACAGAGCAGTTATTCAATGATCAAAAACGTAGTGCTGTTCTATCTATCTATCTATCTATCTATCTATCTATCTATCTATCTATCTATCTATCTATCTATCTATCTATCTATCTATCTATCTATCTATCTATCTATCTATCTATCTATCTATCTATCTATCTATCTATCTATCTATCTATCTATCTATCTATCTATCTATCTATCTATCTATCTATCACTTATATAGGGAAAGAAAAACTGTCCTTAATCAAATTAGAATTCATTGCAAATACTGTAAAAGTTATACTGGAATTCTAGTAAGTGTTTAAAAACAGTTTTTAAAAATCACATGCACATATTGTACAGTATTTTAAAGTCAAATACAACTGAACTGTACTTAAATATATTACTAATAAAAAATATATATAACTTTTATCATGGTTATATACACACATATACAGGTATACATATACTGTATATACATTATAATATATAATGCATTTGAGAAGTAAAACATTTATTGTACATAAAAAAATGAGACTACTAATCTATTTTATCTATCTAGTTAGCTAGCTAATTTGCGAGCTAGCTAGCTCTGTATCGCTGATAGAAGGAAGTAAAAAATATTTGTTAAAATTTATTGCATATTACATTGATTCAGGATTAATTTTACTCTCGCTCTCTTTATATATATATATATATATATATATATATATATATATATATATATATATATATATATATATATATATATATATATATATATATATATATATATATATATATATATATATATATATATATATATATATATATATATATATATATATATATATATATATATATATATATATATATATATATATATATATATTTATATACTGGTACTGGGTGTAGCCCACCTGTCGCCCCACGTCCGCTAGAATTAGTTGTATCTGGTTAGCATACTTGTAGTAGTAGCAGCAATGAGCCCCATCTTACATGTGACACTCCAGAGCACAGGGAAGTCCCTGCAGTTGGTGACGGCCGTGGAATCGGTGAAGCAGTCCTTCCACAGGTTGGACCAGTACCAGGCCACCTTGATGATGAAGGAGCCGCCCTGGCCTCCCAGCTGGGTGATCCTCCAAAAGTCCATGGCCATGGTACACAGCACAAAGAGCCAGCCGAGCGTGGAAATCAGGAAGCCCAACACTTGGATCAAACGTTTGCGCATCTCCAAAAGAAAAGATAAAGTCCGCACAGTTGATTTGAGGAGCTTTTTTTTGGAGGTTGCGGTGATTAGTGATGTGTGTGTTCGTGTGGACTGTAGGCGGGGCATATTGTGTGTTTGTGTGGTGTGTCATCAATGTTGATGGGGGTGTCTTACCTGAGAGCTGGCCGTTTACTGTAAACATAGAGGAGTGTGCCATCACCCTTATGTTCAATCCAACAATCCATTCTTTGATAGCCAAACACAGCTAAGAAGGCCACCGAAGCAAAAACCCAGAATCACTATTTTACCATACTGACAGTCTGTAAATTTCTGACAATAAGCCGTTACTGTTTTCTCACGCTTTGAACCATGCAGCTTATAGTCCAGGTGTATTTATAGTTTTTTTTAATGGCCACCAGGGGGCAATCTCCCATTAAACAAGGGGAGAGTTTGAATGGGTGTTTTAGTCGCCAGCAGGGGGCACAAGTCATTAGTAAACATAATCGGGCATGATACTGTTGTGATGGTGCAGTATTTTAAATATGTGAGTGTGTTGGTTAAAAATATATTCGTGCAGCTCTTATTTGTAAACATGCAGGTAACAAGAACACAAAATAATATTCTTTGAGTTAGTTACACCTTTATTCACAAACCATCACCTATGTGTTTTTATAACAAAATGCCATAGTACAAAAAAACAGTGACATACATTGCAGCCTGTAAATTTAATATACAAATAACAAAATGTCAAATATAAAAACATCAGCAAACACATCACATCATAGCCAATTTCAGTAAACCCCATAAAAAAATCACATATTTGTTCATTATGTGTACAAGTGTCATTTTATTTAATTGCTTTTTTTGGTAAACGTTTGCTAACATTCTACCTGTAAATTGCTAAGCATTATTCAATTATTGTAGTATAACAATAGCGTGATTGATTTACATCCCTAATTTTGTGGTTGTCATCAGTTGTAAAAATGAAGATTAGTTTTGTTTTGAATGACAAAACAACAAATTTGATAATATACAGGATACAAGCTTTTTGTATAGAGTTATGTGCAACAAATAAAGACACCAGTGTTAGTTGTATTTGGCTGTTGAAAATGGATAGGGAATATAAAGTTAAAATAATTAGCAAACGGCGGTGGCCATTATTTTGAAGGACCATAATCGGCGGATTTAATTGGTCGACAAATTACTTTAGTAGGTTAGGCACATTTTTTATTTTTTGCAGAAGGCCAACAAATTTTAAAAGAACAAGCACACCTAAACAGGCTTAAAAATGAGTATGATGTTGTCAAAAGTTTGAAAATATATATATCTGTACAGGATTTATTTTCAACATATTTTTTGTGTTTGGCTAAAAAAAAGGGCAACACCTGGTGATGTGCTTTTGAATTGGAAAACCAAAGGCAGGTTTTTGTTTTTCAAAACAAAATACACTGAAATTATTTCTCAAATTCCTATACACAATCGTTATACAGACATATATTTTGTTGATGAAACAACTTGAATTCGTTTGCCGTGTTTGAAGAACACCGCTATCTTACACGACTCACTATGCGACTGCTCTTAATATTCCCATCATTTACACATATACATTCTTATCAAAATTGGGCGCCCTGGAGGAGCTGCTGTAGTCAGGAGGTGGCCTCTGGCTCACAGACTGTCCTCTCCCTCTTTGGTAGGAGGAGATATGCGAATGTGAGGCAGCGCCTTTGTAGACATAATCTGTACGACTGTGGGTGGAAACACACACGCACACACACAACATTTGTGTTTCGGTGTACCTAATGAAATGTCCCAAAGTAACCCAGGCGTAAAAGACTGACCTTCTCTCACAGTTGACCACAGAGAAGCAGAGCACGATTCCGCCAAGAACACAAAGGACAGAACCTCCCCAGCCAATAAAGAGCGCCGCTCCCAGCTCATACCTAAAATGGAAGAAAGGGAAGTTTTTAAAAAAAAAAAATGTTATTATACAAATGTGACTCTTTTGTGAAGTTATTTCAAAACATGAATAATATTTCTTACTTTTGTGCCACAAACATTGGGTTGAAAAAGTCAGATGTTATGCGATGTGCATATAGGGAGCATGCTGAAAGTGAGCACAGGCCTGAAAAAGAACAACACAAAAAGTCACAGATCCACTGGAGGTAGTTTGTGACACAACTACAGACTGTAACATGAAGTTTAAACATTAATACTGCACTTGAAGGAAAAAAAAAAACTATATACTATACAATAATCATTAAAATAACTTAATTAGATGTAAAATTCAAATATTTCTGTAATAAAAATAAAAAAGTCCGGATCAATAAATGCTAATGTGTGCTTTAAAGTTAAACACAGAGCTACAATTAACAAATACCATGTGCTGTATTTAATAAAAAAAAAAAACATTTTTTAGTTACAAACAAACATATTTTGCACTTTTAAATAAGTGATTCTTCAGTGTACCACCAGAGGGAGCCTGTTTAACACACTATCTACTGTATTTCACTGTACTGAGAGTCAACCTGTGGAGATTCATGTCCATTATGTTCATTTTGCCTATGTTGTGTCCAGCAAGGTCAAAGAAGTCAAAAAATAAAGAGCAAATACAAATGTCCACTACTGTGGACACAAATGAATAAACTGGGTCTCAGAAGGGTAATACATTAAGTACATCACGAAATCCCACGTTATTTTAATGAACAGAAAAATTGTGAAAACACTAAAATACAGTACATGCTTTTCTATGATAAAAAACAACTAATTCAAAATATCTAGTCACATTTTTATCCTCCAGCACACACCAAAAAATGTGAAAAAAGGGAAAAACATGCATCTTTTCATCTTTTTATAATAAAGTTAAATAATGAAAAGAATTAATTTCCTGTTATTTTTAAAAAAGTCACAAATTATGAAATTTGGTGCATGCATTCATACAAAAAGAAATATATTTTTTTAAATTTAGAGACTTTCTTACCGCTGAGGATAAAATTTGCCCCCGCCAAACATGCGATCCTGGCTTTGCTCTTGTCACTCCCTCCGATTTTTGTACACTTCATTCCCACCAGAGCGAAGACGGTACCAAAAAAGCCAAGACACACCGCTGCTATCATCAGCCCTCTGCAGGCCTGGATGTAACCTGTGCAAACACGAATAATCAATGTTAGGCTCAACGACCTTTTGACCTTTCAAAGAAAAATGCACACAAAACACGCGGCCAAATTAGTCACGAGACGCCATCGAGAGGCAAATATTAGCTCGGAACTAGCGAACCGTGCTCCAAATCCCCTGAGGCTTACGCTCAATTTCCTTGATAGGTTTTTAAGTGCTAAACATTGACACATTTACCGTCAAACCCCAATTTGAGGGGTAAAGCGAGAGGAAGTGTGAATTAAAATGAGAGGGCAAAAGGAAAAAAAAAAGCGCAGCTGACCAGCCAACGCAAGCATGGAAGGGAAGTCTTTGCAGTTGGACACGCCGGTGGAATCGGTGACGCACGTCTTCCACAGGTTGGCCCAGTAGGTCGCCGTGGTGATGACCGTCCCGTCCAGCGAGGACACCTTCCAGTAGTCCGTGGGCAGGGTGGACGACACCAGGACCCATCCCGAGGTGGCCAGCGCAAAGGCCAGGATCTCCTGATACATGCTGCTCCGAATGACTCTGCGCCGACGGCGTCGGCGGGACCCCAGATTGATTAATGGTTCTCAGGCGGTTGGAAAAGTAGCCAGGATGTGCAACGCTAAGTTGGTTAATATGTTATGGGCTCTGGTAGCCTGCCACTGGGAGTTTGGACTTGAACTTCAAAAAGAGGGCTGACGCTTGGTCATGTGCTTCTCAAGACTCCTTGCTAACAATTCACACAACAGGATGACGGCGCCCGGATGGAGTTTAACCCCTGTGCGATGTTTTGGAACCTTTTCACGTCATTCTGGCGGTATTTTAGCCAGGGGATGGAACTTTGATATGTTGTTAGCGTCTGGGTGAAATTTCAGCTCCCTGGTGTACCCTTTCAATGCTTTCCCTTTCATGTGAAATGCCTGTGGTGTAAAGATCAAAGGATTGGAGAAAATACAGTATCATTTTGACTATTTTATGGGCATTTTCTTCCACATCATTCTCACGGTATTTTTAGCCAAGAGATGGCACACTGCTGCATTGTGGGTTATTCGTTACACTCAAATGACTGCAAATGTTCACCTAATTTGGGTTATTTTGGACCCACATGACGCGAAAAGGGTTATTTTGTGGGTTATTCATTTGACCCAAGTTTTGAGGGTTACATAATTAACCAAGAGTCAATACCAGTTTCAAAAAATATTTCATCCAGTGAAATATTTTTTATTAGCTAAGGGCCACCAGGACAAAGCTTTTTTAGTGTGCAGTCGTGTGTGTGTGTGTGTGTGTGTGTGTGTGTGTGTGTGTGTTTGTGTGTGAGAGAGAGAGCGATAGTGTACATGGGGGGGTTAAATCAATAACAACACAAAAGTAAATTCACGACAAAACTTTGTCTGATTTATTGAACGAATCCACTGAAAAATCAGACTCACATTTTAGGCAATTTCTACTAGCCAAGTGCCATCAGGGCAAAGATTTTTAGTTTGCAGGTGTGTGTGTGTGTGTGTATGGGGGTTAAATCAGTAAAAGCGTCAGAACAAATCAACAACAAATCCGTCATATTTATTGAACTATTCAACTGAAAAATCAAACTTAGAGTTTAGTTAAAAAAAAAAATAGGATTTTTGATTCCACTTTTCTTCGGATGGAGACCAATATGAACACTCTCGCGTCGTCACCAATACTGATACTATGTACCGATACCACTAGTACTTTTGACATAGCAAATACGATGTCCGTCAAATTTCATGTAATTACAGTAATAGCAATTTTCTGTTCTTGGAAATTTTAATTTACTACACAAAAATCATAATGACTTCTGTTATTCTCTCATTATCTATTGTGATATGACCTTTTTCGGCGTAGTACATTTCAGAAAATGATTCAATACAATTAGTGAGTGTGATTGAGACTAATTTATGTTAAAAATGCAGTAAAGCCAAGGGAACATAAAAAAAAATGAAGGCTCACCATAATAAAGTATGTAAAGACAGAAAACAGGATTAAAATGGCAGATTACAGCTGAATATTTTAATGTTGGTTTCTTATTGATAATAACGTTAAAAGTCAAACTCTGAAATGTTTTGCATGTGTCACTGTATCCTAAACTCAATGAGAATCTATAGAGGTGTTACATATTTCACCTTTTAACGATAATAATTCTCCGTTTTGATGACTGCGGCTTGAGAGGAATTCAATTAAAACGGCTCATTATTGAGGTTAAAGTTTGCAGTGGCGTATACTGCAGCTGTTTCGCTCACGTCAGTAAATAAGGTATAAATAAGGACAATTTTGCGACAATAGAGTGAATGCCAGCGATGAATATTTCTATTCCTTAGCTGTCACACAGCAGGAACATTTCCCGGCATTACATCACGCGCGGTAGCGAACCGATGTCTCACCATGAAACGAGACAAATGGGCCACGCACTTTGGAATGGCGGCGCATTAGTGTATGAATAGCGTGAAAGCAGAAGCACAATGAGCCTCTTACCGTCCAAGTTCAAGATGGTATGGTGCGGCCTGCAGTGGAGCGCTCCGATGGCGTTCCCGGCGCAGTTGTTCCACAGGCCCTGCAGCACCCAGGTGGCCGTGATGACCGAGGACGCCCGGCTGGTGGCCTTCCATTCATTGGACACCGTGGCGCCAATGGTGGCCCCCAGACCCCCCAGGCCGCTGATGAAAGCCAGGATCTGCAAGCCGGACATTTGCTGGCCCTCACAATTCAATGTGAGACTTTTTAACGGAACAAATACACGCAATCGCCCCGGATGGATAAATTACACTTTGGACATGTGTTTTCACTGAGATGATTTACAGACAGGACATCTCTCGCGTTCGAGGATGGACGCAAAGGCCTCGAAGTCAAACAGTAATCAAAGTCAGTGCTGGGAGTTAGTTATTATTTCTCGCCAATGACAAAGCACCTCCCGCGTGTGTCACGGCTTCGGAATGGGAGTCATACCGTGCATCGCATGAACACAATCAGTCACGTTTCGATGGAACCGAAGTCCACTTTCGAGTTTCTCATCAGCACCACTCATCAGCATGTATGTATGTGTCTGTATATACATTATACATTGACAGGTCATTGTAAAGGAAAACCTATTTCAACATTGGTCTCTAAAAAAAGGATATGAATGGCAAATTTGCATTCCTAAAATTTGCCGTAAAACTCGTCCAAGTGAGCGACTAACAATGCAACGTAAAATTGGTTGTCATTGCTTTTACACCCCCCCCCCCCCCCCCCCCCCCCGGAAAACATGAGATATTGGATAAAATATTGAAACTTCGATTGTCAAAGTACAATTGAATGATCTGCTTCTTGCAAAATGTTTCTAAATTTGCTGCAGAGTCGACGTCTAAGCACGTATGTATTTCTTTTTTTTTATTGTCGAACTATGACTATTTTGAGATAGTGAGGGCATATACCACTTAGATGGCGCTACAAAGCTCGCGTTTCACTAGTGTTCTGCTTAACACGTATTCCACGACGTCCCGATTAAAACTCACTGTTTGTTCTGTTTACCCACAATGAACGAATGAGTTAAATTGTTTATTTATTTATTTGATCCAGGATTGGTAGGAAGTATTTGATTGACGGACACTTTTAACAACCAATCAGAACAGACCTTGGGCTTGACTACGTCACATTTCCACGCCTCTCGCACGCGCTCGGTTATCAAGCCGGCCGCTTTCTACTTGAAATAATTGCCCTCCTTTGTTGCCAGATATATATATAGTTGACATACTTTTCATTCATATTTTTTGCCTACAACCTAGGCATATGTACCGGACATGGAAGCTCTGCGTCAAGACGTGAAGGCTAATCCGTCTTCAAAGGCTAATCTTGTCTCCAAGCTTCTCTTCTGGTAAGAAAAGAGCGACAGCCGTCATTGACACACACCTGCTTGTGGTGGCAGGTAATTGCACACGAGAGTCGTCATCTAAAATAGCATACAAACATTGCACACATCGGAGGACAGAACTGAGGTTTATTGACAATAATTATCATTCTTAGGGTGCAAAGTCAAGTTGTCAAAACTTTGTGCTTGACACTTGAAGTTCATAAGGTACACCTGCTGCTGTCTTAAATAATAAGAAGAGCAAGTGCCGTGAGAAGTATTCTTACTTATCATTTAACAGTAATATGACAGTAAATATGTGTAAAATCGTCAGCATGTCTTCTTATGCTCATAACTCATATGCATTAAGATCTATAACTAGAACTATTTACTGGACGCGAGCTTAAGTCTCGAAATGACTGAATTATCAAAAATTTCACCAAGGTAGCCCCCAAAGATTACATGACTAGCACGCAGGCCCCTTCTGCAAATGAGTGCAAGTGCTTGCAAGTGATAAAACTTTGTGATTTTCCATGAATTTTACAAACATTTATACATACGTACATGTGCATCACATATTACACTTGATTTACATATTTACATCAGCTGTTTCCTTCATTGTGTTGAGAAATCATTGACATGTTGAGTTCACGTTAACTGGCAGCCCTTCGTATTACTCGGTTTCAAAAAGGGTGGTGAACCCTGCTTCGGACCAACCAAGCATCATCATCATCAATTATGAAGATGATGCTCGGATTTGATTGAGATTTATAGTCTGTCACATACTTTTGCTTCCCTCCTGATTTCTGTGTATTTTTGTGTGCATATTAATCATTTAATTTTTTTAATGTATTTCATTCAATTATGGCCGATTCAGAACGAGAGTAATCTTATTTTGTCTTCCCCTTCTCAGAAATCCTATTTCGCCAAATTCAATTATCACGGGGGGGTTGCGATCGCCATTCTGAGGTGGACTTGCTAGTTTGTTGCTTTTGCAAATAAAACCATTTAGAAACGCATGTGTATCGTTGGTTTGTCTCACTGTGATATTCAAATTAGCTTGAAGAAATGAAATCTTCGAAAGGTGTAACTATGCAAAGAACACAGAAATCAGCTTATCCAGCTGCCATTGAAATACATGTCCATTATTACATTGTTATTATTAGTATGGGCATTGATTATATTTGTACTGCGTAGTTGGTTGAATCCCTTGTTCAGGATTGGCTACAAGAGGAGACTGGAAGAAGATGACATGTACAAGGTTCTTCCTGAGGATGCTTCTGATAGCCTTGGGGAGGAGTTACAGTGGTAAGAAGAGCTAACATCTTTATTTTCATTATCTGCATTTACAGAATTGATGTTGAGAATTGAATTGATTGAGTCCCATTCTACAGTGTTAAATAGAATGACTGATGGTTTAAATCGCAAAATGTAGGTTCTGTAAGAGCCTCTTTGTAGCTTTTATACTCCCGTATAATGCGCCATAGTCGCTGCTGCAAATATGATGCTATGCAGAAAAACGTAAGCCACAATAATAACCATTAAAGTCACTCAAAACTGTAACGCCACAAAGTCACAACACTACCCCCACCCATTGAAGAAAGGTGATCTTGTTTTTGAGGTTGTGCTTGACATTCAGCCCACCTATATATAGCATGTATCAGTGGAGCCGCAGCACAAAACAGACTGTCCTCTCTTCTCACCATTTGGCAGATGCACTTTCATTGATTTTCTGTAGTCTATATAGGAACTGGATTTTGCGCCCAAGATTAAGATCACTGTGCCAAGGTTGACTTCTCCACACAGTCGCATATGACGTTTAGTGTCATGTTGTCCGGTCAACAGGCGAGGCTGTCAGGGGGGGTTTCAATGAAAGAGCTGTCAGCAGCTCTTTGAGCTGAGGACCCTTACTTGTGCGTACGCCAGTAGAGCTTTGTGTATTATTTAGTGGCCTTTCAGGATTTGGTAAAAGAAAAAAAAAATATATATATGCATATAAATTACATTTGCCACATTGGTGATTTAATTTCTTTTTAAACACGAGTTATACGGTACAGGTATTTCGAACCAGGAAGTGAAACGTCTCATTTACTGAAGCTGCTCTTCTCACCGTGTGGCTAGCTCGCCCCATACATGACACAGTTCCACGCCGGTTGGCCACAAAACATCCATCCAGCCGCCCCCTTGGCCGTTATCCTCAAATGGTTCGCCGAGCGCTGGAGACTACCCCGGCGGAGTAAATGAAGGAGTTAAAACAGTCATTTTAATAATATAAAATGCACAGCAATTTCAAGAAGCGGCGCTCACTGAGAGCCGTTCCTCCTATCAAATCAGTCCTGTGGAAAACCAGTATTCATAACAGTTCCCGCCCACAGGTGAATCGATGTACGTATTACAATGGTGATTGGCTGGCCGCGTTCTCCCAAATATGCATTTCCAACACTTCAACATTTTCTATTGTAAAACATTGTAGGTGATAAATGAAACACTGTTGTTTATTTGGATGACTGTGAAAATCCCTCCTAAATAACTCCGGAACCTCAACAAAACTAAAAGATGCGGATAAGGTTGGCGTGTATTTACTCTCGCACAGGCGGTACGAGGGATTGTTTATCTGTTCGGTCGGGGTCAGAACATGCACATATGCAATACTGATGTAACGCTGATGTACCTATGCTGCATCATGATGCCTCATGCTTTTCGAAGGTACTGGGAACAAGAGGTTAAGCTTGCGGCAAAAGATCTACGGCAGCCGAAACTCAATAGAGCCCTCGTCAAGTGTTACTGGAGATCCTACTCTCTCATTGGAGTATACATCTTCCTAGAGGTGTCGTCAAAGCATCTCTCTTTGAAAAGGCAATGATGGATTATGGGTGTTTTCGCATGTCCGTTTTACTCCATCAGGCAATCATCAAAGTCGTCCAGCCAGTGTTACTCGGCAAGTTTATCGAGTTCTTTGAGAGTCGTGATACCTCAGAGCCGATGTACGTCTACAAGGCCTACAGCTACGCACTGGGAATCTGCCTGTCCAACGTCTGGTTGGCCATCCTCCACCATCTGTATTTCTACCATGTTCAAAGAGCGGGCATGAAAATCCGCGTGGCCATGTGTCACATGATCTATCGTAAGGTAAACATTGCCGACATTATTGAGTTACTTTCTGGTTATGCCATGTATCACACTTTTGTATCCGCGTAGGCTCTCAGTCTTAACAACACGGCGCTGACTAAAACGACCACGGGACAAATAGTCAATCTGTTGTCCAACGACGTCAGCAGATTTGATGAGGTACGATGCTGAAAATTAGATTGATCTGTACAAGCCATTGTTTATTTAAGACATCACAAAATTTTTCCTGTAAAATACAGCTGGTGAACAAAACTACAGATCATACTCATCGTTAACGGAATATTTTCTTACAGAAACGATTTCTAAAACATTTCACGTATAGGTTTATTAGATTGCAAAGTCAGCAGAGTCCAGCTGCCACAGGACGTAAATAGAGCGGTTACTTTTTTCAATCCTTTAGCACAGAACTATTTTTTTTGTTTGTTTTTAACACAGGATATGGATGACTTTCCATATCTTTTATTTACCCAGGTTACACTGTACCTGCACTTTCTGTGGATCACCCCCCTGCAAGCAGCAATGGTGATAATACTGCTGACGTATTTGATCGGTCCATCGTGCCTGGCAGGAATGGCTGTCTTCTTTGTCCTGATACCAGCGCAGACTATGTTTGGAAGACTCTTTTCTCAGCTGAGGTTGGCAACGATCAGATGGAGCGGTGTCAGTCGTTGTTTCGGTACCGCGGTCGCCAAAGTGTTTGTCGTTCCAGGGCTGACACCGCAGTCCTGACTGACGACAGGATACGCACGATGAACGAGGTCATCTCTGGGATCCGTGTTATAAAAATGTGCGGGTGGGAGAAACCTTTTGTCGCGCTTGTGGATGAAGTCCGAAGGTAGCCTGTCTTTATTCTTGTCAACAAATACAAATTCGTCGACTGACATTTTTTTTTTTTTTTTCGGTAATGGTCCAGATTGGAAGTCTCCAAAATAATGAAAAGTTCCTACCTGCGTGGCTTAAACATGGCGTCGTTCTTCGTGGCCAGCAAGCTCATCATCTTCCTCTCAGTTTGCGCCCACGTGCTGTCGGGCAATCAGCTGTCTTCCAGCGCCGTCTTCATGGCCGTTTCCCTCTACGGTGCCATCAGACTCACCATCACGCTCTTCTTTCCCTTCGCAATCGAGAAAGTCTCAGAGTCTCTCATCAGCAACCGCAGAATTCAAGTAAGATGAAACATTTTGTTTGATACCGTAATTCCCCAAATATAAGACTTAACTTTGGGGTAAAATTCTGGTATTTTCTATGTTACCATATGTAAGATGCACCAATACTTTGGCAACAATGAAAAAACAAATGAATTTCGTCTTCCTAAACTCTTCATATTTTCTTGTGTTCATATCTGTAAGCTGCTGTTAGCTGCAATAAGCACTGGCTGCTAACACCCAACTGACATTCACCCTCTTGATTATGGCATTACGGTTATTATTGTAAGTAAGAATATGGCCGATATAATAATGCACATCTGTGCATCAAAACTCTGCTTATGTGGCAGGCAGATCAATTAATCCTCGAATAGTTGACAAATAAAAAATATATATAATTTTTAAGTCGCCACTTATAGGACGCATCATTTTGGGGGAAAACAGTATGTCTTATTTGGGGAATTACGGTAAATATTGAGCATTATTGCTTTGGATTGTGTGTTTACCTAAGAAAATGGCCAGTGATGGCTTATTACTAAGTGACTCCTTATAAAATATCAAGACTGATAGCATGATCCCTGTCAGAATTTTCTCCTTCTGGAAGAAGTCGCTCCTCAGCATTTGGGACTCCCAGGGGAAGAGAAGAAAGACTGCATGCTGATGATTCAAGATTTGGTGTGCTACTGGGACAAGGTCAGGCCAGTTGAATGAATTCCTTGCTCAAATTGTTAAGACAAAGTTTTCACATACATTTCTGGAAGTTTCATCCACATATATAAATATTTGTTGCTCTTAAAACAGGACTGCATATACCTTGAGTGAACAAGTACATCATGATTGCATTCATAACATACATACATATTCATTACATACATAACTTCATTGTGGCTATGCACAATCTATGAATAGCAATTTTTTTTCCTAAGATCTGAAAGTTGGCTTTACATTTAATCTGATTTAAAATCATTATTGCTGTCTTGAGGACCCCTTGTAAACAGTATGTTGTCCCTCTTGAAAGTAATAATCTATAAAGATAATGAAGAAATAGTGTAGTTAAGTGCTTCTTGGTTATTTTTTGCAAAGCAACCTCAAGGAAAAAGAAAACATTTTGCGCACCTCCGCAGTGACTTAAAATAAATTCATTACATTTGATCATTTTTAAGATGACCAAAAAAGCAATATAAGTCCCCTTTCAAAAAATGTTTGGTTTTTTATAGGGTTAAAACACGTTACAGGTTAATCTGAATAGGAAAAAAAACCCCATCAAAATTTAACTTGAAGAAAAAAGTAAAAAAAGTGCTGATTTTTGTTTTGAATGTTTTCCTGCCAGATGCAAGAGACTCCAACCTTACACAACGTGTCCTTCACAGTGAGAGCTGCTCAGTTGCTTGCTGTAATCGGTCCCGTGGGCTCAGGGAAGGTATGGTTGCCATCGTGATTTGTAAAGTAACGCCCACTGAGGGTCGTTTGATGTTTTGTGCTAGTCTTCGCTCCTCAGCGCCATCCTGGGGGAGCTGAACCAAGAAAGTGGCATGGTCAAGGTTCGGGGGCGGTTGACCTACACTTCCCAGCTGCCCTGGATTTTACCCGGCACCATCCGAAGCAACATCCTTTTCGGCAAAGAGCTCAACCGCTTCAAGTATGACCGAGTGCTGAGAGCCTGCGCCCTCAAGAGAGTGAGAAGTAGTCCGCTTCCCTTTCAGGGTTCTCGGACCTTCAGCTTACAGCAATGTTTCCCAATTATTCTTTGCAAAGGGAATTATTCTTTGCTTGCCCCCACTCGCAGCGGTGACTATAAATGACATCATTATCAATGAAAATTGTATACCTAAAATTGTAAACTTTTTAACATTACAAGAGAAAAAAAAACGTTCAAATCAACTTTCATCAAATGTTGATTTTACTTTTAACAGGATTCATACAAGTCACAGATTATTCTGAATCTGAAAAAAAACAGCTTAAAGTGCATCAAAGTGCCCAAAATAAAAATATATGTATATTCGTCAAACCTTATTAAAACTTGAAACATTTTTAACCAAATGATGCTGGGAAAAAAAATCAGTGAATAAATAATAACGTGTGTAAATTGATCTGAAACATTTAACACAGTTTTAACCGAAAAAAAAAAAAAAAAGTATTTAAAACAATAATAATTCACGCACCCAATCACGCCTAATGACAATATGTGTCCAGCACACCTACAAAGCATGCTTTTGGAGAGCGAGAAAAAGCCGCAGTGCTCAAAAGAGAACGCACATGGGCACGGGGAGATCATGCAAACTCCGCACAGGAAGGCCAGTGCGAGCTGGATTTGAACTCGGGACTCGTGGCGGACACGTTAATCCCTTTTTATCTATTAATGTTAAAGTATTGTTGATATATACTTTATTATTCTTCAACTGAAAATATTGACAGCAATTTGAAAGTTTGTAACTTCCGCAGACTTTGACCTTGTGAGCGCCACAGCACCACCTAGTGCCATAGATCTTGAATTACACCTCATAGCGCAAAAAGCAAAGCTTGTTTTCCTGCCATCACATCGCAGGCGCGCCCCACTATTTGAGGACTGGCTTACAGTAAGTCCGCTTTGGAATGACTCTGTAAGAGCTGCGTTTGGACCTTATCCAGGACATGCAGCTGCTGCCAGGTGGTGACTTGGCACCCGTCGGCGACAGAGGGGCCAACTTGAGCGGAGGACAGAAGGCCAGAGTCAGCTTGGCCAGGTACACAAAAGAAACTTTCTTTTTTTTTTTTTTTTTTACTCCTGGCGTGACTTTTTTTTTCTTTTTCAGAGCAGTGTACCAGGATGCAGACATCTACCTACTAGATGACCCCCTGAGTGCCGTGGACGCTGAAGTCGGCAAGCACATCTTTGAGGAGTAAAACAACTGTTATACTCCAGCTGTTTTTGTTGGCATATTTTGAAACCGGTCATTTTTTTTTTTCCGTAGGTGTATTTGTGGACTCCTGAGGGACAAGCCACGTGTTTTCGTCACTCACCAGCTGCAATATCTGAAGGCCGCACACCAAATTGTAGTCTTAAAGGAAGTGAGTGAGCATTTTCATGTACATATTCAAAATTGCATTCGAACATTTTCAATGGGGCTTGACCTCATGACAGTCAAGGGTGAGCTGGAGCCTATGCCCGCCCACTTGACGCATGTGCCACATTGCTACCTAAGGACGGTTTGGTCTTAAATGAGACCAGACTCTGAAAACTGTTGGCAAAAATAACCCATGAGTCGGAAAGGGATTGTCAAATGAAAACCCACAAACCAACGCAAAAAAAAAAAAGGTTTTGTTACCGCCCACCGACTCCCCAAAATAATGCTAAGCCACAAACAAAATTTTATTGCTCTGTGGTTAATTCATTTGACCCAACTTTTTAGGTTAAATAAAAGAACCAAAATGTTGATTCAGTCCTTTTTTGACCCAAATTTGGTTATTTTTCTGCTTTTAGAGTTAAAAACAAAAAAAACAACAAAAAAAACAAAACAAGCACAATTGAAAACATTCTGAAAGGATTTTTTATAATATTTTTTGAAAATACTTATATAAAATAGGTTATAACAAAGGCTTTTTTGGGTCAGTCAGACTTTTTTTTTTTTTTTTTTTAAAGGGCCAACAAAATTGCATGTTTATGGGTCGAATGTATACCCCAATAATTGGGTCACCCTATTTTTTTGGGTAGAAGTCAGATTCAAGATTCAAGAGATTTATTGTCATATGCAATGTAACACCACACAATGACATTCTAATGACAGACTAAATTCCATAATTGAGCAAATAATAAGGTAGGCAATAAAAAAAGCCCCCCTCTTTTTTTTTAATGATTTTTTTTTTCCCTCAAAATGTACCCTTTTTTCATTCTAAAACCAGATGGGTCTGAAATAACCTGAAGTAAATAAATAATAAAATGTGTGCTAAATGGTGTCACCTTAACTACCATGCTCCTACGGTCCATTTCTAATACATTTTACGTAAAAAAAAATGTACGTTAAAACTGGTTTAATTTCTCTATGATTAGGCGCCTTTAGACACTTAGAGCGCTTCTCGTAGTCGGAGGAAAAAAGATTTGGAAACGACAAGTCTATTTGGATACAAATTCCACTAATTCATGTTGTCAGGGTCAAATGGCGGCCAAGGGGAGCTACAGGGACTTGCAGAGCTCTGGACTTGACTTCTCCTCACTCCTCAAGGAGGACGACAGTCAGGAAGAAAGAGCGAGCACGACCCCCATAATGGCCTCCCTTTGCCCCGCCGCGCTCTCCGACAAGTCCATGTCGTCCATGGCGTCTTTGTCCGCCTCGTCCTATTCGCTGATGGAAGAGACACTCACACTGGTAGGTGCAACAGGAGAGTCATTGATTTTGATAAGACACTTCAAAGACTTATTTGACATGCAATATTATTGTGGTTGCTGTTCACTGGATTGCATCAGAAAGAGATGTTTTTTATTTTTTTTAATGTTTTGCTTATCATGTCGCCAAAGCTTTCAGTCTGATGCAATAAAGTTCGACAGCAGTGCAAACAACTGCAGCAATATTAAACATCTTGTCAAACAACAAAGGCATTCAGTAAAATGAAGGCAAACAGTTTCAAGAAAAGAGTAGCTTTATGAAAACATTAAAAAAAATGGAGGGACTGGCCACATATATATTTAATTGTTGTAAGGCTGGATATTAAAAAGACACATTTTGAGCATTATAACTAACCATAGTGGGTTTTTTTTCCACAAATATTTTCTCCACCCATTCCCATAAAAAACATAACCTGCCAATCATTTTTGAGCGTTCTGACTAATAGTTTGTGACAAAACATTTTGTCAGTTGATGTAATGAATTACTCACAAATTGGGTAAATGGTGACAAGACACTGAAAAATTAAATGTTTTCATGGACTATTACGATTTTTTCCCCCCACCTTTTTCCCTATTCTCATAAAAATTATTGTTAAAACAATGCATTTCTTGCAATTTTATTCTCCATGTCACTATTTCAAAAGGTTGGAAGCTTGTACATGGATGACAGGCATTCTGTCAATGTTGCATTTTTGCTACTTTGGTGCCCAAAGAGTTAATTTGCCACAAAAATGCAAATTTCTTTTGTGTACTAAATTACAGTATAGTATTGCGAAGATTCTCAGGCTATTATGACTGATAAAATCAAAGCTTTTCACAATTTTGTAAAATGATGCCTTCTTCCTTCCCACCATTTTATTTTAATTCGTGTGCCTGGATGGGGTTGGTGAGATTCATATATTCTCCGACAAATGGCAACAATGACTGCTAAAAACGTTCGGGATCTCCCGTGATATTCCGAAAATTGTTTTCTGCGTCCCGAGGTCACAATGAGAAGAGAAGTGTGATGTTTTTCCCGATGGCCACTAGAGGGCAGAAAAGACTTATCTTTCCTGCACAGCGTGCTGTTCAATGATGGACTGATTGGCGTCGGTGTGTTCTGTGCAGGCATCGCAACCCGCGGAGGAAAGGCGCAAGCGGGGAGACGTCGGCCTGCAGATTTATGTGAAATATTTCACAGCTGGCGCTAACTTCCTGGTTCTCTCCCTCCTCGTCCTCCTCAACGCTCTTGCACACGTGAGTCCATGCCTGTTTGCAAAACGGAGTTGTGTGTATTTTCGGCTGAAATAAAACGGAATATTCATTTGTTTTAAAGGTGGCGTTTGTGCTGCAGGACTGGTGGCTTGCTCATTGGTAAGATCACACAAGTGCTTGTAGAAAAGAAAGGATAAAAAGAGGCCCACCGCGGCTTCAGGGAGGAAATGTTTACATTTATGTGTCACTTGTTGAAGACCACCTTTTGCTTTTCCATAGTGGGAAACGTCTTGTTTGCGCGGCTTCTTTTCTTCCTGTTTATGCATCCTTGTGTTTTTCTTTTCTTCGGCAGGGCCTCCGAGCATCAGCGCATCAACGTGACGCAGTCCCTTCATGGCGGCCTCCCCACACAGCTGGACCTTGACCTGTACTTAAGTGTTTATGCAGGTGAACCTTGCTGATTTTACACCTAAGAAAAAAAAAAAATCTATGTCTGTGCACTATAAAATAGGTCATCCATTTAGAAAAAGGTTGTTTGGCAGCAACCCAAGGCCTTCAAGGCCAAGTGTGGGTACACGGGCCTCAGCTGTATTGCGAAATAGAGGCGCTTTTACTCCCATTGTCTCCCTGTGACTCTGAACCTCTTCACTCTTTGTACTTAAACTCACAGGAAGATAGAGGGAACAAAATAAAAGAAAAACACTTAAGTGGGTGACATTTGTTTTCTCTCTGTGCTCAGAACACTGATTGAGATTTTGTCCTTGGAGGAAGCAAGAGGATGGCGTCAGAGTGTCCTGATAGATTTTGATGGTTTGTTTTTGTTTGTGTGGAAGGTTTGACAGGTGCAGCCGTGGTGTTTGGCTTTGCTCGCAGCTTGCTCTTCTTCAACGTCCTGGTGAGCTCAGCCCAGAGTCTTCACAAGCGCATGTTTGACAGCATTCTGCGGACCCCCATGCACTTTTTCCAAATCAATCCGATGGGTAAGGGACTGACTTGCATGTATTCTTGTTATTTCAATTAAGGTAACCACACTGACCAGGTTATTCTAACCCGTCGACACGAGAAAGCAGACTGCGCCCTGCTTCTTTTATCTTGCTTATAACCCATCTTCAACCTCAATATATGGTTTTACTTTTTGATAGTCCGTTCATCCATTTTCCTGCAAAGTATCCTTACTTTAAATTGAACTACGATATTTTTAAAGAAGCATATTTCTTCCCACATGTATACATAGCAAATTACAAGTACTTTAAATGAATAATTGATTTATTTTACAGAAAATAAATACAAAATTGGGCTCTTAAGAGGCAGCTGGAAAAATAATGCCATTTGCTATTGCATCGAGAAATATCTAATTATAAACAAACATATAATTATGCTGTATGTGTTTATTTTTATACATATATATATAATATATATATATATATATATATATATATATATATATATATTTGTATATATATATATATATATTTGTATATATATATATATATATTTGTATGTATATATATATATATATATATATATTTGTATGTATATATATATATATATATGTATAAGTAGGTACATTATTTATACTATTCTAAAGGTAGGAATTACAGAATGTCTTGATTAAAAATAAACTGAGAGCAAGTGACATTTTCAAGCACGTCAATTGTAAAAAGTATAATTCTTTTTTGCCAACCACTGTAATTATTCCGACTAATGTGTCATTTATTAGCTGAAGTCAAGAGGTTGAATGATGGCTTGAATTTTTCCTGGCCATTGTTGGCCTGTCAGCAGACAATTACTCAGTCTGATCTCGTAATGACAATGCATATACAACACGGTGTGGGAATGTGCAACAGGGGGGAACTCGTATCTGTGTAATGAGTCACCATCAACTGCTTAAATATGATTTGAGGGTGTTTGAGGCGGGCGTAGCGGCAAAGCACGCCTTTTACAAAGACGTGTGTGTTCCTAAAGCAAACATCGGTAGCCTCCTAATGGCCACCCGTGTGTTTGCTGTTGCTTCCTTGCCGCGTGTTGGACTATCTGGGTGTGACTTAATCTATTCAAACAATTTGAAATAATGTAATAATCTGTGTTATATCGCCGTGCGGGAGAGGCTTAGCACACACACGCTTTATCTGATTGGAGCTATCAGTGACCGGTCCGTTTATTATTACAGCTTGGCCTGCAGGAGGGCAAACGACGGTGTATGTCAACACTGGATTTGCAGGATAATGCTTTACAGATAAAGATATTCATCCTTAATTGATTTGGCATATTTACACTTATCCGCATAATGGAAGATAAACCTTGATAAATCCTGCTAGTTGCTTTACCGTCGAAGCTGCACCAGCATACACAGCAGCCACGGCAAGAAGGGAATGACAGAAAATGACACCCGCGCAAAAAGAATCCTCACTTCAGAGAGATACTAGTTTATAACATTACTTTCTAATTTTAGGCAGAACTTTAAATATACAAAAGCTCCATCGTGAGAGATATTGTTTTGATGGCTGTTTTTGGTCTCACGCAGCAAGATTACACACCACCAATTACCGTTCAATTTTGGTGAGCACCCAAAAAAACACAGATAAAGATATTCATTTTGAGTCATGATGCCAGAAAAACAAATGGCGGCGCCCAACTGCAGCAAGGGGGGTACGTGAAGGCACTTCACGGGGTACGTGAGATTTTAAGAGGAGGAATCAAATTGAATGCTTATTAATGCAATGACATGAACAGTACATTCTTGTTTTCAAATTAAGAGCAAATTCATTGGAACATGAAGCAACTTGTGGACTCCAGCACGTTGTGTTCATTAAATTGCAACTAGTCCCCAGCTGTGCGTCAGGACAAAACCTCTTCAAAAATCTGTATCTATCAGCACTCCTGGGTGTTATTTTCCAAACTGTCTGGTTACAGCAACATCATGACATGAACATAGCTGAATGTTTTGAAATAAGACCAGCACCAACATATTTTCAACATAACTCACGACACATTTTGATTTTTAGAAAACTGCACTAACAGGAGAGTAACATGCCTGGGTTCACTAGTAAAGCGTGAGCATAATATCATCATACTTCGGTAGTCTTCTTCTGTCTCCCATGCTTCACTGGGAGATTAACCCCTGGTGGCTGGCAAAAAGGGGTCCAAAGCACAAGAAAAAAGTAGAGGCTTATAGTCCAACATTTGTGGTGATTTATAAAAAACAAACAAAAACAAAAAACACACTCAGATTGTTAGAATACTGTACTAACACAACAGTACCACACCTGATATTAAGCATGAGCATAATAGCGGTTTAAAGTCAAAATCAATACTTCGGTAGTCTTCTTCTGTCTCCCTTGCTTGACTGGGAAATTGCCCCCTGGTGGCTAATAAAAAGGGTTCCAAAGCACAAGACAAAAGTAGAGGCTTATAGTCCAAAATCTGTGGTAATTTATAAAACTAAACAAACACTCAGATTGTTAGAATACTGCAACCCAACAGTAACATGCCTAATTATGTTTACTAGTGGCGTGACCCCTGGTGGCGAGTGTATTAGAAGCTCAAGCTCAAAATCGATTTATAATATACATTAATAAATAATGTTCTGTTCTCTTCATTATGTTTTATTTTTTTCATTTTTACTTTTAGTTTTCAAAAGTATTTTAGCTGTTAGAGCAGGTTCATGTATTTTTTTATTACGTTTTTGTCTACAACGCATCACTTTAAGGTTATATTAGTTGCAGTCTCAGTTTCCTTATAAATGGTACTCGTCAAGTGTGAGAATAAAAATAGTATTATGAAATAAAAATAAAAGGAAAAAGAATATACCGTGTTAGCGGTTTTACCTTGCCGGCGGTGCGTCTTTTGGTAACTGCAGAATTTGTGATAGAACTTTTGTACGAGACCCTTTTTTGGATCTGGGTTTACACGGGTGAAGGATAGTTCCACCGCGCACGGGCTGAGCACCGGAGTGTCGGCCCGGAAGGTAAAGGTTACGCTTTCAGGCATCATCGCACAAATGTCTGCCTTGTCGCCGTATCAATGCGCAGTGCAACAATACGCTACAGCGGCGCCGACTTGGAACTGACGCTAAGGCTTTTGTACGTCTTCTGTATCAGCGATTGGACGCTTCTGAGCCATTCACTGCCAATTTGTGTCAGCGTTATCTCCGGCGCCGAGCGGATGTCGTCGACTTCCAAATTGGTGATTACAACCTTTATAGTTGACAAAACTCCTCGTCGTAAGATAAGTATCGGATGCGATATTAGTTTGAATGAAAGGAAGAGTGAAGCGCTGTTTTGTCTGCGTCAGAAAAATTTCAGCAACCGTTCGTACATCTACTAGGCGGATATGGCAAAGGAAAAACGGTAAAACGGGAGTGGATATTTAACAGTCTCTTAGCATAATCCCCTCATTTATTTCGGAGACTCTCAACACCTGACTTTTTACACTACTTCTTACAAACATTTCTGGGCGAACGCGAAAACATTTCACACAGACCCACTTGCTGCCATGACTATAAATGAAACTATTAAAAAGACCAACTTAAACCAACTTTCAGCAAATAACTACTTTTTACAAGATTTATACAGGTTACAGCTTATTCCAAATCTGACAAAAATAACAAAGCGCATGAAAGTGCCAGGAATGAAAAAAAAAAAAAATGTCAATCCATATTCAAACTAAAAACTGACCAATGAACCATTTGATAGGGGGGGGAAAAATTGATAAATGTAAATTGATCTGCAACATTAACACCAATACAGTATCTTGATTTTTTTTTTAACCCTGAAAAAAAAAACGCTATAAAACATTGTGCTAGTCTTTTTTCTAAATCACAATAATCGTTAATTTGATTTAAAAAAAAAATGTTGACAGCGATTGACAATGTTTCGAAATCCCGCACAGACTTGAGAGTGCAAAAACACCACCTGGTGCCTTAGATGTGTAATTACATTACACGGCGCAAAAGCAAAGCATGCGTCCCTACGCTTGTCCCTCTGCCATTGCATTGGTATGCACCCCACTATTTGAGGACCGCTAACATACCGATTACTAATAAGTTGCTCCATGTTCCAGTTAATTTGCTCTTAATTGGAAAAGAAAAGTAAACTGTTCCTATCATGGCATTAAACTAGCACACCACATCCCCTAATCTGAGGAACACATCTATAAGCATAATACTACTAATATTTTTAAAATCATTTTCATTTAACTTTAGAGGACAGTACCAGTACCACTTGCCATGCCGGACCCGTATAACAAACTAGTAAGAACAATTCTCCCGTATCGTATTGATATTCATATACTGTAAGTCAATGTTTGGAGTAGAGCAGAAGGTATGCTTGAAATACGGCCATTCATCCAAATGCGATCCAGCGGCAGCGACGGTGGCGGATGTGCTGAGCTGATGTTGATCCCTGTAATTTAGTGTCATCGAGTGGCTTAATCCCCTCAGAGACTGCGGGCCCAAGCCTCGGCTCATCAGCACAGCCGAGGAGCCGACTTTCGGCCGGTCCGTCTCAGTGCCAAACTTCGGATCTTCTGGAACTCCAGGCGAGATTCTGATTGTGTCTACAGAGCAAATGTTTTCTCTCGCGCCCCGGACCTGAAACGCGGACAAACGTCTGTATTGCAGGTCCGGGATGCAAGAGGCAAAGTGGGGGGGAAGTATTGCAGACAGCAGGATGATGATATCGAGGTGTGTAAATTGAATGTGGAGATGGAGCGGCGCGCGCGCGTGTGTGCAGCGTGGCTGATAGAGCTCCCCCTCGCTCGGCACTCGCGCTATTTAATTGCATGAAAGGGAAGGCAGGGAGATTGCACAAGCCTGGCGGTGAGAGCGAAGAGAATGGATTTAGAATGTATTAGTATTGGCAGCGAGGTGCCGGCGGTGGGAGGCTGCCCCGGGCCCCCTGGGCCCCTTCGTGGAAAGTGCAGGTGAGCGCTGCCACCTCCAGCCTTGGCAGCCCCCTCCTCCTCCCCGCTCTTCAGTTCTCCGACATTATTGCACTTGCCGGTGTGAAAAGGCCGCTCAAAGTGTGCCGGTGCCCACACGCGGAGTCGCTCGCTTATCGCCATGTTTACAGGGAACAGCCATTTGCCACACACCTCACTCCGGCCGGACCCCACTGTTCCACTTCTTTAAATGTGATTGGAGGCGGGGGGGGGCTCACCTGATCTCTCCACCTGGGAGGGTTTGATATTCGCCGAGCCTCGAAAAGTGGCGCAAATCACCCCCGGTGTCTTAAAAGCACGAGAAACGGCTTTGATTTTATGGCTGAAACAGCGATAACCATTTTGGCACAATAGGCCGTATTGTTGCCGAGCGCGCAGTGATTGAAGCCATTGTCCGGCGCTGATCTCGCCTCGCGGGCGTTTGCGTTAATGCATCGGAGGACCTATACCTGGTCGGCTCTCCGTTAACCGAGCCGCTCGCGGCGCCCAACAGCTGATACAGCCGACCGACTGACTCCGCGAGCCTCCGAGCGCCGCGTGATGTAACCGGCAGAAACGTATTCCTTTCTCGGCGCCATTGTTTGTCGGAGGCTCGCTCGAATTTGGGTCATCTGCGGCTTAGACGGTAACATTACATAAAACGCGATTGGATCCTGCGCAAACACGCTTTGACAAGCCGTTTTGCCCGGGCTAAAGCAAGGAGATTGCTAGCATAGCGGCGACAGCTCTACCCGCTTATTTGAACCCTCCCCTCAGGATGTCTGTATGCTAAAGGGGCCACTCACACTGCGAATACGATTAGTCCGCCTCTGAGTGTACAACATGCTTACGCCACTTGACTTTGAATCGACGCTGATTTGGAGCATTGCTGGGAATAATGCTTTGGCGGGGTTTATGCGATGGCTGTTATGCGGGAGCCCGGCCTGGTCCGCATGCATGTTTTTAGGCGGGAGCGCTATTTTGGATAAAGCTGTAAGCCGCTTACAGCCGTGGAGAGAGGTGATTACAGAGCCCACCTCCATAGCGGTGACTGGGAGGCAACTTTTAGGTCAGCGGTGCCACGGCTCCACCGGCGGACCGCATGCGCCCACCCCCCCCCACCCCCACCTTCTTAAATCACGCATCCATATTCATCTCAAAACATATTTGCTGCCTCTGTCGGGGGGGGCTTTTGCAGAGTAACTCCGGATGTGATAACAATAATACCGTACCTTTTTTCAAAGATGTACCCCTGTGAAATATTTTTAGGCACGTATACCCCCCTAACCAGCACAAAGCGCTTTCGGGTGGGGAGAAAAATGGTGAAACATGGTGCTGTACTATCTGTTTCAGATTTCATGAACGTTAAACTGATATTTGTAGTATTACCGTAATTCCTCAAATATAAGACACACTTTTTTTTCCCAAAAATGAAGGCCAAAAGTATGGGTGCGTCCTATAAACAGTAACCTTAAAGATTAGATTTTGTTTTTTCTAATTCGACTTTCGAGGTAGATTGAAACGTACGCACAGATGCGCATTTTTATATCAACTGTATTGTTACTGACGATAATTACTGTAACGAAACGAGCTAGAGGGCGGACTTTAATTGGCTGTTCGAAGCTAGTGCTGGTTGCAGAGAACAGCTGCTTGTTATCGCTGAAGTTATTGCAGGATTATTTTCAACAAAAGAAGCGAGCAGACCGAATCAACATCCGAGTCCATTCTTGTGAACAAACAGGAATATATCTAAAATGGAGAGGATCGTGTAACGGTCATGTTGTCTCCAGCTGATTCAAATAAGAGTGGCAAGGTATGGAGCTGTGTGCACTGATTAGAGCAGGGCTCCTCAAACTTTTTGGAGACAGGCACTTCTTTTAGAAAGCAAATTTTTCCAAGGACGCCCATTGCAACTGTATGTGGAAACAAAACAACAAAACAAAAAAATCCTCATCATGATGACATGGATTACATGGGTGTATTTGACACATTTCAAAACGATCGCCGTATTTTCTGCACGATAAGGCGCACCGGATTATAAGGCGCACCCTCAATTAATGACAAATTTCAAAACCCTTTCCATATATAAGGCGCACCGGATTATAAGACGCACCCTCAATTAATGACATATTTGAAAACTTTTTCAATCACAAAATAGTTATACTCAAAGTAATAATAATAATAATAACTCAAATAATAACTCTGAACTCTCAATAGCATAATAACTCAATGACAATATGAGCAACCTTGTTCAACTGTAAACACAGAAAAGAAACAGGTAAAGCTTACTTTATTGCTTCATTCTCCATCTATGAATCCCAATCTTAATATTGATCCACATATAAGGCGCACCTGATTATAAGGCGGCCCATCGGCTTTTTAAAAAAATGAGGCTTTTAGGTGCGCCTTATAATGCGGAAAATACGGTACATATTTAAAAATATCAATTTGGTTGACGTGATTGCTTTATGAAAGTCATGAACACTTTCACAATTCAATATAAAATAAAAACTGGCATAGATATCTGACTCTCCTAAATCATGAGCGGAAAAATTTCAAGTGCGGCAAAATCAATATTTTCTGAGTGAAAAGAGATGGCAGCGGTGGTATACGTGCGATGAGTTTTTCCTTTTCTGCCACAGAAAGGAGATCAAGAAAGCTTGAACGCAGGAGTTTGCCAATAGAAAGGAAGAAAAGGGGATGCAATCGCGCCATTTGAAATAATGAACAAACACCTGAGCACATTGCAAGCAGCTCAATTAACGTCAACGACGCTGCCAGTCACTAGAAGAAAAAGGCAGGCAGGCAGGCAGGCAGGCAGCGTTACCCCCTCCGACCACCACCTTTTGTCGCCGCACAAAAGCCTTCCTGCACGTATTCAGCTGAAAGAGTCTTCATGAAATGGAAAAAAAAATGAGTCATTGTTTTAAGGACATAAGTGCTTTTTTGTTCCTGCTCCGGCAATGTTTATGTTTTATTGTGATGCATTTGTCTCTGCTGGCTTGATACAGACAAAACATTGTCAAGTAGTTTTTATAATGGCTGCGGGTACTGTATTGTATACAGTGTGTACTGCATTGTATATTGTTTTTACAGTATAACTTGTAGAAATTCGTTTTGCAAGATATTTTCTTTGGGTCAGAATTCGCCACTCCAAATTGACCCCAAATGACTCACTGTGAATTATGGGAGATCCTACAGATACATTCTGAAGAAATGGAGTGATACAGTTTTTCAGGAGAAACACATGTTCAGCTCAGGCTCGGTTGTTGTCATGGGTGAAAGTTAAGTGGCGTACGCAAATGCAGGAAGTGAAACGCATAACGTTACGCATCAGAGACTCCTGTTGCGCACGTGTACCTGCGTGCGACATATACATCCTTGTATATAAGGGTAAAAATCTTGGCTCAGGCTGTGGAGATTGTATGTTCTGCCCAGGTTTTCTTTGGCTACATTGCACATTGCTGAAAAAAATAATACGTTTAAATTTCCCACGGCTGATTGTCTATTGCTAAGTGTGTTGTGATTTCAGTTGCTATGCACTTGCTACGATCATGTATTTCTCAACTTTTTGTCTTTTTTTTTTTATTTTTATTACCTTTTTCATATAGGGTCCTGTATTTACTGTTTTCCTTTATACACAGAATATTAATAACCTTTGGAGTCACGACAGTTCTTTAGTTTTTATTGTCACAGAGGATTGATGTCAATATTTAAGCTCTAGTTTTTAAGAGACAGTTTGACAGAACATCAAGTCAAGCTTCTCTAGTCTAGTTTCCGAGTCTACTTTCCAGGTTAATTTCCGATTCTCGTTGTGGTTATGTTAGAGTTGATAGTTTTTGTTAGTTTTGTGGATAAAAACTTTAGTTTATTAGATAAAAACTGTAGTTTTCCCCCTTCCGTGCCCTTTCTGCTTTTGGAGTCATCTTCTGCGATTAATGACAAACTCCAGCTCATCAGTGACCCAAATAAGAACAAGCAGGAAAGAATCTTCATTAGAGCATTATCATCTTAAAATTATACAGTATGTAGTGGATCTTATGACTTAGTTCAGTGGTTCCTCTGTGAAATTTATGATTAAGATTTGATTAAATTTTGGAACCACAATTGTAGTGCGTATTTCATTCAGCAACTTTAGAATATAGTGTATTTTTGGCTCCCGGAAAATTACATCGCAATGCGTGTCTGTATGCAGTTTAACAGCATAAAGGCATGCAACATTTTTCAAAGGAGAATATAATATTTATCAATGTTCCAAATAATTTGCTCTTAATTTGAAAAGAAAAGTGCACTGTTCCTGTCACGGCATTCAATTAGAGCTGATGATAAAACCTGATAAAAAGAATGTAACGTCCAGCCCCTGAAGTGCTTTTACGTGGCCTCCTTTAATTATGTTGAACATTTCCTCTCATGTGTGGTCCAACAGGAAGAATCCTCAACAGGTTTTCCAAAGACATCGGCCACTTGGACTCTCTGATGCCATGGACAATTGTGGACTTCACCCAGGTGAGTCTCACCTCGCCAGGTTTGCTGGCTGGCGCTGCAGCGCGGGGAGGCCATTTCATGCCTGGCTAAACCTGCTTTGTGGTGCGCGTCCCCTAATCTGGAAACAATTACTGCGGGATTACCTGCCAGCGCGGCCCAGCGCCTTCGCAGATTTAATAAAAGTGCCTCATAGGCTGGGGGGGTTGCTGGGGGCGTGGCTCCCATGGTGCGACACAACACTGGCGGCCTCTTGACAGAATGTGTACGCAGCCTAAGCGAGCGATGGGGAGAGAGAAAAGGTGGAAATAATGGACAAAGGATGATGGCTCTGATAGGGAGGAAAACCGGGGAGGGGATGACAAGCGCGAGGTGTTGACAGGAAGTGAGGACGTGTTCAGGGGTGGAGCTGCAAACATGGCCACAAGGGAAGGGCAACACTTGAGGCTAAATTGGCACAAACGCGCTATTTTTCAAGGTGACTGTGCTGTGGCTCACTCAAGACAGCAGTGAAACGCCACTGTTTGGACTTTGAGGAAACATGTTCCCAGAAATAATGATTCATCCAATCCCTCATCACAGCAATGTGAGGAGTGGCCGCCATTTTGCTGGGATTTTCTAAGAAAAACATTGAATGAGCCACATAAAACCAATAAACTTCCATCTTTCCATCCAATGAAATTTTATCCCGCCCCCCCAAAAATTGTGGCTATTTTCAACTGAAACTTGTCAACCAATCAGAGGAGGAGGTTCCCAGGGTGGAAGATGAAATTAAAAAAAAAAAAAAATCACATTAGTCTGGTTTACTTCAAGGTGTTTTTTGACCTGATTTTCAACAGCCCATATCATATGAAAGCTTACATATAATTGCCGTTTTCTCCACACAGAATTTCAGATGACTCAAAAATCTTACATGAAGGACTACATACATTGGAGAATATTTCTTGGTTAGAGTGAAATAACAAGGATTTTGACAGTCGTAAATTTGGTCAATCAATGATTAATCGGTCAACATTTATTTATTTATTTTTTTAAAGTAAAAGGAAATGTTTGCAAATTGTTAATCTTGATTAGACCCAACTTTTCACACTTGACTGGTTACCAGCCAACCAAAGGGCTCAAAAAGACAACCAATCACACTCATTGTTCACAGCTAGGGCATTATCAATGAGCCTAAAACTCATTTGGACAAAATAGAAACATTGAGAGTGGCCCCGGTCTCTCTCGTCGGGCCGGTCCGGGGCCCGGTCGCCAAGGGCCACCCGACGCCGAACCAGGTTAAGTTACTTTCGCCATCTCCCACGAAAGCCGGCGGAGATGCGCCGGCTCATGCACCTCGCTCCACAAAGAAGGGAATGTTCGCAGCACAATCGGAGGTAGAGGAGCAGGCGTGGCTCCTTGGTTAGGGCCACAGAATGGAACAAAGGGGCGCTGAAAACGAATACCCCCCCTTCACAATGCCTGAGTGATGTTTGTGGCAGATACCCATCTCCCGCTAGACAAAAGCCATCTTAACTGCTGAAAGCACAAAAGATGGCACGCACAAAAGCTTTTTTGTCCACTTCATTTTGATAAGGTGAATAATGGCAAAATTAAAATAATAAGTTGAGAGAAGGGCCCGCCGCCGGTGGTGCTGAAAGCGGTCAATGTTCTACGAGGCCGAAAGCGAAAACACATGTATGCCTCACGCCTAACCTAATGGACACTAACATTGTTTATTGTCATTTGCGTTGTCAGTAAGTGTTGATTTACGACAGGGGTGCCCACAATTTTTGCCCCAAGATCTACTTTTCTACTTTTCCTCCCATGGGGTTTAGTCACGAATGGTAGGCGATCTATTTATTATTTTTTTTAGAAGTTCTAGGACAGATCAACTGTACGGGGCAGCATCCGAAATAATAAAGTACAGTATTTCAGTTTTATGTATTATCTGAGGCAGGAAGCTATTTTATTTTGAAAAATCTTTTATTTTGAAAACTATCTGTATTCTCTTGGATTCGTTTCAGTCACTTGAGGTCTAAAACCTCCCAAATAAGTTGAATGATTAATAAGTGTTTTGGGGAATGGGAGAAGGCACCGTGAAAAGACAGGTGACGAGCCTACCAAGATGAAAAAGAAAGCTTTAACAGGCTATACCAGGAGTCCTAATTGAAAAAATGACTTGTTGCGGTAAGGACTTTGAGCGGTACTTTGTCTAAAAAGCACCCACAAACAAACCTTTGCAAATGGCGGGGACGCTTTTATTTTGAAGCTCCTACCAGAAGCATAGTCACAATCGTACTCAACCAACTTGATAAACTTTGAGTGACAAGGGGCCGATGTGAACAACACGCTAAAAAAAAAAAAAAAAAAGGCTGAAATTACCACTAAATAAAAATGACATTTTCTCAAATAAGATTTGATGGGTCACATACATTTAAATATACATTTCTGTGAGTTATTAATTTTGTTTTTTGGACGGCTTTTCAAATTCATGTCTGTAGCATTCTTTAGCGCAGCATTCATAAGAATTAGCATCATTTTGTAGTTTTCCGTCCGAAATTTAGGTTTTGAGCTTCTTTTAAGTTTGGGACAAAGCTCTATTGTCTGGCCTACTTTCTCTTGTTTGCAGGTGTTTCCACAGATCATTAAATACTTTTAGGAAGGAAGGTTTTTTCTTCTTGCCCTTTCTAAAAAAAATCAAAGCTTTAGCTGCACAGAAAAGCTGCTGATCCTGACTATTGTTGCTCATTCCTGGGAGGACATTTCCCCCCATAGTCTTTGTCTAAATGGTTGTCAGGCGGGAATAAAGTGAAACTTCATAAACAAAGCCCTAACTGGTTTATCTCCCTCTATAGGGAGAGCCTGTTTTCTGTGAGGGGATTTGCAGCGGAGCCTCCCCTTTTATGGCCAAGTAAGCACTTTAGCAGCACCACCCTCATGCCCACCTAACAAGGGGATTCCCTCAACCTGGTTACACCCAGCCGGCCCTATATATGCATAGATTTTTTTTTTTTTTGAACGGGTTTTTACTTTGCAGTAACTTAGTATATTGAAAGTAAGAGTCTTCTTCTCCGAACTCTTTACAGCCAGGTCACAAAAGACAGAAATGTCAATTAAAAACACCTCAGGCTTTGTGGACTGTTAGCTTTTGTGCGGACTTGACCTTTAAATCCCGGGTTGCCTCTGTTTTCACAGAGGGGGCAGAGCAGGTGGGGGGCAGTTGGGGGGGATTTCAGTTCAGGACTTGCTATGAGAGCTCTTGACCAAGTCATACACACTACAAATATAAAAATAGGAATATACCTCTTAACTAGTTCATGAATCGATCAGGGTCTGTTAGTTAGCCCTGATTGGTAAGCCTCTATGCGTCCAATTCTATGCAAACGGATCGGGAAAGCCCCTTTTGTAAAATAAGTTCTCGGCTGCCAAATACAAACTTGACGTACACAGATTGAAATTAAATTTAAATAATCGATCATAGGGCTGAGCAGCCAGGACACGCAGACTGATTTCTCAAGTTTCAATTCTCGTTCTTTGGCAGTCAAAATATCACATCGGGTAAGTTTCTGTAAAGGACACAAAAACAGACAAAAAAAAAGCCAAACTGAATGCAAAACTTTTAGCTAATTATTCATGCCGATATTTGGAATTTTGATGAATATCCGCTTAGGCCTGTTTTAACAATTACTTTTTACAATAGGTCATTTTAAAGCTATATTAACTTCAGGGAACTATTTATTTATAAATTCAGTTAACTTTATAAGAGATTTATAAGAGATTCTACAGACCCTGAGAACACTGGCCATCTTTTTTTCAGTTTGAAATATATATATATATATATATATATATATATATATAATGAGATATTTGAGACGACATGCTTAGACATTCCATCACAAATGAATAATTAAGTCTTTTCCATGTATTTTATGTATTGTTTTTAATGACGTTTTTATGTATGTTGTCTAAAATGTAAACAAGTAAATAAATGAAAACAAAAAATGAACGCCGCAAAGCTGAAGTTGTAAACAAACAAACTTTAAGGCATTTCATCAAGGTTAAGATTTTGTTTTAAAAAGGTTGGCACCAATATTGCACTCTTTCGCTAAAAAATAACGCTCCAAATATCAGTTATCAGCCACATTGATTACTTAGTTATCGGTATCATATCGGCCAACCAAAGAAAAAATGTATTGGTCTGTCTCTATTCAGAATATTTTTTAGATATCGTCAGATTAACATCCCGGGCATATTTTCCCAACAAATTTTGTTGGAAGCTTTTCATTGGGGATGTTCTACTTTAATTTTAAATGGAGCAGGGAGAACTTTACTTGAGACAGCCAAGCTCAAGCAGCAAAAGCTTCTGATGATCTTCAGCCTCAGAAGCTAGGTGACCCTAAAAAGACAGTCACCAGCTTCCATTTGTATGTCCTGCATAAAGGCCAGGCGCGCCAATAGTTTTGCCGTTGCACATTCTGAAGCATTCCTGCAAATTCATTCTGCCGTGACTGCAATTGAAAGTTTTCATTGAAGGCAAATAAAAGCATACAAATTGCCTCCTAATTCATGCATTACTCCAGTTAACGCCTGCGGTCATCATTAGAGAGAAAATAGCTGTTGTGTTTGTTCCTCGCGCTATAGACACCGAGCGAGCACAGAGGACACTCGCAAACACACGGCAAAGATGACTATTGTTTCCAAACACTGGCGGGTGGATCTTTTTTCTTTTTGTTGGCGAGTGTGTGTGCGCGCATTGTGTGTCAGGCTTCTTCAGCGGCTTTGTGGGATATGAGAAGTGCTGACGTAACCGCCAGCGCTGCGGGATGGGATTTCACCGGCTCTTCTCTGGTTCTTCACCGCCCCGGTGACGGAACGAGTCAAGAATGCAACGCACCGCTTCGGGCGCTGTCAAAGTTACGTTGGAAGAAAAAACACAAAAAAAGATGCTCCTGTGTGGAAATGTATGCAGCGTATACATCATACGGTCCTAAATGATTTATTTTTTTTGCTCAAAACGACACTGCTCAGAACATTTTTGAATCTCATTAGTAATCATTGGAAGTGCGCATCTCTTCAACAAACTGCGATTCAAAATGGGCTCCCATACGTGGGGTGTCAAACAATTTAAAGACTTTTTCATTTGAGAGACGAATGATTCGATTCTACTCTGTCGTTACGATTCAGTTCAATATGGTATGGCTCAATTCAAGAGGGTATGATGCAATTGTTTTTTTGTTGTCATTTCATATAACATTTGAATGAACTTGTCAGTACTGCAAATGTGCCATTTCTTTCTCAGATTTGTCAGGAAAGGATGGATGGATGGATGGATGGATGGATGGATGGATGGATGGACAGACAGACACAGACAGACAGTCCGAGGCAATGAAACTTGTTGCACTCTCATGTGAAAAACTGGACGTTCTGCTTCATTTAGATAAATATGAACAATATATAGAATGAAGAAAATACAATAGTTCCGCAGGAGTGCAATCGTTATTGATATTTTCAGTGTGTTCCTGTTTTGTTATGTTAATAGCACTGTGACAGACAAGCTGTCCCTAATTCTGTTTGTCCTACTTTTATGAGCACTTTAGCGCTGAACAGAGGGCAACAGTTGGACCAAGATGAGAGCTGGAAATGTCGTCCAGGGATGGCAGGGAGTAAAGTATTTTGGATTTTCTTGAACAGCCGATGGAAAAAATTCCGACTATAAGACACACTTAAAATTTGTCTTCTCTTGACTTATTTTTTGCACCGAATTGCAGTAATGGGCGCTATTTCTCAAAAAAGACCAGTTCATTGAGACGGCGGCTTATCCGGTCTGAAAAAGACCCTCACACCTAGACGCTCCCAGTGCGGTCCTACGACGAAGCTTCGGTCCAGCACCTCATCCGCCGTGGCTCACACCCGATCGGGCCGGGAGGCACCGAGGGGGTCCTTCAAGCCTGGGAACTTCCTTTTCCACCGTCTCCGCCTCGCCCAGAAAACCTCCCCATGTGTCAGAATGATGAATCCAGGGCTTTCTGTCTACGGCGTTCGCATTGGTGAGCGTTTCACCAATCACCGCCGGCCTGCGTCGTTAAAAATGTGTTTTGTGTCGCGGAGGAGGAGAAAGGCGGGATGACTGAATAGTGGGCACAAATGATTTATAGTTGGAGCACTTTTCAAAGCCTTTCTCTTATTTCCACGATGGGGTTGGAAATCAGCAGCTTGACTGAGCCCAAATAAGTGACTTCTTTTCCCTTTTCACAAGACACAAAGGCCTTAATCCAAGGACTACTTGAGCCACCAATGTAGACAGCGAGCCAGACCACCGCAGTATGTGTCAGCCTCTACTCATCACGCAACAAAACACATTGACTGCAGCTTTATGAAGTGAATATGGCTCAGAAGGACAAAATGTGAAGGAGGTGTCCACAGTCATTCCTCCCGAAGAAAGGCGGCCGCATCTGGGCATTTAATGCTAAAATAAAGGCCAAAGACAGAGCAGAATGGATTGGGTCACCTCCATTGTTCCGGGGCCCGAGTAGAACAGCCCCGTTTTGTTTCAGCACCACTGACCCTTGCGGCTCATTGTCCCGCCCTGTCACGGAAAGTGTGGAGCAAGAAAAAAAATCCCGGCAATGACAGAGGACTTCTTTTGAGGAGTTTTCTTTGCCGTGCTTTCCCCTCATTTCCTGTTTTGTTTGCGCTTTTTTCCCAGTGGCGAGCACGGCGCGCTGTCAGTAAATAAAAGGAAGGCCGAAGGCGGCCGCGGCCAGCCGGCCGACTCCTTGCGTCCGCGGGGATGTTTCATTAAAAGCCGGGTGTTTACTTTGCGGCGCGCTATCGCTGCCCCAAACAAATATGACGATTAACTTCAATTTTCTCCATTTATTGCGACATCAAAGCGGAGACGCAATTAGGGTCCGCGGGGATCCGAGTGGACTTTGCAAACAGCGGTTGTTCTTGAATGGGTCAATCACATGCGTGCGGTGGCTTTCTTTTCCTCGCTACAGAGCAATTAGCGCTAATTCTTTATTTGTACACTGAACCTTTCTTCCATCCATCCACTTTTATGTGCGACGGGATGTGGCTTTGGGAGTTTTCGGTTCCTGTGTGGCTTCGCCGGGGAGATACGGTCACGGCCCGACAGGGTGAGGATGACTTATCGGAGTCATCTCTGTGTTGTGGTGGGCGGGAGCCGCCGTGTTCCCGATGCTGACACGATAAGCGGCAGACCGGGCAAAATGGATGACATCAAACGGATGGACATGGCGACAGAAAGGCCCGCGGGGAACAGGAGGAACGAGGCCCGCTATCTCAGGCTTCCTTTTCCTCACGCGTCCCCTTTGATGACCCCTGCCGTCAGATAAGATTCTCGGACCCTGGCCGACCTGAGTGAAACGGGCCCAAGTCGCATAGAAATCAACTACGGCATTTACATGATGTAAAGAGGAAGCTATTTGTTGTGTGTTGCCCTGGAGGAAGGAGGCCAGATAGCGCGCAGTAATGGCCCGCCTACCATCTCTCGCCGCAGTCTGCTAGCCTTCCATCAAGGCTCAGATTGAAACTTATGTAGTGTGAAATTCTCGGGATCGGATGTGCTCCGTAGTTTCCACTCCCCGCTTGATTGTGTGAGCTCCACCACGCCGGTGGTTCCGCTGGTAATACCCTCTTATCTGACCCCTAAATGGACTAGAGGGGCTTTTCATCACAAATAAAATATTTAACTCCGAAAGTGATCTTACTTATTCTGTTAGCCCCCGTAATTAAGGTGCTGAATGAGTGAGAGGCAAGTTTTACTTTAGAGTAGTCAAGGACAAGACTTTTTCGCTACAAATTCAGAAAACAAGTAATCTTAAAAACACCAAATTCATTGCAGCGCTAGATTGAAAGGTAAAATTATTTGTTTTGGTAGGGCTTGTGGTGTTGTGGCCAGTAAATGAATCTGCATTTACATTTTACTGGCAGAAAAGTCAATTGGAGGAGCATTTGGGCCAAGAAACTTGTAGAACTAGACTCGGAGAAGTGACTCAAACTTGAAACGAGAAGGCAGCTTTGACCTCCTGACAAAATGTTGGAACAACTCCGGCTCGGTCCATGCTCAATATCCGTATGACAAATCAAAGCCCAACAGCATAAAAAACAAATAGCCATACTATCAGCAACTGATTTGTCAAGCCAATTTGTCATCATGATTCTTTCTGAGTCAAGTGTGAGAGTCTAGTTCAGTGTCATGTTTGTGAGTCACAGTCTCCAATGGTTATGTGGGATTTTTGTGTATAAAGCATTTCGACTTTTTAACTTCTGTGTTT
Organism: Hippichthys cyanospilos; assembly: GCF_059441005.1. Taxonomy (NCBI): domain Eukaryota; kingdom Metazoa; phylum Chordata; class Actinopteri; order Syngnathiformes; family Syngnathidae; genus Hippichthys; species Hippichthys cyanospilos. The sequence continues at coordinate 17,329,236 of NC_142373.1, read as the reverse complement.
GCTCAGGGATCCAAACTCTTCTCCTTATATGACCATTCTAATTTTATATATTATAATATATGGAGATTGGGCTGATTTAATTCATTTTTAGTTCTTATTTTCTTATTGTAATAACAAATACAATCTAAAGTGTGTAGGAAATTTCTGTCACTTACCAAAATGAATGCATCTTACTAAAAGTGCGCTTATTTCAAAGTGTTGAACCTTCTTCAGATTCTTAACACGTTAAGGCTTGAAAGCAGGATCAGGAGCATTACGAAACTCCTGCAGGACTCACTGACGAACTTATCATTTGAATCAGGAGAAGCCTGGAAATAATGTTCTGTATGTTCCATTCCCTTGGGAACTGGACTTTGACACTTTCAGGCTTTAACTTAAAGTTGTTGTGTATGTCCAAGCTGATGAGTCAATGATTACAACATTAATTTGGGATAAATTTGTGTCTTGAAGGCCATGCTTTTGCTTGGACATGGCGACAGAATTTGCTCAGAATTAGTTTTTGAAATATCCTTGGATAACCTCATTTTTAACCCAAGTATTTGGCCATGAAAATGGGTATTTCGGCGTCCATCTTGCGTTGCCACTTCCTAAGTGAGCCTATCTTGAATACGTTGATTTCTCCGCATCATTTTATTCTTATTTTCATAACTTTCGAAACGTACATATTGTGTGTATATAAGTTAGAAGGCCATGCACAACATATTGAAAAACACACAGACAAAGGAAAACAAACATGGCGAAACTTACCAACTTTTAGACCGAGGAGAACACCGACTATTACAGAGTAAAAGTAAGATACTAATTTATTGACAGACGAGAGCAAGAAGGGGAAATATTTCTCTACGTCGTGACATGATCGGTACTTTGCGGTTCGGGTCACGATATTCCATTTGGTCACGATTGCCATGTAAATGGTAGTGACTGTCCACTGTAGTTATTGTAGTTCTAACCCGAATATTGACTGTGTTTCACGGTGGCCAGTGGAAGTCAGTGTGACCTGGCCTTTTGCCTGCCGGCATCACTTAAGGGGCCGGAGGTGTTGAAGGCTCCGCAGTGGGGGTTGCTGGGAAATGAGCTATGGTCAAGTGTTAAATTCTCACCTGTTTCTAAGTGAGAATTAGCGCTGCTATGGTTTTCCTTCCACGCACGCAGTGAGTCACCTAACCTGCTGCGACCTTATTATACGACGGCGGCGCGCAGACAGACGTTAAAAGTTGCTGCGTTTTTTTTTTTTTTTCTCTCTTCAGGTGTTCCTGCAAGTTCTTGGTGTGATCATGGTGTCCGCCATCGTCATGCCCTGGATCCTCATCCCGTTTGTTCCTCTCTTTGCCGTCTTCCTATGCTTGCGACGATACTACCTCCAGACCTCCAGGGACATCAAGCGCTTAGAAGCAACCAGTAAGATTTTTTTTTTTATTTTGGGGGGAGTGGGGCATGTCTATTGGTAGTGGGAGACAAAAGCGGACCACAGGAATGCTAATAGACCATTGAGGAGCTCCACGGTCATTTGCATAAAGGCTAAAGGTGGCGTTGGCCTCTGACTCGGCCACACGCAATTTCCTCAAGAGACGGGAGTTCATGACATCATGTACAATGGAGAAAATGCCAAGTGGGCATGACTGGGCTTGAGTTCACCTATTTGGATGCCACGTTGCAAAGGCCCGAATGCACACTGGTCCAATAGCTTGTGTCATCTTCAAGAATAAAGCTTTTAAGCGGAAACATTTAGGCTTTGTGAGCCTGACAAATGCAAACAAAAGACAGCTGAACTGCTACATTTCCATAAAACGCTTCAATATAGAAGCTCGACTGAGCTCTACTGTCCGTTATTTCAATGGAAATGCAGTGGGATGGAAGTTCAGACCTAGCATTTTTTTAATGCATACGTTTTTGTTTATTTACTGCAGCAAGGAGTCCCGTCTTCTCTCACCTGGCCTCAACCCTGCAAGGTCTGAGCACCATTCGAGCTTTTAGGGTTCAACAGAGGTTTCAGGAGATGTTTGATGACTATCAAGATCTCCACTCAGGTCACAAGTTTTTTTTTTTTTATTAGCTCAGCTATGCAGGGTACGCGCATACCGATCAACAGCTGTCTTCTTGCTGCACTCATAACCCACACATAACTGCATCTTGGACAAATGAGAGTCTCCCAGCCAAAATTAGAAGTCTGCCATAGAACCAAGATTGACCAAATTTTATTCTGTACTATTGTTTAGAACGAAAAGCCAAGAAAGGCAATCAATGTGGCTAAGGGACTGACTATTTTAACGTAGAAAAGACCGCAATTCATAGAAAAGCAATAGCATTAGCATTACAGTATATACGGTAGCTTTTTCATTGTTTCTCTATTTGAAAAAAGGCGCAAACAGTGATTTGTGATTTAAATGTTGTCCACAAGATAAAGTGTGTGTAATCACGTTTCTATAGTATACTATATCCAGTTTTACTTCTCAGAAATAAAAAGATAAGATTTATTTAAATTTGTGCATGGAACAGATCATTTATGCTTTCTTTCATTTAGACCAGAAACACTGCTTTGATTTCACGAACAGCTTAACTGACCGAGTTTAACCGGAATTGCTAGAAGCTAGTATAACTGTTGGCTTATTTGATAACTTTATTGTGGTTTGCAAATCCTATGTTTTTGTTTTTTTTAAGGACAATCACTTCTCTCTGAGAATTAAAAAAAAAAAGGTACCAGTATGTGTGTAGCCTGCTTAAGACTGATGCGAAATCATTTTAATCCTAAATGATTTGGATATGTAATGGCTAAATGTCCGTGTTTTCTAACAGAGGCCTGGTTCTTGATCCGTGTTTTCTAACAGAGGCCTGGTTCTTGTTCCTGACTACCTCTCGCTGGTTAGCCGTGCGCCTGGATGGGATTTGCTCCATTTTTGTCACAATCATTGCCTTTGGCTGCATTTACTTCACTGACGGTACTGCGTGGACTTCCCGTGGCCATGTGACGCGCTCTCGTCATCTGATTTCAGGTTTATGCGTTTCAGACATGGACCCTGGGGCAGTTGGTCTGGCCCTGTCATACGCTGTGACACTGACCGGCATGTTCCAGTGGGGCGTCAGACAAAGTGCAGAAATCGAGAATATGGTGCGAGAGCCCCGCAGGCGCAACTTTCAAACACTGCTTATGTGAACAAAAGTCGAAGGACACAGGAGGAATTTTAGTTGAATCGTTCAAAAGTCTTGGCAAGATGAAAAATTCAATACCGTGTTTGACAAATTTTTTTCATAGATGACATCTGTGGAGAGGGTGGTCGAGTACGCAGAGTTGAAGAGCGAAGCACCCTGGGAAACAGACACCACGCCGCCACACGATTGGCCCAAGAGAGGCTCCATCACGTTTGACTCGGTCAACTTCGCTTACAGTGCCAGTGAGCCTTTGGTCCTCAAGGACTTGACTGTGGTCTTCACATCCAGAGAAAAGGTACTCTCCCACATGGCGCAAACTCCGAATAGACAAACATATGCCTCAATCATGTGTGATGTCATCATGGGACCAGATCTGTCAGAATTTGAAGGATCTGCTCCTTCAGGATCAACTTTTCCGGTGTCTGGGGTACATAATGTGAAAGAAGTTGAACGTGAACTTTCCGTAGCATAGCATCTGTCTGCTTGATAAAATATGAATGAGACAATTCGATATAAATCGTAAATAGGGGCTGATAAAACCTTTTCACTTGAAATGCTGAGTACTTTCCGATACTGATCCAATCTGGATACCAGACAGACTTTTTAGTTTTTAGTATGACATGTTGACAAAAACATGATCAAGTGATACTATTCAGACAATGAACAATAGTCAGCAACTGTGGGTATGAGAAAATATGACCCAGTTGTTTCAACCTCAGACATGTAATGCACTTGAATAAAATAAATACAAAGGAAATTGAGGGACCCTGAGAAACAACCAAATAAGATTGATAAAAATTGTCTCTGAAGTACAAAATAAATTGTTTACAGTATGTACATAGAGATTTTCTTTACATTCGGTGCATTGTGGGAACAACTGAGGGTGGGCTCCAAAAATACATGTCAAATACCGTATATAGAGTTGCAGATAACATATTTGGTTGCATACAAATGCTAATATCCGAGATTGCAGAAGTAGCGTTGTGTATTATAGTACTGTTTTTGGGCTAATATCAGGCCAAGATCCAGTGTCAAAATCAAAACGGAACCCATCTAATTATAAGCACTAATGGATTTTACGAAGGAAATGCCATGTTGAGCATACAGTTACTGTAACTCTTTCAGTGCCAAGCGTCGTTGGAAAAGGAAAGCTCTAGAGGGACAGTATACTTTGCATTTTCACTCACCTTTCAACGCCAACAGAATATTGTGTGCTATGTCTATGTAAATATGGGCGCTGCCATTGAAAGATTGACTTCCATTCTTCAGTTACACATGCATATGTCACAGTTAGCCCCACAGTGCTCAATTGGCTTCTGTTAGGTAAGCATTAGTCAAGGGTTTCACATGTTTGACCAGATTTTTAATATTTATTATTGTTAGCACTATTTTGAACGAGAATTCTCATCTATGGCACCGAATGAGTTAAAGTCCTAAAAATGTACAGAACAAACATTAACAATGTTCTGAAATTTTCAGAGGTTTAATTGACCTTTTATGATGCAGTTCCTTCTAATAATTGCATGAAAGTTCGAGCCTGCCTGGAACGATTTTGCCGGCCAATGCCATTACTTGTTTCAGGGAAATGACTTTCTGGAATAAAGCAACAAGGAAGTGTAGCGGCATTGCAGAATGGACGGTGTTTGACCGTACAAAGGAATGAGGTCCACACAATGTTAAGCTCCTTATAAATAATCATAGCGGTTGTCTGGAAAGGCGAGATCTTCCTCACTGGTGTTCAGGGGCCATGACGCGGCTTGATATGCAGCGAGTGTAGAAGGTGGGATGTGCTTCATTGTTACGTGGCATTCTTCCCCAATCAATTATTAAAGGACAGCATATTGTGCTGCTGATTCTCCGCGACTATACCATTTGTGATTCATGGAATACATATCTTGTAATTAAGACTGTTGGAGTGGATCCATTCGCTCCGTATTTGCATTTTGAGCTACCTGCCCCGGTGACAAGTGTTTATTCACTGGGAGAGAGAGGGGAAGGCATATGGGGAGAAAGGAGGAAAGGAGATGGAGATGGTTGAGGATGATTGGGATTGTGTTTAATGCGAGGGGGTGTGTTTTTGCATGGCTATGCTTGGGCAGGGTGGCTGATTTCACAATGAATAGGTTGATAAGTCTGGAGGTTCTGGCTCTGACATAGGGAGGGGGGAGTTGGGGGGGCATGCCTCAAACACATGAATTTATACCAACTCCCACCCAGGTCACATACTGTACATAAGCTGATTTTTCAACTCGCCTTGACACAAATAGGACATTTTTGTCCCAAACTGGATTACTTGGTTAGTAGCTTGGCTAACCACAGTGCCTATGGAAGGTGACAAACAAGCGTAGAGTGAAAAATTCCATCATCCGCCATTGATATCCCGCATCCTCTGGAGAATTGTGTGAAAACACACAGCGCCACCACAACAACAACAAAAAACACACACACACGGGGATTTCCAAGTGGTGCAAGACTGAGGCAAACCCCACCCTTTAGTTCCTACAATATAGCGGTCTGCGACCTTTGTATCACAGATCGGTTTCACGGAAGATAACTTTTCATGGACTAGAACAAACACCGATCCGACACATTAAGTCCAGCAGCCTAACACGTTTCGTTGGATTTTTAAACTAAAATAAACCTTTAATAACATCTGTTCATCCGTTCAACAGTAATTAAAAACAATCATTATTGGTTAACAAAAAAAAAAAAACTCAATCTGTCAATTATTTTGCCTTGTGCAGTATTTTGACCATCATTTTCACAGTATTATGGCCAAGAGATGGCACGCTCCTGGTGGTGTGATAACTAAGTGGTCGGGACAGGTTGAACTTTGACCTTTTGTTACCATCTGGAGAAAGTTCTAGCTACCTAGTGTCTTTGAATGCTTTCTCTTTGATTTAAAGATCACAATACCTCACACAAATATTTTTTTCCAAACTGACAGTTTTAGGAAATGCATTAAGGCAATATTCTTTTTAAAGATTGTGTTGCTTTTTTGTTCTGTAACGTCTGAAAATGTGTAAGAAAAAAATACTATCATTCTTTTCCAAAGTGTTTACAGATTCAACACAATGCAAATCTATCTGCTTTCATTGAGAATCCAAAACATGGCGGACTCTTTCTTGTTGAAAAGCTGAAATTCTGAGGATTTGGGCGGTTCAGTTTTCCAACAGATTCATCAATTATTTGTTGTCATTAGTTGTTGATTAAACGCGCCGCCTCTGAAACTGCATTTATATTTAGCGAGCATACATTTCCAAAATGATGATTACCAGTTTGAGTGCAAGTGTTTGAAAGCTGTCAATATTACATAATATAAAGCACGTAGTTAACAAAGTCTGCTTAGACTTTACAAAAGAGAGACTAGTGCATATCAATCTTCCCGAATGTTAACTGTTTTCAAACAGTCTTGGTTTTTGTTTTGCTCACACAAAATGTCCAATGGCATGGCCCCTCGCACACATGACAGCTGCACAAAACCATGATTGATTTCGACTAGGAAGGAAGCAATTTGTCTCTATTGCGGATTTCTATGGGTGTGCGGGTTAAGTTTTCCATCCGTCCCCTGTAGGTGGGCATCGTGGGACGCACCGGCGCCGGGAAGAGCTCTCTGATCTCGGCCTTGTTCCGCCTGGCAGAACCCGAGGGCAGGATCACGATTGACGGCTTCCGCACGTCTGACATTGGTCTGCACACTCTCCGCCAGAAGATGTCCATCATCCCACAGGTCAGCTTCTTATCACCACTTACTACTTTTTACTACTAATATCAACCAACAGATAAGCTGAGAAGCAAAAGCGCTTAAAGATGTCTCATGTATCCAATCGTACAAGTGAAGGATTTTCTCATAGGTTCTGATTCAGATAGCGGATGCAAGGAGAATTAGAGTGGAGTTGCTCTTCCAAAAACAACATAAATCTGTGCAGAAATGGTGGATTTAAAAAAAGCAATTCAATGTATTAGTAGCTCTATATTTATTATAAAGGTGTAACAAAAACTGGTATGAACTGAGAAATGCGTTTTGAGTTAAAAGACGAATGTATCAAATCGACTCTTTAGACTTTCAAATACAGTACGAATATGAAGATGTGTTTGTATGTACATGTATTTCTAAGAAAAACCCTCCATTTTTTTTTAATCTAAGCGCATGCTATTGTGCCATATCAAAAGATTGGTTGAATATATCCTACATAAAGGTGGCAACTGTCTTATATTTTCTTTAACAGATTCAATTGTAACCATTCATCTGCTCATGGATTTGAGATGTTAGAGATTTGAGGTGGGTTTAAGTCCCAAATGCTGGCTGCAACTGTTAGTTTTGACCATCTGAATGAATGGTGTTTTTTTTTTGTCAACTTGCCAAACAATTGGAAATTAAAATGAAACTTTGGCCATCCTGTCCATCGCAAACTTGCTCACACAAAGAGTGTTCTTGAATTTAGTTTGGTAAAAAGCTTTGCTATGGCTCGCTATGTTAGAGTCTTTGTTGCTATTGGGAGCTGTGGCTGCAGTCACAGCTGGCTGCTTTATCTTTATGTGGTAAGCTAAACTTGAGCTGCTTCAGTGGAAAACAAGCTTCTTCTTAAAAAGTACAGTCTACATATCACTCTACTTTGAACAAAGCTGCTTTTTTTTTCCCTTGAGGTTCCTTGGATGGACAGATTACATGTCTCACATACTCTTCCATTTTCACGTCTTCCTTTTGCTCCTGAACCCGCCCTCCCACCTGCAACAGGAGCCTCGGGCCAATGACTGCCAATCAGTGTCCACTTCAAGGTGGGGGTAACCTTTGTTTTCCAACCTCTAAAAATTGCAAAGTAAAATGTGATCCAAAATATTTCAGACTACACATGGAGTAAGAGGACCCACATCAGAAGCAGAAATATTGGGAATGAAGTCCAAATGTTACCATAATGTAACTTTTTCATGTATTACAATGTTATTCTTATGACTTTTCCCCCCTTCTCCTATCATGACTTAAATGAGGACGTTATGCTCAGATTCTTCTTGACAGTCATTGAAATGACTTTTAAGGTGGAATTGTGACATATTGTGAGGTTGTTAGCTTCTAATCATTCTGTGTCAGCGGTTACATAAACCCTCATGCTTTTGGCCCCTTTATGACACCTCGCCTAAATTCCAAAACAAGTAAGAGTTGTCACTCAGAGGATTTCTCAAAGTGAGACAAACGGACGCCTTGAGACAGTTTAACTTTATTTCCGCTTGTTGAAAGCGATACGGCATTAGGAAAATGCCAGCCCGCGGGTGAGTGTCAGCCAAGTGGAGGCAAGGGAGGAGACTCCCACGACCCGCACCGCAAAGAGAGCAGCTCCCGGTCCCTGACAGGGGATTAGCCCTCTACCCCCTAAACATGAGAAAGCTGCTTAGATGTAGTCTCCCCATCCACGCAGTCAGAGCCCCCCCCTCGCCCCATCGCAGCCAAAATGCCCAAAACACTTTCATTAACGAATCGCTGCGGATTCGATCGTTTTCTGGCATTGTCGTCACTTGGGAGAAACTTTTTCCTCCTGGTCCCGACTGCTTTGAGATAGATGTGATGTGACTGTGTTGACGTCCTCCCGCGGGGGGAAATCTCAAAGTGGAACTACGTGCTTTTATGAGACGTTTCTCTGCCGAGCACTAAGTTTTACAAACCGCTTGGATGCGCACACGTTCATCTGAAAACCCTTTTTACTCTCGATATGTCAACGATGACACGATACCCAGTCAACCTGTCACACGGAAAAGATTGGGATGTAATTTTAGGTTGCCTTTTTTCCCCCTTGTAGAATGTCGAGTGCGATACGCGTGCGACCGCATACTGCGGGGAGGAGTTTCATTTATTTGGCAGCCGCAGATTTGATTATGATATGCTTTTATTAGCATATGGCATTAAAAAAGGAGCCGTTTCAGATTCTATTGAATTACCAGGGAATGACTGAGTCAAAAAAATAAAATACATATATATTTAAATATATATATGCAGCATACAGAGGGCTTAGAATTGGTGAAGCACATAATCGCCGAATGGAAAGTTGTGCTTGAAAGCGCTTTTTTATCCGACAGAACGGCAAATCCTCAATTAAAGTATGTCACAAAACTAGTTTGAATTGGGACTTCAGCTGGCTTAATGGCACGCTGCTATTTTTGCTGTCAGGAGTGGGAATGGGAGAAAAAGCCTGTTGGAAATAAAGCAGTGGAGCATCTAAGGCACAGGTGAAGTTGGAAAAGGTTTATTTTTGCAGAAAGGCTAGGAAGACGGCACGGTCTTGTCTCTTCGAAAAACGTTGTCAGAAAAATATATAAAAATACCAAGGATGCCTTACTTACAGATTGACAGAAGTCTCACCTTTTTACTCTCATACAGTCAAACGAATCTACCAATCCGGGAGGCAAATCACACCAAGACCTCAGCAGAGCTTGCAAGACCTCAAATCTGTATGTTACCTTTTGCAAGGCTTTTTTTAAATTCCCCCAAAAAGGTCTTGTAAAATGAGTGTAGTGTACGTCAGTTAAATGAAGTGAGCTAGCAAATAAAGTAGCGGCGGTGTCAAATTCTCAAACCTAGCATGTCACAGTCGACAATAGTTTACTTTCTTTTATACTTTTGCACCAGGTAAAAGTTAGGTGTAAAGCATAGCTGCTAAACTACTTTTGCGTTATAGATGAATGGGTTTTGTCATTGCACACAGTAACCTTGTGTTTAGCATGTTCGCGTGGCGTTTGAACGAGGGGTCAGAGCAACTGATTAAAGGTGATCGATTAGTCATATTTAATGGAATTTTTACTCTTTAGGTTTGTGCTTTCTGTATGCCGATTAGACCGTTGTTTTTTATGCATCCAACCCTTATACTAGAGTTGTTGGGGGTTGAAAACAAAGGTCAATCACACCCTAAAGTGGACAATGATTGGCTGGTATTGTGTTTGACATAGACAGATTTCTGTTGTGGGTGGGAGGGCGGGTTCAGGGGATGAAGCAAGATGTGAAAATGGAAGCGCATGTGAGAGTTATCAGTCCAATGAATGATCCATTTCCTTATGAAATGAACAGCTTAAGTTTAGCTTAGCACATAAATGCAAAGCATCCAGATGTGACTGCACCGACAGATGACAAAAGCAAAAAGGACGCCAATGTAGCGAGCTATAGTAAAGCTCTTTACCAAACTAAACTCAAGAACACCGCACGTTTGTGCAATTCTGCGACGGAGAGGGTGGACATTGTTTTAATAAAAAAAATTTAAAAAAAAGAGTTAGCATAGGGTTACCAGATTTTCAGAATTTAAAACAAAGACACAACACTTTTGCTGAAAATGAAATGGGCAATAAATTCTCACCAGGGACCATAGATAACAAACTGTAACTTGTCACTGGTGGACAGTGGTTGGGTTATTACTCAGTGCTATCTTGGATAAAATAAGTTACTGGTTTGGTCCATAACATTGGAAAAATGGGCAAAAATGTGATTTCTATTTTATCCAATTTGCAAATGTTTGCAAACTATTTATTTTGGATTCAACACAAAAGTAAATCTGCTTGTATGAAGGACTACAGGAATGCTAATATTTACTGAGCATTTGAACAGTTTTAAATTAAGCTATGTCTCTTGATGATTAATCAAATTTGAAAAAAAAAAAAAAAAGATTTGTTCGCTCGTCGATTAGTTGTCGATCAATCATTGCGGCGCTTACTCAATTCGTGTACCCTGGCAAGCTTGGGGCGTCTCCACACCGTCGTGGTTTCGACTCCTAAGAAGGCTTCCTCACGTGACGGGTGTCGCAATAGCCGTTTCGCACGTACATGACTGTTATTTTAAAATGACAATCGCTAACCTTTAGCAATTTGGCTACTGTACAAAATCTATTGTGTTCACTTCTCAGCCCTATTTTTGCTCAAGTAAAAGATCAACATTGTGAAGCACGGTCGGCCAAAGCGTTGAATGGGACTCCGGAGCGTATTGAGCCTTTTGTGAACTTCTTTCCCCCCCGCATTTCCGAGATGCGCCCCATAAAGGCCATCTTAACCCTTTCACGCATCCTGGCCCTCGTCATTATCTTTCCCGGCCACGGCCTTCTCTTTCTATATTCGTCTATCCCCAGGACCCGGTTCTCTTCACGGGCAGCATGAGGAAGAATCTGGACCCTTTGAGCCAGCACACGGATGAGGACCTGTGGAATGCACTCCAAGAGGTACTCCAGCCCGTCTCTGAATGATTCCCCCTCGCCGGCCCAGGGGGGGATCCCTCTGTCCCCCGGTACAATGCCGCCATTCAGCCTCCCTGCTCGCCACAAGTCATGGGGGGAAATCCCATTAGGGCCATGGGGCCCCCGCTCAATGTGCGGCTTGTAACTGGGAAGCATTGAAAGTGCTCGGGGAGATGCGTTTGGGCAGTCAGGCCAATCAGGATGAAGGCTCCCCCCACGGCGAAGGGCTTCAGCTCCCGGTCCGGCCTCTGAATGGGTTTGCTGGCCCGGATTAAAGCTCCGGGCCGGCCACAAGAGAGCACTGGCCAAGGTCATAGGCGGACCCGGCCTTGCATTGTGCCGGCCGGTTAATGGCTGTGTTTGGATGCTTCTTTAAAGGCGTCTCGGCGGGAAGCCTTTATGCGGGGGTAATGAAGGGCCGGGGGCCGTGCTCTGCCTCTCCGCAGGTGCGGATGAAGGCCGCCGTGGAGGAACTGCCCAATAAGCTGGAGACGCTGCTGACCGAGTCTGGCTCCAACTTCAGCGTGGGCCAGCGCCAGCTGCTGTGTCTGGCCAGGGCCGTGCTGCGCAAAAACCGCATCCTCGTCATCGACGAGGCCACGGCCAATGTGGACCCAAGGTCACGGGGGGCCCAAAGGCTTCCTTCCGTTCAACATGGGACACGACCGTACCGGGAGGATTTTTATCCGATTAAAATACAAAGGCCCGACCCCCGTTTTTCACAAACTGAACTGAGATACAAGACAATTAAATTAAAAAAAATCTGATTTAAAAAAAAACAGTAAATCCATGCAGTAACATGCTCATAGCGCACGTTGAATTCCACATGCATTTTTAGTGTTATTCCTTTGAAATGTGTATAAAACTAAATACGATTTGGTATATGTACTGTAAAAGTTGTTCTGATAAAGTTAACTACACCTACCTTAAACAGGAGAAAAAAAGTCATTTCATTTCTGGCAACGTATGTCTCAATTTGAGTTTTCAACTACAATGAGATGAATAATTGAATAAGTTGAGTGAGATTGAATCATTTAAGCAACTCCTTTTTGCCACAGTCAGGCAGCCATAATGTTATTTCGCGTTTACTTTTTCCATTCCCCCACCAAACATCCCGACAACACTTTGCAAAGGAGCTCTGATAGCCTTTTTGTTTTGTCACGTCTCCCGCCACACATACCTCGCCGCATTGTAGCGCGCCGCGTAAAATCCCCGCCCGGGGCGCTTTGGGAAGAGTGTTTTGTTCTCAGGTGTTGTGTTCTGTGCTACTTTAGAACCGACAGCCTGATCCAGCAGACGATCCGGGGCAAGTTTCAAGAGTGTACCGTCCTCACCATCGCTCACAGGCTCAACACCATCATCGACTGTGACAAAATACTGGTAGGTTACCTGCCGGTAACTTTCCACTGGCGTGCATATCAAAGGCTCATTATACATTCGCATTTGCCTCTGTTGTATTTTCAAGGCACGATTTATTGCACTGTGACATTAGCTGAATATATTTACTCAATGCAAAAAAAAAAAAAAATGAAAATGTTGTCACCCTTTGAAGACATGCTATAAGGAACCTTTTATTGATTTTTTTCTGCAATAAACCTCTGTAGGGACCGAATTCAATCACAACATTTTTGTAACGGCAAATTCCCCCCCACGGTGTTTCATGGCATAGAGTCTGCTCTTGCACCACTTTATCTTTGGCCCTTTTCCTACAAGTGCCTGCAGAGGTGCCAATTAGTAGCAGGGTCAAAAGTCTATGGAGGGCTCTGCGGGACCAGGCACTTGTCCATTCACCCCAAAAATTGCCAAAAATCAAGCAGCTGGGCAGCTCATTGTCAAATGCCATTAACCCCTGGGTGTCCGGGGATTTTTCATTATCATGGCCTCACTATCATCCAACTTGGGCTGACTTGGAAAGTGTCATAACATCATCAAAAAAAAAAAAGAAAAAATAGATAAATTTAGTATCCAGTATTGAATGCCTGGACTCTTTAAAAAAAAAAAAACAAAACAGCGACAACAAAATGACAAAACGAACCCACGGGCCGGTTCTCGGATTTTCAGGCTCCGCAACTCAGTAGTCACACGGCTAACAGGCTAAGACGCTAATTGTACAACTGGAAGACGCACAAGTGTTAGCTGTCAACATTAGTCACATAAAATGACACGTGCCGCGGCTGACAAAAAGCCGAGATGTGAATTGCAAAGCGCATAGGCTGTCAGAAGCAAAACACTAGTGAAGTTGCCGGTGTGATTGCAGGTCTTGGACGCCAGTAAAATCCATGAATATGATGAGCCTTACGTGCTGCTCCAGAACCACAACGGGCTTTTCTACCAAATGGTCCAGCAGACCGGCCGAGCCGAGGCCGCCTCGCTGATCCAAGCGGCCAAACAGGTCCGTGGATACATGATACAGTACTGGCACGATATTTTCCCCAACGTTAGCGAGAATATAAAGGGTTCAAAAATGGCAAGCTTTATTCCACGTAGTAGAAATTGAATTGGTGTGGAGGGGTTTCAAGGCAATAAACTTTGACAACATGGACATGGAAGATGGGTCAATATGTTTGGCCCGTTACTGGACTCCATAAAGCAGGATCATCCGCTTTCACAATAATACAGCGAAGCAAAAGATGGGCCCTGATAACGTAAGGACACTTGACTATCATTTTCAGAGAACGTACAACGGCAAGCAGAACATTAATTTGAAGAGAATCGACGCCTTTGTAGATCCATCACCCTCCGATACCATCGCAAAAAAAAACCGTCCGTTTAATCTTCCCCACTCCACATAATTTTCCGATGATTTCCGAGTTCAACTCCTCGGCGATCGGGGATAAACTTTCTATGGGGATTACTGTAATAGAGAAGGTCCATATTTCCCCCCTGCGAAATTCATTTGCGATGTATTTCCCCCTCGGACAGCGACGGGCGATAAGAGCGGCGGGCCCGTCATTGTTGGGCGCCATTCTCCGCGCATCTGTCTGGGGCCGCAGATAGCATTGCGTGGCAACTTCAAACGGGCCTTTGTGCCACCAGAAAGAGTGGGCATCATTTCATTTTCTCACAACTTTATCAGGCGCGCTCCATCTCGTCAGCCAGAGGAGTGAAATGAGTAAAAGAGAGATTTGAAAGAGTCAGCACACTGCCGCTATTATTTGCTGTGCTGTTAGCCTGCACACTGCTCCGCTGGCAGCCGCGCATTGTCCGAGCCTTTCCTTTTTCCTTTGCCGCATTGTGGCGCCGCTTCCCCTTTCATCAGATTACTGTCTAGCACCACTTTTACATTAAATACTGAAATGTTGTGTGACAAGTTTCTATAGTTGTCACTCAACTTTATACGCGTTCAATAATCTGATATCAAGCTCTTTTCTGCTTTGTGCGCCTTGAAAGAGGCTCTCCCGCTCGCTCTCTGGATATCGCGCCTTGCCGACTTCCTGTTGCCGGCTTTTTTTGTTCGCGCTTTCCCTCGACGGGCAATGGCATTCTGTTGGCTAAAGAATTTAATAGAAAAGTGCGAGCGTTGGATTATGTTCATAGCTGGATGCTGCCCCCTCGCCCCATGGTTCTAATGCAGGCAAAGGGCAAACTACGGCCCGGGGGCCATATGCGGCCCGTTAAGCTTTTTAATCCGGCCCACTTGAACTTGCAGATTTCATCAGTTGGGTGTTAGCAATTAAAAACAAACAAACGGCTGTATTTTGTTCATTTACCGTAATCCCCCAAATATAGGACGCACCTGTATATAGGTCGCACTCTTACTTTTAGGGTCAAATGCTGATATTTTCTTTTTTAACTCATTCAGCGCCATGGACAAGATTTCTCATCTTTTAAAATGGTAATAAAATGTATAAATAATACATGTCTGGTCAAATAGATTTTTTTTATGGAGAAGTGCTGACACCCTTGACTAATGCTTACCTAATGTAAGGCAATTGAGCACTATAGTGCAAACTGTGACCATTGGATGACAATGTTTCCACACTTACGGCTATTACCGACGTCAATTCTAACTGAAGAATGGAAGTCAAGCTTTCATATGGGAGCACCATATTTACATAGACATAGAACACAAAATTCTGTATATCCATAAATTATATATCTGTTGCAGGTTAAGTTAAGCGTGTTTCAGCTTTCCCACATTGTGAGCGGTCAGTGAACGCAGCACCAGCGCAACACGCTCCACGCAGTTGTTTTTTCCTTTCCTTGCGGATGGAGACATCCAAGCCTCTCCGTTTAAGTAATATTAATGTGTGTGAACACGGATGGACTCAGACGTTGGTTCCGCCTGCTCGCTTCTTTTATTGAAAATAATGCCGTAACGTAATTGTTACTTTTAAAGAAGAAATAGTTTCACAAGGGTATAAATTTAACGACGGAATCGTTGCCTCACGATATGGTTGGAAAACACACAAATAGAGATTACACCAGTCAGTAAAGATAAAGTAATGGTTAAAAAGTAAGGAAACATCGTCTTCATTGCGGTTCCTGACAATTCCTATGAAGAATTCCAGGCTTCCTAGATAACTAGTTTCTTCCTATCAGCAGGATTGAACATTTTCCCTGTTAAATAAGCCACTCTGGCATGCTTGAGCGGCTGACAAATCCCTTCAAGCCAGCGCTGACTGCAGCTGTCATATAGGCGACCGCCAACAGATCGCGGCCGCGATTGCGCGCTCGTGTTGCGTGACGCCGCTTTCCCTCGTATGATTGCAGGTGCACGAGAACAAAAAGAGAGAGGCACGCCACCTCCAGGACGTCGTCTTTGAGACGTCTCTCTGACACTTCTGAGAGCGTCTTTGACCACCGTCTGCGACCCGGCCCTACCCAAAGTATTTATTTATTTATTTGGTTGTTTATAGAAATGTCCACTTTAAGTGTGTGTGTCTGTGCCTTTATTGATAGCGTGACCGTTTATTGAGAACACCTTGCTATGTTATTGCACATGCGCTGCAGGTTTCTCGGTGAAAATTCAGTCCTGTGTCGCTTACTGAAAGATTGGGCATATTGAATGTATTCATTCCATTGCACTGCACGAATGATAGTATCCTGGTAGAGCTACGACCGGGTGAGCTCGGTATCGCGGTAATTCCCCAAATATAGGATGCACCTTTAACTTTAGGGTTAAATTCTGGTATTTTCTATGATGCACCAACTGTTTGGCAATAATGTAAAAACTATGGCTTTGAGAATTCTTCAGATTTTCTTGTGTTCATATCCGTAAGTTATTTGTTGTGGGATAAGCGTGTGACAGATTTCCCACATTGTGAGCGGTCAGTGAACACCTTGCCAGTGTAACGATGAATGCGCTTGAACTGCTTTTACTTTACCTCGCGACGCAGCTCAAGTTCATTTATGCTATGAACGCCCGTAGTTGCGCACCATCCGTGTTCTACCAAGTTTATGATTGTGTGTATATGCCAAAAGACCACAATTAATAAAGGAGTCAAATGGCGGACCTTTCCAAGCTCTCCAACTGGTGCACACAGTCTTGCCACTTTTAAATGAATCATCTGGAGACATCATAACCTTCACATGATCCTCTCTGAGTAACATTCCTGTGTGTGAAAAAAAGAATGAATTCTAACATTGGTTCAGTCTGCTCGGTTCTTTGTTTGAAAATAATGCCGTAACAACCTCAGCTAACACGAGCTGCTGTTAGCTGCAACAGACACTAGCTGCTAACAGCAAACTGACAGTTGTCCTCTAGCTCGTATCGTTATGGTAATTATAAGTAAGAACAGGGCCAATATAAAAATGCGCATCTCTGTGTCAAAACAAACAATCAATCTTCCTCGAATGGTGTTCAATTAAAAAAAAAGTTACCATTTATAGGACGTACCCATACCTTTGGTCTTCATTTTTGGGGAAAAAAAGTGTGTTTGGGGAATTAGGCTATATGGGATAAGATAGCTCGATTATTATTTTGCCTTTACCATGCTTTTGTGCTTGCACCGTTTTTTTTTTTCTTGAATATGAGTCCACCTGCACTTTGAACATGACCATGGTACTGGATGTCAACCTCAGCTCAGGAAACAGCAAGACACTTGAAATGACACCGCAACACCTAAAAGCCATGTTTGTTATACAAATTTACCATACAGTGTGGTGAACACATTTTTTTTTCCCTTCAAAACAACATTTTCTTCAGTTTTTAAGATTTGGGTTCTTCAAATAAATGTATATGTCAAAATCAATAACATAATGAAAAATATAAACGCATTTTTGGCCAAACTAAACAAGTAAAACCAAAAGCAAGGGTCTGTTTGAATTTCACACTAACATACAGGAGGAGGGGGGCGTGGCTTGGGAGCCAAGTATTGAAAAGCATTTCAGTGGTTTCCTGGAGCTAAACGCGAGCCACCTAGAAAAACGAACCGCGTGGTGAGCTTGGGTCCTCGTAAATCCGTTTGGATTGTCATCACGTCACAGAGCTACCACATCAAAATACTACAATGAAAAAAATATAATCGTTGATTAAAGATGTCATTGTATGATACAGTACAAGTCTCCAGCGTTAGTGCTAGCCGCTAACTATGTATGCAGTGCACATGGTGCATTCAAGTGCAGACATTCCGAATTCCAACAAGCGTTTCTTATTTTTGGTTTTGGACTTGTTTTTTTGATACATCCCTAATATACATCTATTCACACATTATACATACAGTATATATAAGCAGTTTAACACGTATATTTTTGAAACATCCATGCAATAAAAAAATGTTTCCTGACTTTTGCCTTTCTTGTCTCATTTATTGAGTGACTCCATCGATGTGTTAGAGTGCGCCTTTGCTTAATTTAACATGTCAGTGGTACAATCATGACTATGGCCCAATTACAATGTGATTTTAGTCATTAGCGCCTCAATTAGCAAACGAGCTGCACACAACGACGGGAAGAGCCGAGAATGGAAAAAGCCGCGCGTTTGGCGAGTGAAGCGGGAAACACACACACACACACTCACGCACACACGCAGAAGGGAGATTTAGACAATTCATTAAAGCCGCTGAGTGTTGAGCCAGCGTCATATTAAATGGTTACTTACTCTCAAAGAGCCCCTCGGGAGTTGAATTGTTGCCTTGCAAATAGATTAAAGTTTACATTGAAAAAGAGAAATGGAATTGGGGTGGAGGGATTGGGGGGAGGGGGGGTTAATCAATAGCATAATGGGCCAGCGAGAAGGGGCTGCCTGCTGCTTCAAATGAAATTACCATATTTTTAATCTTAATTTTCCACTCTGTTTATCTGACAGTGTGGATGTGCAATCCAAACAGATAATGAGACAGTGGGATATTGACAGAAGGGAGGGGGGCATGGGGGGGTGGGGGGTACTGGAGCGCTTGTTTCAGTGATTAAACAGTGTGATCGGTGATTACTTTGTGTCACCGTGTCCGGATGGCGGCCGGTGGGGTGTGGGGGTGGGACCTCGTGGCAGCTGGAGCACCTGACACAGCATCGACAAGGGGGCGGGGGTCTCCAGAACGGGTGGGTGGGCGAGGGGGGGGCTCGGATTGGCACTATCTACATCACAGTCAGCATATTATTCCTCCTGCTGGACGCCTGATAGCTTGCGCGCACAAGTTTGCACAATAAGTATTACGAGGCGGAAGGATACCCCGCAATAATGGTGTCATTTAAAAGGCTGAATAGGCCTGCAAATATATGTGCTTTTAATGGGTACAATGCCTGAATGAAAATGACAAATAGTCTCACTTAAAGGAAAATTCCATTCGCCCAAATACGGCCGATAATCGGACGATAACGCAAACGCGCGGGCCCATTGTTTAAAAGCTTTTGTCCCGAGTGTTAACTTTCCGCTTGGCCGGCGTTTTCTTTTGTGATGCTTTTTCTTCCTCCGTTTGACAAATGGAAACAAATTGCACAAGCGTCTGAATGCAAGTTAAGGGGCGCGCCGCAACTGCCGTCACCAGGAACTTGTTGAGGGGAAACGGGGAGCCGAGGTGAGCGAGCGGGATTTCGACAGGCTGCGCTGAAATTAGGGAGAATCCACTATGGCGGCTTTGTTCCTGGCTGGTGACACGGGGCTTGTTAGACGGGGAAGCGTCCCACCCCCTAGAGACTTTGCCGTGCTGTGTCTTTCGAAAAGTGACTACAAAGTGGATGTGTGACAAGTTCCCAAGGCTTGATGCGCGACTGTGTGTGTGTGTGCGAGTGTGAGTGTGTGTGGCAAAGCCAAGCAAACAAACGCCATGGTGCATGATGACACTAGAAAACAGAAATGTTAAAAATAGGCCCGTTTTGATGGTAGTTTGTTGATTTCTAACTTTGGGATCACAAATAAAGATGGGCACACTATTTGGAAAGCTTGCTATAATTTTACCCAGCATGCATCAGCCGTAATGAGTCACAATGCCTCTCTGGTGAATGACGTGGTTTTCACTAGCAACAAATAGAGTCAGCATTCATTCATCTTACCTATTAATAAAGTCCATTACAGGAGCTCGTCTGTAGCTTTTTAAACCTTTGTTGGGCCTGATGTCCCTGAAAAAAATAAAAAGATTAACTTAATACTATTAGTATCATAAAATGTTCTTTACAATCCGACCAATTTTTGATGATACCCACCCCCTGCACTCATGGCATGATCAGTTCAGCCAGGGTGAATATCCAGAGCCACTTTTCAAACAGACGGGACTGTCTGAAACACAATCGTGCAGAAACAATGAATATTCAATTTTTTTTTTTTTAAATGTATAAAAGTAAACTATGTATGTCTCCTTTTGTTTGTAAGCCTTTCTTTTGTTTTCCTTTTTGTTTTTTGCTATATCGTACTGAGCAATCAGGAAAGGATGTACTGTATTTTGCATCTTCAGTAGATATCATCAGACATTTCCTACCGATTTTGCATTACTGCTACTTAATTCTTAAAACAAAAAAAAAAAAAGGGAAGGAAAATACCAAATATACTCCTGGATATAAATCTTTAAACCCATATAGGAGTTATTTGATGAAGATAAATGCATTTGTGCATTGTTTCTTCAAATGGTGTATTTTACTTATGAATGAATACATTGTATCTAATCCACTTTAGGGGGAAAATATCAAAATTGATGTAAAAACTACTGCAAGAGTCTCAGCTGAATTTCTATGAGACTCGCTATATAAAATACGCATAATGTGCCTATTTTTCTGAACATTACTTCGTCTTGCTTTTAGCCAGTTAATGTCCTCCTAGTTTAGTCCACTACTTTTGGACTAAACTGTAAGATGCATGTTCTGGGTAGCCCCCCAACTAGATAAAGAGAACAACAACAACAACAACAACAAAAAACACTTCTTTGCATACTTCTTATGCGCTTTAAATCCAGGGCCATGCTCGGCCACCTTGGGTTTGAGAGGAAAAGTGTGGAGACAATAAAGTTGGAAGGGGGCTCAGCTCATCTGTAAATAAAGCTTATTGCTTAAAGGCCCTGCGCTTATTGGTGATGTCATCCCTTTGTCCGAGATTGATGAAGCTTGGGGAGGAAGCGGAATGTGTGCTGGACTCTGCATGCTCCGCCGTGTGTGTGTGTGTGTGTGTGAGTGTGTGAGCTCCAAAAGTTGCAAACTCCCCTGCAGACTTTGATATCATTTCAAATGTATGACATTTTAACTGCGACATTTCAAATCGAGACTGCTTGGTGGCAAACTAACCGGAATGCACTTCAAAGTTCCATCGGGCTCGGAGGGGGTTTTGATGTGCGCGCGGGAGTGTGCGCGTGATGGCCTTTTATCCGAGGGGGGACACGAATTCGCTTGATGCTGTACCTAAACGTGCGGCTTTAGGTTAAAAAAAAAAAATGTGTGCGCGTGATTGGCTCTCGCCCAAGAGGCCATGAGAGCGGCTGAAGACGTGCACTTGTGTGTGCGTGCGCGCCTCCGTTCTCGCGCGCTTGCATTTACGCGGGTCCAAGGGCCCAGCGTGTCTTTTCAGGTTACGTTCTCATCATTTCTCCTAATGTAGAGAGCCACAGGCTTGGTGGCAAGCGCACAATGCGCCTGTTGTACGCTTACTGTCAGCTCTCTCAAATAAGGCTTCCTGTTCATTAGACTTCTTTTCACCTCGCCACAATGCGCCGGCTTTGCGGCAACGGCCAGTCGACGCCCATCTCTTCAATGCCATCTGAATAGTTCTAAATAGTGTTTATGCAAGCCATTGTTGTCCATTGTGCGGCCCGTCTTAATGCGCGGTGATTTGCCCGCTTTTGTGGCCCCCGGAGACATGATCTAGCCCATGTGGCTTCACATGCATGCTAGTAAACAGGCTAAAAGTTAACTCCCGTGGGACAATGCTGCTGGATGCCTGATAAAAGTGGGACAAGCGAGAACAACAAGCCGCTTTCACGTCCGTTTACAAATTGGAGAGGATTTCCAAAGTCCCCTCTGGCCTTTGAGCTTGACTATATTTGGCCATTGTTGACAAAAAAAAATGTTTTGTTTTCCGGTTGTGAAACACTAATTAAAATCACAGTTGTCTCTTTTGTTATTTTTTGATGGATTCACGAGCTTGTCAGATGAACAGATTAACTGGCGTCGGTCTAATACGATCATAGTTAAAGCCTTATTTTTTTCAGTCAAGTTTATCTACCGTAATATACCAGATATTAGGCCCACCTGTGTATAGGACGCACCCATGATGTTAGGGTCAAATTCTGGTATTTTCTGTTTCTGTGTATAGGATGCACCAACAGTTTTGCAACGATGTCAAAACTATAGTAAAACAATAAATCTCATCCTCATAAATTCTTCATATTTACTTGTTTTCATACCCGTTATTTAATTATTTGTGCAGATTTCCCTCATGGCGCCAGTGTAACGTTGAATGCACTCGAAAAAGTAGTTTTTTTCTTTTTCCTTGAGCTGCAGCTCAATTTCATATTGCCATGGACAGCCAAAGTTTATGATTGTGTGTTTACGCCAAAACAACAAAAATAATAAGTCAAATGGAATACCTTTCCGTGTTCTGTATCGGTGCACACAGCTCCATACCTTGCCACTCTTAATTGGATCATCTGGAGACATTTTAACTTTTAAACGATCCTCTCCGTTTTAGTAATATTCTTGTGTGTGAACAAGGTTGGGCTTGGATGTTGGTTCAGTCTGCTCGCTTCTTCGTTTAATTAAGAAGATGGCCAATATTAAAACGCACATCTGTGCATCAAAACTCAGGTTATGGGGCTGACAGATCAATCTTCCTTGAGTGGCGTTGAACTAAAAAAAAGATCTTAAAAATTACTGTTTATAGGACCCACCCATACTTTTGGCCCTCATTTTTGGCCCAAAAAAGTGTGTCTTATATTTTGGCAATTATTAATCTTTACCTACTTGTAATGCTGACAAGATATGTTTTTGTGCATGGAGCTTTCTGTGCTGGAGTTGTTGGGGGTTGAAATCACACCTTGAAGTGGACACTGATTGGCTGTCATCATGTTCGACATAACCTGATAGGTTCCTGAAGGCAGAAGGAAGACATGAACATGGAAGAGCATGTGAGAGATCCGACGAATAGAAAATTTAAACCTAAAAAATGAGCAATATGCATTCTATATGAGGATTTGCCAGCCACAGAAGCAGTTCAAGTTTAGCCTACCACATAAATGCAAAGCATCCAGCTGTGACAGCTAGCGCTAATATCAAAGGCGATAATGTGGAGAGCCATAGCCAAGCTCTTTGGCAAACTAAACTTTGCCAAAGTCTGTGTTATACTCAAACTACACCTTTAAAAAAAAACATGCAAGAGACCCATCTTAAATATGGACAATGTCATTTTCATACAGCATGATCACGAAAACTCCAATTAAATCCGTCTTTGCCGTCACGTATCTTGCAGTAACCCCAGTTAAGTTGATGCGGCTGCCGCAAGATTAGCATGACGCTATCGGCCCCGCATCTGATGCAGAGCGTCTCCTCGGCGGGCCGATTTATTTAAAACGCTGTGTCTTTATTCTCGAAACCATCAGTGTGAAAATGGAAACGCGGCTCAGAGGCTGGCTTTGCTAATCTGACACACATCACCGTCGAAGAATAAAAACTTGTAAATCTGAACGATAATGTCAAAAATGAACCGATGGTAAGTTTAGTCCTGTCAGTTACTTTTCTGTCTGGTGGCATTCGTAAGGCTGTTTTTCATGACTATGTATTCAGTTAACTTTATTTACCTAATGGATGGTGCAAACTAAAGTAACAGTAGGGGAGATTGTCTACATCGTGAATGCGGACTTATATGCAGTTGAAACATTTTGGGCCGCTTGGATCCATCCAGATCAACCGTGTTTGTGATAACACCTGGACCAATGGCGTGGCATGCATTATTTTCATTATTTCAAAGCATCTTTCAAGCTTGGATGAATGGACTTAGGTCTGCAGTAGCCAATAAATCAAACCTAGCAAATTGGTCCTCAATGGTGATTACATACACGTAAGCACAGGAAGAACATGAGACAATTTACATGTTTAACTCTTGTAGCATTATGTTACAAATTATGGAAAATCCTTTGGTTTTTTTTTTTTATATCTACACATATATAAAGAATTGATGGAAAAAAAGCACTAGAGAGCTGAAATTTCCAGCAGATGATTAAAACGTAAAATTTCCAAATGCAACGATTCTGACATTTCTATGTGATTTCAGCTAGACGTACGAGTTTTTGTGTACAAAAATAATCATTGTCCAAATTTTGGACTATACAGAACCCTTATAATTACAATTTTTGAGACGCATTTTAAGAGGATTTATTACATTGATTTTCCTGGGATTTTTGCAACATTCTGCTGAACGGCGGTCAAACTATGTCAGCAAACAGAAAATTCTTTGTTGACTTGTGTTTCACATCAAGACAGTAGGTGGCGGTAGAGACCAGTTATAGATCTTAAAGAGTCCTCATCACTTCTCAGGCTACAGAGACAGACCATAGCTTTTTTTAATTTTTTATGTAGGTGTTAATAAATTTAACCTACATATATATGGATAGAACTGATGCCACGGAACAATGAGTGGTTGAAGGATAAAAAAAACATTAATAAAAATATATATTAAAAAATATATATTAATATATATATATATATATATATATATATATATATATATATATTAATAAAATCTTTAATTACACCTCCAAATGCATTTACAAAATCAAGAAAAAAAATACAGTGTATAGTTTGCAAAGTGTTTGCACAAGGGTTAAAATCCCATAAACTAAAATAAGCCTTGCAAAGCAAGACTGGAAAACCGGGCACCATGTAATAGCCGCAGCCTTCACATATTTGCAGCATTGTTCTAGACACCATCCACACATATCACCGCCAGTGAGTAACTGATAGGTCACACCATTCACCGCTGGGGTGGATGCACAAAAAAAGTAGAAGCTACAGGCGGCACACATGACATGACGCTCGTGTCAAAAAGCAGTCAAGAATGGCCAAGAAGGTAGGAGGTGAAAAAAGATGCTCTTAATGCATGGCGGGTGATTATAGGTGAGACGTAACCGATAGTGGGCTCGCTATTGTTGGGAGATTTGGCATGCGTGATGGCCTCCAGCATCCTTCTGCTGAAAGAAGCCAAAATGAGTGGCGGGCCAACAAGGAGAATGTTGGGACAAAGTGATCCGTGAGGTTAGGGGAGCCT
The DNA here is from genome assembly GCF_059441005.1 of Hippichthys cyanospilos. Lineage (NCBI taxonomy): Eukaryota > Metazoa > Chordata > Actinopteri > Syngnathiformes > Syngnathidae > Hippichthys > Hippichthys cyanospilos. Next base: position 17,304,264 of record NC_142373.1, on the reverse strand, counting down.
CGGGGTGCATTTACTCACCAATCATTTAGGAAAGACAGAATTGGGGTTTTTTGAAAAGTTTCATCCCGTCAAGAATTCAATGGAACCAAATGCTTTTAATCTTACGTCTTCAAGGAGACATGTCACTATTGTACGATTTAATATATTGTAATTCCCTAAATATGACATGCATTTTTTCTTCCCAAAAACAAATGCCAAAAGAGTGGGTGCGTCCTATGAACGACAACAAACGGTAAGTAATAATAAGCCGGAACGGGACAAGCTAGAGGGCAGCTAACAGCAGCTCGTGTTAGATGAGGTTAATATGGCATTAGTTTCAATAAAAGAAGCAAGCAGTCTGAACCACCGTCCGAGTCCATCTTTGTTCACGCGCAGGAATATGAATAAAACTAAGGATAAGACGAAACAACCGCTTGTTGTTGTCTATATAATACTCACTGAATAAGTACCTGCGCTTTGATGATTTTTACCGCGTTTAAAATAAGTGTATCTTATTGTGTTAAATAGGTTTAAGGAAAAAAAAAACCCTGCTGGGTTCATGTGTACGCCTCACAGTTCAGAGGTCGCGGGTTCACTTCTGGCACTGTCTGAGCAGTGTGGAGTTTGCGTGTTTTCCCCATGCCTGCATGGGTTTTCTCCGGGTACTCTGGTTTCATCCCACATTCCCAAAACCTGCGTTGAAGGTATATTGGACACTCGAGATTTCCCTTAGGTGTGTGTGTGTGTGTGAGAGAGTGAATGTTTATTCGGCTTTGTGTGGCCTGTGATTGGCTGGCAAACAGTTCTGGGTGCACCCCGCAAAATGATCCCAAAGCGACCCTTGTGAGGAGAAGCGGACAAGATAAAGGATAGATGGATGAATTTCAGACTCAAGATCAACGCTATAAAATCAATGGCTTTTTTTTTTTTACTTAAAAGCAAAAGCACGCCGTGCCACTTGTCTTGTCTTTCATTGCTCATATTGGTTTGCTTCTCCATTTGACCTCCATTAGCCCACCAGGTGTGTCTCACATTTGATTTAATAGAGCGCAGTCACGAGGTAATTGGCCGTCCGCCACCGTCCACCTCCGAGCCACTTTTCTTTTCACGCCCACCGCTGACTTGTGTTGCTGCTGGCTGATATTTTCATTAGAGGCCTCCTTATCAAATAATGAAATAAAGAATCTGTGTTCCGGGGCCCGCTGCTATTACCTGGCAAAAAAAAAAAAAAAGGCTTCCTTTCTCATTCCTTGCCTCTCGTTCCTGTTAATTTTCTCGCTTGGTGCTACATACAAGCGTCACTTGCACGAGAATAATGAAACACAATAAACATCCAGCGTCCCTAATTAATAACACAGGCAAACTAAAGCGAATTGAAATTTGAGCATCCCCTCGTTTGACTTTCGAATAACAAAATCGGCGGCGTTTTTGTTGTTGAATTGCTCTAATGACTTATTCTCGCGTGTCACGCTGCCGTCGATATCTGGGACGGCGAGCAAGTAGAAAAGAAAGAATCGAGTAAACAGGTAGGTAACGTAATCGACCCCCCCCGGCATTGATTCAGACTCCCGCATTAACATTCAGCCTCCTCCAGATAATCACGGCAAGGTGTATGATTTGTTTTTATTGATTAAGTGACACCCCGCCGCGCGGTTATTAATACACTTTACATTGATATTATTTCCGCGTTAACAACGCTGGAGATGCAAATGAGCAGCGAGCGAGCTCTAATCAGCGTCGCTTTTGATACAAAATCTTTACAACTCTAATCAATCTCTACGGACGAGCTTTACAAACTTTTCAAAAGCGCCGCTTTTTTTTTTTTTCTGCCCGCGTCCCCCTGTCAGATAGCGAGCGTGTTTTGCAAATTAAAAAGCCTTCCAGGAATATGAATGTGGTGGCGCCGGCCCGAGCGCCGCTTCCATTCATTGGCGGCAAACATTTCACTTAACGGGGATTCTTTGCTGCTAATGCAATCAGCGCCACAATTCCCACCTAGCATGAGGCTACGACGCGCACAAAAAGACACAATCTGGCACCCCGGTATTTCATTTTTATTATTATTTTATTTTTAATCGCAGCTCTTTTGTCACACGGGCCTATGAACGGAAATAGCTAAAGAAAATAAGCGCGCGGATAAACGGGAGGGCTGTCGCCGCAGCCTTTCCGCGGCGTTCTTCCCGCGCCAAGAACATTTCTGAAGTTAACGGTATTTATGCTCCCGCGGTGTTGGTCACAGTCTGTCACACTTTATTTGCATCTGCATGTCCGATTAACAAATATGACATATTCCTAAGATCAGGCTCCTAGCGCTCCAACCACCCACCATGGCAATTAAGTGTCTAGCAAGCTAACAGGCGGAACACACATGCCTGACGCAAGCTAGTCGCATATCAAGCGTCTCTCCTCCGAAGATCTTGTGTCCCCGCGAACACAAGTTCACACAAAACGCTCACTTTACGGTCTTAAAAGATGCAATTATGGAGTCCGGTCGCTAGCTTTTTCAAGCTAGTCTTTGGGGCTTTTGAGAAGGCAGTGGCAACAAAGTCCCACCACATTTACAGGAGAAAGGTCAAGTCCTAACAATGAAAGTGTCATTTAAGATTAATCCTTGTCAGATAACTTCCAAATGAGTGGTGTCGAAACTAAGGTCCGAGGGCCATTTGCGGCCCCTCATCCACATTTTGGCGGCCCCCTATAACGCACATCTTCAGGTTTTCAAAAGCTGACAGTGTACCTAATAATCCGGTGCATTTTACATGGAGTATAAACCGCCAGTTTTCATTTTTACGGGACGAAAAAATAAAATAAGTTCATGGCCATGTAAATTCTAGATTATCTAGACAGATTTTCTCTGAAATCTTTAACGGTGGCACGCCATCCCAATTACACGAGAAGCTTTCTGATCTCAATCGAAACTGCTCATCATTACCTTTGTATTATTAGACAGCCTCACGCATTACGTGGATGTCACCCGGCCGGCGCCGTCGTTTTCATTTTATCCCAGGCGGCATCTCAAGGTAGAGCGATCGCCAGCAAAGTAAACTATCTGTTCCGCTTCCATAAAGCACTGTCCGCCGGGGCATAGCCAATATGGGGGCTAATCCATTCTTGTGTCTATACGACGGGATGCTTATGGAGGCATATTTGCTTAGGGCAGCCATGCAAATTATTACTTACTGCCCCGTAAGCTGATAACACAAATTAGATCCCCATTAAAGTTGAACAATGTATGTAAAATGAGAGGAGATGTGGCAAGTGATACCTTGAAGGGATGCTTAAGTCGCACGGCACTAAAATATGCCTCATGCTGGCAAACTTCAAAAGTGGAGAGATGTTTATCCTCGGGATTGGAGGCTTCATAATAGTAATCTCCTGAGCACAGAGGCAGCTGCCAGGTGGAGGGTAGCGCAGCGCATGTTTATGAATGGAAAATCATTACGGGGACTGGGGAGCATACCAGCACGGCCCAGTGGTACAGAACTTTTTTATCCAAGGGCTCTTAAAAGTTTGGAGTGCAGGCCGCGGCCATTCAGTAAAGTGAATGCGGGTCATATTTGAGAACAATGGGCCCGTTAATTCCATCCCGCCACCTGAGGGGCCCCGAGCGGTCTTTGACGCGCTGGCCCCGACCGCGTCCGCCTTCCTCGGCCTTTCGCCTCTTATCTGATGAAGCGCTTTGATTGGCGCACCTCACCTCCCGCACATGCTCGGTCACTTTTTAAAGAGTTGGAAGTGCTGTTTGCCGTGCGATAGACCGGAGAGGAAGTGCTTCAGGGGCTAATTCGAAGCCTTTACTTGTTGTCTTTCACTCCCCTTCCCTTTTTCCACCTCTGAGCTCCTGATAGGATTCATCTTAAAACCTCCCCTTTGTCCGGCCGACCGTGCGGTCAGCGCTTTTTCTTTTTTTTCCGCCCCCCACTGGACCGATGACTTTCAGTGCGGCGGTGAAAGAGATGAGGCCGAAACACAAAGGCAAATTAAGGGTACAAAAACACTCGCCATTGTCCCATTGTCGAGGATCACAAATCGTCAAGTAAAAGCAACACAGCGGTGGTTGAAATGTATTCGCCTCTATCACGTTGACCCCCAGCACCCCCCCCCCCCCCCCAACTAATCCCCCCTCCCACCTCCGCTCGCCTCTCTTTATATTCATTAGATTCATTATAGGCCACAAAGGATTGCCAACAAAACAGCTTGTGATTTTGAGTCGAATCCGTCCCCCTCGGAGGCCTGCAGGGAAATTAAAGTAGGTGACTATCACTGGAGGGGGGGGGCAGGTTTGACACATCTGAAGCTTTCAGTGATGCTAATAGCCAAGCGTATCCAAAATACACAGGAGCTGACCTCAAACAGATTGCGGGGGTTCGGAATCATTAGTTTGCAAATGAAGCGCGAGTACATTTGCTTCAATGGCGGAATCATCCCACTCGCAACCTTTTGATTAGTGTTTGTCAACTCCCCCTTTTTTTTCCCGTGGCGCGCCCCCGCCCTCTCGCGCGCCAGAAATTAATAACGCAGACATAGCGACACTTCCGTCTCCGAGCACCTGTTAAACAAATGCACTTAAGGCGGGAGTCAAATCGCAGCCATGTTGAAATTGGTGTAAAATCTTCATTTAGATGACGTCCCCGGGGCCCGCTCATTACTTGAGATTTATATAGCATTAGTTCCGCCTCGCAAATGTGCCGCGCGCCATTCCACCTCAGTGAAATATGAAGAGGTTTGATAAAAAAAGGCGACAACAGATACTCTCATTTGAGAAGCGAAAAAATGCAAAACCTTTTAAGAGGTTCATTAATTCAACTTGTGGCATGCGGCAAGTTCTGTGGCCTAGAGCGTCCGCTGCTGCCAGACGGCTGATCGGCGCCGCTCAATTAGACGACACCTGCAGACGTTCACTTTTAAAGCTGCTTATGGAGGTCAAAAAAGCTTGTCAGAACCTTGAACAGTTTGCGTACTATTGCGGGAGCGGGTTTTTGAAGTACCTATA